>NW_027526203.1:302775155-303310155 GCF_048455015.1 Haemaphysalis longicornis | reverse complement strand
GGGGAAACAGACGGCGCACTCAGCGAGCATAGTGGTGGGTCTACCACCTGCGCTCATTCAAAGCCCTGTTGCGAAGTGCAAAGGGTAGTCGCGTGGTTTGGATTAGCGGCGAACGGCACAGCGTTTGGGGAGGGGGAGAGCGGGGAGGGCGCCCCTTGGCGGCGACGAATAAAACAAGTGGGAGGGGGAGGTAGTGAGGGAGCCGTAGCCGCGCGTGCCGCCCTCCTCCCACCCTTAGAAAGACGCTTCACTCCGTTTCCTTTCTGCCGACGCACGAGCGGGCTAGGGCGGCGGCGTTCGCCGCTCTAGCCCTGCCGCGGCCGATGCTGCTGCGTTCGGGACGCCGCCCCCGGAAACACCAGGTAACGGCTGGCAGAATCGCTGGTTTCACTCTTTGTAGAGACACGCGTGTGAATTCAAGTGGCATCGCATGTGTAATCGTTGTGAGCGTCGCTTACAGCTTCGCAGTCTAACCACCTTCACATCGCGGATTGTAGCCAATTTTTTTAAAGAATTAATCCAATTTTGTCGGTTTGATGCACAAAAAACACAACTCGGCTGCTAGACGCGTCGTATGAAGGGCTGCGGAATAATTTGTACCACATGGCGATCTTTAACGCGCTCCAAATTAGACACGCGCGCCACACGGTTTTTTCGTGTTTCCCAAACACCGGAAAGATGGTCTCTATGGCCAGGATCGAACCCGCGTCCGTGGGTTCAGCAGTGAAACGGTTTAGCCACTGAGCCACCGAGGTGGGTTGGCAAAAAAGCTGTCGTCTCTAACGCTTGGGGATAAATGTAGGCCGTTTTATGACTCATGAGATGCCATTTTGTGAGACACCACTGGTCTACCCTAAATTCGTCTTGGCCGAAAAATCCAAAAGCCGCAGGGCAATTGTAACTCGTGCTCTAGCGCACATAGGCTTAAAGTTATGTTACGTTTTGCAGCTAAGGGAACACAATAAAGGCGGCAAGTGCAACACCCTTCTGCATAGTTCATCCATATTGAATGAAGCTCTACAAGTTCTTTTGCCACTCCTCATAGCAGAAACCTGGGCCTATTGGCAGGAGTAGGGTGCCAGAGAACGAGTGTAACTAGCATTCAGGTGCGCGTATATTATGAGAACATTTGGCGTATTTGTGAGCAGTAGTTCTGACACGGGGCCTTCAATGCGTATTCTTCAATATCCGACAGCCACCTTTTTGCAGTGAAAAAAAGCTTTTGCAATCCGATACAAATATGTCTGCTTTATTAAAGAAGACACCCAGGACACCTAGAGAGTTTTTAAACAGGAAAGCATTACTGTCGAGCCTCCTCACTGAATCAAGACAATCAATCAATCAACTGTGTATATCTTCGTAGAGTACGTTTTTGAAATTTTGATAGGTTGAATCTCTCAGCCAAGGGATGTTGTTTTACTTTGCCGTTGCATTTCAACAAACAATGCCCACACCCCTCTACAATGCATTGGCGCTTGACGGTATGTGAAATAAATAAATAAATAAATAAATAAATAAATAAATAAATAAATAAATAAATAAATAAATAAATAAATAAATAAACGTCCATTTGAACGCAGCTGAGTGCTCCTTCGAGCGGGTATGTGGACATCGTAGCCAATGGCACTTGATGAATAGGCCGTGAATCTCTGACGGCTTCCGTCGTCGTTACTGACCAAATCCAGGGGGGGGGGGGGGGGGGGGAGCGAGAATTTCGGTCAGTTATGTGGGCGTAGCAGCAAAGGGGGCATTGGTAAATCGGCTGTGAACTTCTGACGGAAGCTGTCCGCGTGATTTACCAATCCCCTTTAGAGGGTGTGTCATAATTACGGGTCGGTATGCTGTTCACGCTGAAAATACTTGGCTTACGAGCCGTACCATGTCTCCCGATGGCGACGTCGACGCGTGCACCGGCGCAGGCTTCTTCTATGAATGGGCCGCACGACTTCGCATTGAAACCGTGTGCATAAGAAATTTCGCGGACAGTCATACTTAGCCTTCCAGTTTTGTGGAGGTAGTGTCGCAGGAGCACATGGATGGGATTCTGCGGCAAGTAGCTTCAGTGAGCTCCATGTCGAGGTCGACATCGACATCGACATCGACATCGACATCGGCATCGGCGACATCGGCGCAAAACTCGCAAAACATCGGCGCAAAAGTCGACATCGGCGCAAAACTCTTCGACGAACCCAGCCAAAATAAATTCTTTCTCGCTCTCATCTCGTATACTTCGAGATCCTATGAAAGTTTGTGTTTACTTATAGTTTAAAGCTTAGGGGCGTAACTTTGGCCGAAGGTTGCTGCGTTGCATTGCAGTCTAAAGTTCTTTTTTTTTTACATGTACTGTACCTCCTGTGCAACATAATATACAGTACATGTGCCTTCTGCATGGTACATGTACTGTACTGTACTGTACGTCTACATTTTACGTGTACTGTACATCGTAAAAGTGCATGCATCATGTATTTTACATGTACAGTGAGGTCCACTCTACGCATCCGCTCACATCCTTCGTGTGCGAAATCCCTCAGCTGTTGCAAGCTGAGCGGAGCGCCGTAGCAGACGATAGAGCGGCTTCTCCCGCCTCGTGCGGTCAGTGCGCATGTGCCGGCTGTCTCCGATTCTCGCCACTTCTCGGACGCGCTCGCCGTTTCCCTTTAACAGTGGACCCCACTTACCTTCTGCGCAACCGAATTGTTTTAAAAGTGACTTGTTGGCACAAGTTTTTTTTTTTTTTTAATTTTTTGCCAAGTGACGGACGAGGGATCCGTATCCTTGCAAGCTGAATCGTGTTTTCTGCCTTAACGAGCGCTGAAAAAGCATTCTCTAAAGGAACGAAAAACGCAAAGTGCTACACACATTACTCAGGACATTTAGAATCGCAGGAAGCCCGGTCAGCGCCGACGTGTCCCGTTCGCCAACTGTGCATTCAGTGCGGACTCTTGATTGCGATAACATTTCCGTTTATATCGCATTGCAAGTTCGCTCAATAAATGCAAACTGTTGCAGTCTGCATCCCTTCGCTTCACGGCAAGTCTCAACGGAGCTTCTTCGCGAGCTTCTCAGGCCATAAACAGACCAGCGACAGCAGGACGGCGACGCGTGCACTACCGAGTCGTTGCGCCATTTGCGTCTGTGCTCGCTTGTGCGGCAATATCACGCGGCCGTATAGAATAATTAACCACTGGGAAATCCTACTGGGTGCTGGAAACTTCCGGTACTCTCTATTTCTCGTGCGGTATCGCGTGACTGGCTGTCCGGGTCGTTTTTCGTGACGTTTTCGGACGCGCAGCCAATCCCGCGAGACCGCACGAGAAATCAACGCACCGGAGTTTTCCGGCACTCAGTAAAATTTGCTTCCAGGGCGTGACAAGGTTTTGCAGAAGCGCCACGATAAGGCACATTACTCGTAAGCTGGCGCAAAAACCACATCACATTAATATATCGGTCAAAGGCAATAATGACGTATTATTTTTGTAGTGCATGAACTTTAATTTTTCCAAAGGCTGCCGCCTCACTGGAACCTTGGGACTAATTTTAGCCCAAAATAAACAGGGCCTTTGAAACCGTGATCCGTTAAAGGCAGATGGCCATATATACCGCTGTCATAAACAGTTAATATTAACAATTTCAATTACCTCACTACTGAAGCGCCCTTGGATGTGGCTTGGCCGCATAAGCTATGGTCTTTCTTTAATTAAATGTTTTTACTGGCGTTCTTGTTCACAGAAACAACGTAAAGCTACAGTAAGCAATGAAGAGTTCCAATGTATTCAAAATTCTAAACCCTTTCGAAAAGGAAGCAGCCACTAAATACCATCAGATGTTTTAAAATCAATTCCGTCATACTTTTTCAACAACGCTAACAAACGTTTTAGGAGGTTTTCGGTGGGTACTTGCGGCAGCAGTTCTAAAATGAAGATAAGGGCTTGCGAGTAGACAAAAGATACACATACATTTTGTTGACTCGTGTGCAGGACTGCGTTGTCAGGACCTCTACCCCCTGAGAGGCATCCTTAGACCAAGATGCCTTGTTGCTGGATGGCCGTTCCCGCCAGCTCCACACTAATCGCTAGTCCGAGCGCTTGGAGCTGGCCAGATTCTTAGCCCACTGCTCATAGGTAGGGTTGGGATTATAAGTAAGAGTAGGGATTTGTTGGCACTCCCATACCAGGTGGTATAGGGTACCCGCTACAGTGCAAAAGTGCGGTACTTAGCGTGTACCAGGGCGTTATGCCGATATGAATTGGTTTGTAGAAGTCGGAAAGCGGTTGCTTCGTCGCGTGTTAGTTGTGGATGAGGTGGTGGGAAGCGACGGCGGTCGTTTCTGTAGTGCACTCTAAGAAAAAAGGGTAGAAAAAGGGGAGGAAATCGAGGGTTTTCTCCTCCGGACCAGCGAGATTCTCCCTTTAGCTCGTTACACGTAGCGCCCTCTGTACGGCCTCTACGAAACACCGAAACGGGGGAGGAAATATTCTCCCCTGTCGTCTGCAATCTGCTGTCGGGGCCGACGCCGAAAACGAAACCCTTCATCGTTGCCCTGTGGCTTTCGCCGATCGGGCGCATACGACGAATATGAGCAACACCACCCCTGCGGTGTGCTGCTTGCTTGTTTTCTCGCCGTCTTTTTGTTATTATTACCATCTGCTCGCCGCGCTAACGCACGGCTCGCCAGCCGTGTGTTTGAAGCACATTCTGTGGGCACCGCTGCATGTTTCCTGTGTTCGACTCGCCTGCGCCCTGTTCAACGTTACCACTGCATTTGTGGACGTTTTATATTGACGCCCAAGGGCAAAAGAGGTCAGCGATTATAGTAAAGTGCCACTTTTTTCGTCAACGAGCACGGACCGCAGCATAATGACGCATCAGTTACCAATAACAAAAGACCCCCATTCGGTAACATCTTGGCTGAATGGTTGCCAGACCAGTGGTGCGCTCTACGCTATAAGAGCGAAGGCGAGGCAATGAGTGTCATTACCCAAACATACCGGCCGTACTGTTTCGTGAAACGTTTTTTTTTCTTTTAGCTATTTTACTGCTTCTTACAAAACCTCAAATTAATACAAGTTTGCAATTGCATGGGTTACATTTGATGAAATAACAAAACCCACCTAAGGCTTACGCACTGCCGTGGGTTATCGAAACAAGCAACGATCTCACTGTTCCTACCTGCATTCTCGGCGATCAGGGTTATAAATACTTCGTCGCCGTGTCAATGTTTAGTTGTGGCTTGTGATCATGCGGACATGGGAAAAGTGTACTATATGTTGTGGTGTGTATACGTGTATTATGCTTGCGATGTTGTGTGTTGCGTGTATTGTACGTTGGCAATGCCTTTAATGAAGTGTATGCCGTTATGTTGTGCTATGTTTCTTCCCAATATGTGCCCGCCCAAATGCGGCCTCCGTGATGTTGGCTATATAATATAAATACGTTATCCATAAAGGAAACCAAGGAAGCGCCTTAGAAGTTAAGTGCCCACTGATGGTGATGCTTCGTAGCTGCCCCTCCCCACCCCTACTTTTTTTTTTGCGTCATCTATCGGTCATTTTAAAACGTTTACGATTGCTTTACTTCGAGCACGCTAGAGGGCGAGCATTGTTGAGGATGCGACAGCGACGGATACGTTTTTCGTGTTGCCTGCATTGCCTTTGCACTGAGATTTACGATTGCAGACGATCCGCGTTTTGATGCATCGGTTGTAGCAAGGTAAGACGACTAACAACAACTGGTTGTTCTCAAACGGCCGCATTGAATGCTTGTGAACTCGTGTGCGGTGAACGGCAGGGTTACGAGCCTTTCGGAAATAAAGCCGGCATTTTGAAAGCAATCGGTATGACTTCTACTGTGTTTACGGCGGCGCGTTCGCTCTGAACGCGTAGGCGGGGCGCGCAGCGAGGCGAATGCAAGGAGCGCATAGACGATTGGCGACATCGCTTGCTAACCGCAGTTCTGGTGCTCGGTAGGTAATTTCTTGGTTATTTTAGCGCATTTTAAGCGCACATAACCACAGTAACCTACGTATTTGTACTTCCTCGATCCTCAAACCGATCAGCTCGCTACGCCTTTCTCCCATGACAATCCTTGCTTGGGCGACGCTGCCAGGGGAGGAACGCTCCTCCATTAGCTCACGAAAGGGGGAAACCTTCCTCCACTCCTAGGGGTAGAAATGCGCTCCTCCCCCTTAAAGGGAGAATCTTTCAACCTCTTAGGGAGCAATATATGATACATTCCTGTTTCACCCTTAAGGGAGAAACTACCACACCCTTTTTTCTTAGAGTGTGGTCGAAAATTTCTATGTATGTGTGTATGTGTGGTGCGGTGGTGGCTTTAAAGAGACACCAGCTTTTTTTATGAAGAATGTTAGCAGGCAGTAAATCAGACTGCAAAAGAGTACAATTATCACTTTCGATTGAAGGCAAAGGGTCTGTATTAAATACAACTGAAAAAAATGAACAAACAAAAACACAAAATTTCATTCGTTACGCCGGGCCAACGCACGTTAACGAAACTAGATCCATGTCTACATATGGGCAGCGCAGCTTCTCCGCGAACTCTGGACTTGCCCCGTCTTAAGCGACTTACACCGGAAGTTGTATTTATTGACTGCACTAAATATGCCGTGATAAATATACGCATTATATTAACCATCTTGCTGAGGAGCAGTCGCCTCTATGCTGGCTTTCCTTGCTCCCCGTTCTGTCATCAAATCTACAGATTCCGTAGCCAGAGCTGAAGATACGCCTCTATGTCGCACAGTTGGGGTATAATTCTCAGGAAAGGGAATCTTCCATCGATAACCCATAACAAACGGGGTTGGTCTTCAATCACCAGCTTTCGCCGGTAGGAGCGAATAGGGTGTGTCGGAACCCGGCTTTGTAACACGGCTAGGAAAAAGAAAAGCCCAATACACAATTATAGTTGACGCAGCACAAAATGTATTGTGGTTGTGATATGGAATAAAATCGAATGCAGTGTGATTAGGAGCAAAACAAATTAGGAGCCATTCTACTCGGTGAGGGTGGATACAACCAGCGAAGGTATGAAAAATAAATGCCACGCACGGTTAGATAATGTATATGCAGTTATGTTCCTCATCATTTTGCTAATGGTAGTGGCTATGGCTGGGTGGTAGTGGTGGTGATTTATTAACAAAGGAGGGAAGAGAAAAGGCCTGGGGATATTGTTGAACTTAACGGGGAGTTCACCCTCATACGACTCAGTCCAGGGAAGGGGATTGGGGCTTCAAAGGATAGGAAGAGAGAAGGGGGAAGAGGAGAGCGGTAGGAGAGTGGGAGATAGTCTATATCGCGTTCGTTTAGTCCATGACTCGATGGCTACAAACGCAGCGCTAGTCCTGTTGTAACCAGGAAGTTGACAACAGGACTAGGCTTTGGGCACGGAGAAAGAAGTATTTCAGGAGGGGTATCTGCCGAGCTAGGACAGCGCGAGCGGATGGCGCGTTAATGTCACTGTCTGTAGAGGAGGAAATGCAGCTTGCGGAGCAGAACAACAGAAGGCGCGTCAAGCACGTTGCCATAGTTTTCATGTTCTTCTACGGACGCGACACACAAAAATCGTAATATGATCGAATATATCGTGCAAATGGCCAGATTTCTTTTTGTAAAATAACTAAATAGAAGTGCTGGGCATTTTAGCAGCAACTATTAATAAATACTTCCCTAGTTACAAGCCGTACCGCGCTTGAAACGAAGCACTAGAAGGAATCCCGGAGCAGACGACGTCTGCCGACACCGCCTTCCCACCACGGGTGGTTCACTATCACCGCTCCCACGGGCGGGTTCTGAGATTTGCGCGCGCTTTTCAGATTGCACAGGCAGGGCGGCGAAGTTAGGACAGTCTGAATATGAACTAATGGCATAGAGGATAACAACCATCATTCACTGGAACTAATCATACCTAGATTCTCAACCACATGTCTCTTTTTGTAGGTTTCGCGTTCTAAAAATCAAAGCCCCTTTGTCTTACGACAACGTTGTTTGATGCGCGAAGATTTCTTCAACCGACTCCAATGAAAGTTCAGTCACGCGAGGGATTCTTCGGCCTCGTCTGCGGCCTGCCCACGACGACAGCTGGATATGCACTGGCTGACCTTGAACCGGCGCGCCTTTTCCCTTCGGCACCTCGCGACAGAGGGCGCGTCGGTGCCGTGCCCGGCGCCGTGACTTTATCGCGCCGCCGGAGGAAGCCCTGTTGCGCCTCCTGAATAATTCTTGCTCCGTGGCTTTGGGATTGCTGAATGAAAATTCGAATGTCTAGAGTTTTGTCCTAGCCGACCAACATGGGGTTGTCCGTTTCCCTCCCCCAGATGCCATGTATGTATATACAGCAGAATGTAATTCTGTAACGCTTACAAGTTCACTGTGAGCTAACTAATTTTGACAATTAAATGAAACTAGGAGAAATGATATAGTCGTCCTAGCGGCCAATTGTCATATAATCGTGTTCGGGAAAGGTTTGATAAGACGAGAGTTACAGCTGTTTTCTGCTCAGCATTCGCTATAAAGTTGGCTTTGCCGCGAGGCGTTTTCGCCACCCCCGATTTGTCAAATTGCAGACACAAAAAATCCACGGAAATCTAGCCATACACAGCTTCGCTGAAAAATAAGTACCCGTTCAACAGATCACTTACCGCTAATTCTGCCGCCAACCAAAAACGCTTAAAAATGCGCTACACATAGCCCAGCAGACACCATTCGGTCTTGGATTCTGCACGCATTCTGCATACCTAAAGCGAATACGCTCTTGCGCATATACATGCATGCAGTTAAAATAGGCTCGGAACAAGGCGCTCTTTCGTGTGGTGGCGCTGCAGTCCCTTTCGGCCGGCCCGTGTGGAGCACAGACTTGCTCCTAACGGTGCGCCGTGTTGACAGGGCAGATTACTTGCACAAATAGTGTGGGACGGTTCCAAAGTTGCTTCTTAGCGTTCAGGGCAAATGATGGCTAAGCACCATGAACAGGTTGAAGCTGTTCGTCGCGGCCAACATTTGAGCACCATTTCGTTTACAGCAGCGCAGGCATGCACTTCTACAGCAACCTTTGGCCGCTATATCGCCCCCTTCCCCACCAGCGCAAATTTATTTCCACGTGGAGATGTATCCTGACCAACGAGGGAGACCTTTAGCTCCTGGTAGCCACGTCAGGTAGGGATCGCAGCCAAAGCTATTTGTGTAGGCGGCGCTCGCCGTGCCACCCATCGATCGAAGGGGTGGTACGGTAACGGGGTCCGCAGCTTTTGATGTCAAAACAGAGCTGGTGCTTTTGACAAAGAGCCTTATTATTGCAATATTTCTACTGGTGATGTTTCACTGACAACTTTCAAATGTGTTCTAAGCCCCTGTGACGTTATTTGGGTCGCTCAAAAGCTCAAATCTACAATACTTGAAGTTATAAAATTTGCGATTTAACTTAATATTTTGCTGCGGCAGGAACTTGGTTACATCAAGGTTTGACTGGTTAGGGTCAGAGGGTCCTCCCCTGGTCCAACCTCTGCCGGCTTCCCTCTCCCACTCGACTAGGAAGGGTCACTCAGCCCGCCTTCCCAAACTTTTCCTTGATAATTGAATGATGAAAAGTCGATGTCTGCCGCTCTTTCAATATTTGAATTTTTTCGTTTTTTTTTTCGGCAGTCTTGAGTGGTTTTGCTCTTATCCCCAGCTCATTCACTTGGCTCCGAAATTTTTTGGCACGTCTCTATGTTTTCCCGTATTCGCGACAGGCAGCACTCACTTCCGCTTCTTGTTTTTGCTTGCATACATGTCTTTACACTTCAACTTTTCTTTCCTTCAAGGGACCCAATTTTAAAGCTATCTCATCCTGCGGCATCCCTGGCCTTTGGCCCGCCTGAGCACTCTGAACGCCTTTCTACGCCTGTCTATAACCTCCTCGATTTCCTCGTTCCACCATCTTCTTCGCTTTCCCTTTCCCCTCCACCGATTTTCCCTATCTGCCTTCTTTATTTTCCCTTGTATACCCTTGATGAGTTTGCAATACCCCATTCTTCCCCAAGATTTCCCTCTATGCCCACCCCTATGCTTCTTTGGCAGCGTCCGCTCTTTGCTTATTGGTGAACTTTTCGTATTGCACTTAATATTCTGGTTCTTCACTTCTCAGTCGATTAAAATTCTGGACAACACGTTTATGATCGCTGCCTAGACTGCGAAGTCGTTCCTCATCACTACTAATGTAGGCAGGCTGGTAGGTGAGTAGAGGTTTCTTCTGAACATTATACAAGACGTGAAGCGCACACAACGAATCACAAAGAAGACGTCTTTGTCTCCTGACGAAGTCATCATTTCGTTTTTGCCCATCAGACAACGTGAAGACATGATGACGGACGAAGTTATGAATCGCAAGATGACTTAGACGAGAAATAGCGGTACAATCTAAAACATGCAACACCAATCAAAACCCTTCCGAGTATTAACCAAGGCAAACGAGTACAGGTAAGAAACTACAGTGTACAGCATTTGCAAAAGGCTACCATTGTGTGGCATAGCACATGAATAAAATAATAAAATAATGTAAAAACTCGGGATGTACAAAATTACTGGTGCCTTTCCTTTTCACGAAAAAACTGAAATAATAACTTACATTCATGGTTGTAGCCATAAATGTCGCAAATAAATTTTTTAACTGACTAATGAATTGAATTTATTTATACCATTCTATTAAATAAAGATACGCGTTGCAGAATCAGATTCCCGTCTTATCAACTGTTTGAACGGCAAAATTCATTGTGGGCCTTAGCGCAAGGAGTAATTTAGTGCGTAATCTATACAACACATCCATCAGCAAAAATTTGTTAGAAATTGAAGTGAAGTAACATTCAATTTTACGAAAAGGTAGGATATCTAAATAAAACCGATGTAATTAGTGGTAAGGTGACATGTTCATGTCCCGAAACTGATTTCCGGCAAGTGCAGGTGTCGGGGGAGATACACGTCTACGTCGAAAGCATTAGTTCTACGTGTTTCATGTAGTGCGTGGGTTACAGAAAATCGTTGTGCGGTGCATCGAATTGCACTGAAAATGGGAGCACGCGCAGGGAAAGAGGAGCAGTGCCAGAGGAGAGTTTTCACCTAGGGCTGCGGAGCGCGCGTGGAGAGAGAATCCGCTGCCGCACGAGCAATTCGAGCCGCCTTGAGAGGTGAGGGTGCTGGTTCGGGTCTGTTGGTAAAACATGACAAAGAACTGAAGCGGTAGGACAACGGGGCAAGCGAGTCTTGTTGCCGCGCCTTGTGTGTGTTGACTCGCTTGTCCCGTTGTCATAGCGCTTCAATTCTGTGCTATGTCGAAAGGTAAAGGCGCCAACGGGAGGCTCCTGGCGATCGCGAACGAGCGGAACGAGCTTCCGATAGGGTGCTGCCCGGGTGGCTGGCCAAATGGTGGCAGGCGTGGCCGCAAATTTCAACAGAGAGTCCAACAGGTCATCAACAGAAAGTCCAACCAGGCTTTTGCCTTCACATTCTTAGAAAGTTCTATGTAAGCATCGTAAATCTTTAAGTAATTTTTCGGAGTGAAAAAAAAAGAAAATGACCGGGATCTGTCTGGTTGCAGGTTCTGTATACGAGATGGCAGTAAAGGAGATCAGAGTTAACAACGAAAAAGTGTAACTTCTTTTTAGCTCGCACTGGTAAGAGGTACATTAATCTATGTATTAGTCCAACCGATCGGGATACTTTATTTCTCACACTGTGAACGGAGTGAGTCCTACATAAATCAGACCTAAAAGGGGCCCCTAAAATTGACGAGAGGTAACGGTAATTAACTGTTAATCTCTTGCTTTCAAATTCGTGTGCTTGTTTCTTTAACTAAAGATATCAACTTTGGACTTTTTCAACATTGGTGCAAACGTGTAATTTTCAAAGCGAGTCATTTTCACGTTGTAGTGATCGGAGAGTAGGACCAAAAAAAAAAAAAAAAAACTTCTGTGTCGTTAGCGTAAAGGATAGTATGACGAAGGAAATAGGTGGGTACAATATCATTATATGCGAGGAAGACCAAAGAACCCGAAATACAGCCTTGTAGGAATGAATCATTCATATCATAAATTTTGATTTAGTTTCATAAAACCATGTGTATTTTGTCCTGCACGTCAACTAGTTTTTTGGTTAGATTATTCGTTGCTCCACGAACACCGTAAATTACTGATGTTTGAATTAGTATAGTATCATGCTTTATAGACCAAAGGGCTTTTGCAAATTAAAACATATCACCATGTGAGCGGTTACTTCTCACATTTATATGATATTGTCTTTTTCATATGTAGTTTAACAAACAGCTAAGTTTTTCTGTAGTTCCTTGACATCTTGTGCATAGCCATTAATAATGGGAATTGGAAAACACGACTGACTCAGAACACTTTCTCCAAAAAAAAAAGCTTTGAGTTTTGTATGTATTATATCTGAATCAAAGAGCTCCATACTCCACCTTCTAAAAATATTACCGTATGCTCACCTCTGTAGTTTTTTCTTGTAAATGCTGTTTAGAAATTTCTTAGCAATATCTGTATCAAATGTAGATACGCTTGTTCGGTTGGTATTCCAATTAGAAAGTTCTCTCTGTGTTTTGTTCCTGTTCTTGTCGCTATTGGTGTTGCTGTTGCCCCTGTTTCAACTTAATTGTAGAATGCGGAGTTATTACTCTGTATTGATGGCCGCGAACTGCTGTCTCATGTGCACTCCGCAGGCGCAGGCTTTGTCAGCAGATGTGTGTGTTACATTTTGACACGCCTCTGTGCGCATTATTTCATTCGTGAATTTACGTTCGAAATAAAATAAAATTGAAATTGAAATTGAAATTGAAATTAATTGCGTCATCATAGCCGACATCAAAAAGTCGGCGGGGAGGATGGTGTGAGGGGAACAGAACTCACGAATACAGTTTTTCTATTTAAAATACTTCTTAATTCGCGGAAGACACTGATAACATCGGCCGAGTATTGTGGACTTCAATCTGGTACGGTATTCAGGCAACGTTTACCACTCACTTCAGTGTTCATTGGAAACAACCGATTAGTCAAACTGACCGGGATACTGAAACCCCTTCAAATTTGACGTTCAGCGTCGAGGTCTGACGACAAGCTTAGTTGAAACAACAGGGATGTCCTCTCTAGGCTATGGCAGGTTTGAAGCCATTATACAATAAACAAACACGGTGAAAAGCTAAGTAAACATTTTTAAAGGAAAAGCCGATATAAAGATTTTTAAATTTAAAAATCAACATTTCTTTTTTGTTTTATGAAGGGCGGGGGGGGGTGCACAAAATTGGAATTGGCCAGACCAGGATGCCGTGGACAAAAGCAAAGGGCGTAGCTATACTTTTACAAGGCGCTAGCCCAATGCACAGGCCGTGGGATGGGCTCCGTTCACACCGGTTGCTGCCCAAACAATGCTTGGCCGCGCGGCTACCCGCCGTTCAGGCGGCGTGCCGATCACCAGAAAAAATAGGTGCTAGCTTTACTCGACGCAGCCAAACCGGAACACATCCACATCTCTAGAACTGAAAACGAAATTCCGCCGACTCCCTTGCTGTTTCCAGGAGTAGTATTTCCGATATGCCTGGGAAGTATAAAGCGCCGCATCGCGGTTGCTGAAATACGCGAGTGCCTCCACGCAGTGATCCTCGAATAGAAAAACTACCATCAAACATATCCCATGTCCGCGTTTGAACAGCTTCCTTTCGCGAATTTTTGGGAGACCGTGTTACTACACTTCACACGAAGTTTTTTCCGAAATGTTTGCGACATCCAAGCTGAAGCTTTGCACTTGCTATCTTCTCTTCCTTTCTATTTCCTTTGATTTCTTCCACGTTTTGAGTTAGTGGTAGTAGAATTAAAGCGTAACTGCATTAAGTCATATGTGAATTGAAGGCGAAAAAAAGGCGCGTGTTGAGCACTGTAGTGCTGTCAAAGTATGAAAGACAAATGTAAACCAACGTGCTCTTCAAAAAGTAAAAAGTAAAAGAAGAAATACTTATTAAATGACGCCCTGCCTCAAACATTTGTTTAACGCCTGTCGAAAGAAAATTTGACATTTTTTTTTACTGCTCAAACGTTGGCTTCCCTTCGGTAGCCGCAGAACTTGCTCGAACTAGGATCGATATTTTTTTAACTGGTTTTCCCTCGAGGCACTCTTGAATAACTTGCGTAACGCACGTAGAGTCCCGTTGTCAAACTGAGACTCGTTGGGCGCTTCAGCGCTGGTCATTTTCGCACTCAATGATGATAATGATTATTATCTGCATTTCATACAGACGCCCGAAATGCCGGAATGAGGATGCAGTTCCTATACCACGCTGCCTTTTAAGCGCTAAATAGACGTAGACAGCTAACCGCTTATGCATTCTGAACATTTTCGATGGCTACGCGGGGACACTAAATATAATTCGACACTGTGGTAAAAAAAGTAATGCCACCATTACCAATTCTACTTGTCATCTCGCCCTCGACGCCAGGCAAGCGATGAATCGTTCATCCTATGTCATCATCACACCTTGTCCGACTGGTTGAAAGAGGAGAAGGTTGACGAAGCGCGATCGGCGAGAATGACAGCCATTCCTCCCTTGGCTTCAGTTTTTCCTGAGCAATTAAACGTCTGTCTCCACCTTATCGGTTGAAATCGCAGTTTTGTCAGTGACAGTATATGCTTCGGCTTGCTAATTATTTCCACTAAATAGCATGGTGAGGACGGCGACCAGTTTTTGGGGACATTTTTAGCGCCCCGTCAACCATGTTGTTGTTTGTACTGTTGCTTCTTGAGGGCACTTAGGAACGTATTGCACATGTTTGCGTACTTTGTTCATGTAACCCACTCCCCTCTTCAATGCTTCAGGGATTTCAATGAATACCCGAATAAGCAAACGAAATATTTGAGGCACTAGAAATTTCTGGGTGGAACATCACGACGAAGGTACAGGAGTTAGGGATTTTTTTTTAAGTAACCGCAACGCGTTACTTTCATGCCGAGGTAATTTGGTGCCGTAGAGCGGTTCTTCAACTTTTGGGGTAGCGAGCAACATATATAGTTACTTCACTTGTCAACGCCTACAATACATACTGCGCCCATGTGTATTCACAAAAAAGGCGATGTTGTTTCGAACTAATAGGATATTTGAAGGTGTTCGAATAGGGCTTTTTGACTGCAAATGAAATACGAATCGTACAGTAGTGTTCTAAGATGGAACATAGATTGTTCTCAGCAGTTTCAGGAAAGCTTCTCCTCGGCTACTTTTGCTCCTTTCAGCATTTCGCTACTAAACAGTTGGTCATGACATTTTTTCGTACTTGGAGCGCCCTTAGCTTTTGTTCCTCTTTACGCGGAAAAAAGAGAGCTTAAAGAGCGCAAGGCAAAGTTCCTTGATGCCTTCCAAGAAAATGAATGACCCCATTGCCATATGAAAGCGAGCGAACATGCGTGAGGAAATATTAATCCAGTCGCGATATTCGCGGATCTTATGCGGATTCAGTTTAGCAGCGAAACTAGGGCACATTCCAGCTGATCGAACAATTTCCAAATGTATTTTGAGAACAAACACTGTGTTGATAACACTTTTTTATTGCAGTTTTTTTTTCTTTTCGGGCATTTTACTTTCTTGAATGCGTAATATTGTCCTTTTCTCCAGTTGCACAGCCGTCAATATTATCATCAAGACAACCTGTACAATTCAGCACGAGTGCAATTATCCCGAGTGCCCATTTTGAGGTAGCCCCGAGCAACAAAAGTAATATACTTCGGTCTCCCAGCAGCTAATCACCTCATTATAATTTATTCGATGTGTAGTATCAAGGGCTTTTTGTACGTTTTGTTTACCTATGTTGCAACTGAGATGACCTGCCTAACTTCTTCGCGAGTGGAAATAGCGTAACTTTGTCTATTAGATGCTTATATAGAGCATTAGAAAAAAAACGCTGAAAATTTATTGAAGGCTCATCGGACAACGCACCTTTATACTGATAAAACACGACAACTAGGTTGTATGCTTTCGAGAGAGCTGGGCTCGTATAAGTGAATCGTTAATTTGCCTCTTCTCATATAACGTTAGTTCGTGTAGTATGTCTAGCAGTAGCTTTATATGCGTGAGGTTCCCAAGCCCCTTCGTCTTGAAACTGCGACCACAGGCGTACCGTAGTAAGCTTAGTGAAATTTTGCAACCTTAGAAAATATTTCTGGGCGAAGCTGTGGTGCAGTTATGTTCTGCAGCATGCCGCATTATAAGGAGAATTACGGCTATCCTTCGCCAATTTTATAGCTTTAGGGCCGTCGCCGACTCCTGCAGCACCGTTTCTGAGTAAGCGGCTGTCTGTAGCGGTACGCCTCCCGCCTCACATGCGAAAGCAGACTACGTGCTCCTACTTGCTTCTCGTGCCTTTTTTTTGGATTGTTTCTCAACCAAAGAGATGGATTGTTGCGCAAGAAAGCGGCGCAAACACCCTGTCTACAGCTCCTCGGATGAGCGCGTGGCCAGCCTAATGGGCACCCCTTACGCCTGAGGTTGAAGCAGTCTGCAAGTGGTAGTTTTCGTAAATGAACGTCGTCTTTCAAATTCAGCTTGTATATTTAATTAACGGGACGCTGTCAGTTTCTTCGAATCACTTTTGTTTTGCTTAAAGTGCTCTCAATGTTTCATTTAGCTTAGAAACTGTTCACAAACACGCATCTTTTCACCGATGCGAGTAGTAAAAACAACCATTTTGTCAATACCTCTTGTTTATGAGCGCTGTTTTTGCTGAGGTGCTTCCTACATGCCCTGATGTGGCGCCTCTTATATACACACATTTTACCACGCTGCACTCTCCTAGTGAACGCCCACCTACACTAATGTACCCGCCCTCACTGCCCCGCATGCGGCGCGCTGGACACCCTCTTTCACTCCCTGTGCGAGTGTCCGCGCGACCCATTCCCAGAGCCCTGGACGTTGCGGGCACCTTTTGCCCCCCCCCCCCCCCCCCCCCACTCCCTACCTTTAACGTTATATTAAAATAAAGTGGTAACACCTACTTGCATATATTAGGTTTCAGCAGGAGTAAATGCTTAAAAAAGCGACGCTATAATATAGGCGCCAAGAAAGCATCACCAGAAAACTGACGTAAAAGCTTCTAGGACACCTGAGAACTTCATGATTTCTCGAATGAAAAAGCACTGCTGCCCAATTGACGAATTGGATCTCTCATTATAATCACCATATCCCTTTTTTGGGTGCCTCTCACCATTTCCTTAATCATCCCTTTCCCTCTGCGCCTTTTTTTTTCTTCTGCTGCGTCTCCTTTTTTTTTTCTGCCAAATCTGCCTTGTTAGACGTAGGCTTAACGTTACTTAGCCGTAAAGATGGGTCTTACGACGAGCCAAGCAATGTAAACCTCACCGTACTTACTCGGCAGATACCGGCCGGAGACATCAGAACTCCTAGCTCAGTGTTTGCCTTAACGCCCACCGGCACGTGTTTGCCTGCGTTCTCAGTGCTCAAGCGTCACCTATACCGGCAGCGCCGTACGATCGCAGGTAACAGTGAATGCCGCATTATGGCAGCTACTAACGTCAGGCCGGCACATACCCACATTGGCAACGACAAACAAAGAGGGCAAAAACGGGTACGTACAGTGCTTCGCACATTGTTCCTACTTCTGTAATTAGTGCACTGTAATGTGTATGCTGTAATTTGTTCGATTCCCACCCAGACCGAAATTTACACATTTGTTTCTCAGCTCAAGCACTTTACTTTGATTCTCTGCGGCGTCGGCCGGCCATCTCTTAGATTGAATGCCAATCTTTTTATTGCCCTGTCAAGTGATGCTTTTGCATTAAAATTGATGGTTAATAATACCACTTTCAGTTCGCATACTAGGACTCATTCGGCTGTTTCTTTGAAACGTCTACAGCCTCAAGCCAACAACGGACGTATTGCCTCATCTTCATTAAGCCTGATTATTTTATCCGCTTGTCATAGCGTAGGATATCAATGTCGTCAGCAGCCCCGCACTGCAGGATAAAACTCCCTTTCTGAGGCTTCCGACGCCACCTGCGTGCTTCAGCCGCATCCAAGTCTTGCGCCTCAATATGCGTATTTCATTGCTCTACCAAGTATTCTGGTACCAACGGTTTCTTGTACCATCCCTGGGTAGCCTCACTGTTACTTGTTTCTCGTTCGCACTACATACCGTTGTAAAATGCGTGTTTTCGCAATTTCTCCCACCATGTTTTCAGAATTTTTTTTTTCTGATCTAAAACATGACGCTCTCCATCTTTCGCCCCAGTGCACGTCTTCCCTTCCATGCTCCTTCGGCTGATGAGTCTTTTTTTAAAACCACTTTCGAAAAAAAAAGTGTTTTTGCTGTGTTGTTGTGTCCGAATGTTGACCGAAATCAAGGAATCAACGTTTTAGTAATCACACATAGAGGCAGCGCGTTCACTTTCCTTTTGTTTTTTTGACAACAACTGAGCCCTCGGCGGACGCATTTTTTGAAGTACATGGCAGGCAGTTCACAAATGATAAAAGGTGTCGTTGGTAGAGTGTGGTGTCTGATTAGGCCATCTGATTTTAGTTTGCGCTAGTTTCCGCGGGCTCCTTGGGTAATGGTGTTGTTGGAGAGGCTTACTATATAAGCGCGTCACCGCGCTGCTCGCGAAGGATATAAGCAGAAGATGATGAACGTTTGCGAGCGCTCACCTCAGGACAAGACGACCCAGCATTGAATTCTTCATCGGGTGCTGATCCCCTGGTATACATACTGCTTTCGTAGAATGTTCGTGAAATGTATGCACCATTGCTTGTCCAGGGCAGTGATTAATATCTGAGGTGTGATATTGCCAAGCGTACACTGACGTGCTGTCAGGTATAAGTGCTGCGCTAAATTATGCAAGCGCACAACACCGATTTCATAGTGTAGAGCCGTAGCATGACCATCTGCGGAAACGGTGCTTACTGAGACAATGTTAGTAAATGAATTGGGGACAATGGAATTACAATCAGCTCCATGCACATGCCGGCTTCGCGATTCTGGCCTCTGAAACACACTGGTACGCATACAGACCGAATGTACAACACTTAAATCTCATCAGAAACATCCACACTTTCGTAAATACATCACATTTGCGAACAGAGTGACTGCGCCGCATTAATATGAATTGGGAACGCACACAAACGGTAAATCTTAGTCTTGAACGTGCCCCTAAAGCAGCTGCGACAGTGGCGAGCGGGCCGGAGCGTCCCGCGGCTGCTTTCGAAACGGGGCACTAGGGGGATTTTAGTGGCGCCCCTACAGGTAGCGCTCTAGGCGTACAGCCCTCCTTCCATTGAGCCTACGCAGAAATGTATTGACGCAGAAGAGTTCGTTTTACTTTAGGCCTAGTTGATTAGTTTTTTTCATCAATGGCAGTGAATACATATACCTACTTATGTACTACTGCGAGCAGCTAGGTTACACATCGTGTCTTCAGTCCTTCCAAACGTGAAGGGGTACGGCTTGCCGTCAGAAGCTCCAGGAAGCCACGTAAGCAGCATCGATGTGACTAAAACGGGGGTAGAAAAATGGGAGGAGGGGTGCATGTAACGCTCAACGAGAATAACGGGCGCACGCTCCTCAGAATGGGTCTCTTCGTTTCACTCTTTTCCAGCGCTGGAAGCTGCGGAGATCACGGTATGGTACTCCATCTGGGTCGGAGACGATGCCACGAACCGGTCGAGCACAACTGTGTGGGTGCGCGAGAACGCCACCGTGTTCGACGTCATGGGCGCGGCTGCCCGAAAGGACCGCCGCTTTAGGTACGCCCTTGTTTTGCACCCGGCACCGTGAACACGATTGTCTGTACCGCGTGTGAAAGGAACGGCAGACCGACGGGGCTAATGTGTTCCCTGGAGGTATACATTTCGCATCCCCATTCAGCGGAGATTTTTCAAATTTTTACTACCACTACCAATAATAATAATAATAATAATAATAATAATAAAAATCAATAAATCAATCAATCTCTTTATTATAGTGCCCAGGTACAGCCGTAGCCTTTGTTCTCGCGCACTTAAGAAAAAGACAGACGACGACACAAATACATCCACGCGTGAGAAGAACAACAAAATACAAGCGAAGAAAAAAACTAGAATGAAGAATAAAGGTCACTTAACAAAATCAATGATTTCGGCACACTAAAGTTTGAACAATCACGAAACGATAAAACACAGTGTCATAAAAATTTGACAAGACAAACGGGCAGATATAGATATATCTGAGTAGGAACAGTAACAAAGGCGAGCAACATAAACGAAAATAGGGCAATGAAAATAGAATTAAAACTGGTCGGAACCAAGTTGGGGAGAGACAGAAGTCAGAAGGTCGCACATGTAAGACCGAAGGGGTGTATGAAACAGGTCAATATTATGGGAATAGAGATTGTATGTTTCTTGAAGGCGGTACAATGTGCAGTGTCTATTGCATGTCTTACGGGTACGAAGTATAGGAGACTTACGGGTAAGTTTCGACGGTACTCTAAGATTTACATTTGCAAGCAACTCCGAACAAGAAATAATCCCGTGTACAAGTTTAAATAAAAAAATTAGGTCAGCATTGGTTCGTCTTGACTTCAAACTTTGGAGAGGATTAGAAGTAAAAAAGTCTGAACCATTGCCACTGTGGCGGGAGAAACGATGTTTGTGGATAGATATGAACTTATTTTTCACTTTGTCAAGTATATTACTGTTCGACTGGCACGTGCCGTTCCAAACAACTGAGGCATATTCTAAAATAGGGCGGACAACAGACAAATAAAGCTTTAGTAGTGAGACAGGGTTGCTGAAATCTCTTGAAATTCGACAGCCAAACCCCAAGCGGCGAAGGGCGCGCTTACAAATAGAATCCAGATGAGCAGAAAAGTTTAGCGCACTGTCAAATACCACTCCAAGGTCAGATATTTTACACACACGCCGTAGTGGCACACTTTTCACAACGTACGGATAAAGTATGGGGTTTGTTTTACGAGTGTAGGACATAACCTTCGTTTTAGGGCCACTAAGAGCAAGTTTGTTCGCGGAGCACCAGTTGCTAAAAGCATCCACATCAGATTGAAGAGCTATGCAATCTTCAGCGCTAGTAACTTCTTTAAATATTTTGATGTCATCAGCATATAACAGAAAACAAGAGTGATTTATAGAGGCTGAGACGTCATTAACAAACAAAGAAAACAAAAGGGGCCCCAGAACAGATCCCTGAGGCACACCACTGGAAGCATAGTAGGCAGCAGATTCTTTATCATTAACAGAGACAAAACATGACCTATTATTAAGATAGCTGCTGAGTAACTCCACGAAGCAAACGGGAATGTTATAAGTAGACATTTTATGCAGAAGCAAGGAATGGTCAACTACGTCAAACGCTTTGCTGAGGTCACAGTACACGGTATCGAGCTGACCCCGCCCATGCACAGCTTCCGAGGCAAAGGACATAAAAGACACAAGGTTTGTAGTAGTTGAATGGCCAGATAAAAAACCATGTTGTTCTGGAAGAAGGATGTTTTTGATACTACTCGACAAAATTACGTGCAAAATTGATTCGAGCAGTTTGCTTGCCGAGCAGAGGATAGAAATTGGCCTGTAGTTTTCTACCTTTGTTTTCACTCCAGACTTAAACACAGGAACAATACGCGCGACTTTCCAAAGGCGCGGAAAGGTAGATGATTTTATACAGTTGTTAAATATAGAAGCAAGAATCGGAGCTAGTATGACCCCGTAAGCTTTTAGTAGTGCGGAGGGAATTTCATCCAGACCAGAGGAAAGAGATGGCTTTAGCTGTTTGAGTGCCTTGAGAACGTCTTCTTCGGATATAAGGGTGATACATAAATTCGAAGAAGACAGTTCGCGGGCGCGGGAGAGGGTATTGGGTCCAAATACTGAACTGAAGTTCTCAGCAAATGCATCGGCAACAGAAGCGATATCATTTCCCTTTTCATCGAGAAGACTGATGTGTTCTCGGCTCTTCGTGCCGGAGCGAAAACGGACGTACTGCCAGAAGCATCTGGAACTCCGCGTAGCATCATTTTCAACAGCAGAGATGTACAGTAACCGATCCCGCTTATAGAGCACTTTGCACAAAGACCTGTAATAGACAAATTGCTGTTGCCATGACTCACTATTTGTCCGCCGTGCCTTCCGATGGGCACGCTTCTATTAATAATAATAATAATAATAATAATAATAATAATAATAATCAATCAATCATGTTTATTTACGTGCCCAAGAACAGCCAGAGGCCTGAGTGCTGGCGCACGGATAGTTACATGAAAACAAAATACAAGAAACATATAGCAAGAAACAAACAAGCGACAACACACACACAAAATGAAGTAGGGAAGATTACAGAAATAAAGCACAGGCGGAGCCTGGGTACAGGTAAAAAATAAAAAAAGAAGATGCCTATGTTGCTCTGCCTGTCGTAAAGGCCACACGACAGGCAGAGCAACAAAGTTTGACAGTAATACAACAAAAAAACGGCAAGAGTGTAGAGACAAATGATAAGACGAAGAAATGACAGTAAACAGTTTCAAAAATAGGGAACAATGAGTTGGATAGGCACAAAAGCAGAGAAACCAAATTCCAGAAAAAAAAGAACGACAGGCACATCATAGATGTTTAACATACTGTATTCAACAGCTCTGTACGGTAAATTGTGAAGGATTACTGAAAGATGTCAAGGCGTTCAAAGAAGCGGTTGTAACAATTCTGTATTCTGCGCACAGGAGAATGATTGGAGTTGCGCGCAGCGGTCAAGAACGGACGATGCGACCTGGTGGGCCTTTGTGGTACACTAAACTCTAAACAGTTAAGCAGGTCTGCGCAAGAAAGGTCACCATGAACAATTTTGTGAAGAAATGTAAGGTCTGCACGCATACGTCTGCAGTTCAAGGAAGGGATGGAAGGGACTATGGGTAAGTCAGAATCAGGATGAAAACTGTGATTGTGATGATGGTGCTTAAATATGGATAAAAACTTCTTCTGCACACGTTCTATTAATTCACTACTAGATTTGGAGATGCCGTTCCAGGCAACAGAAGCATATTCTAACTGTGGTATACATATTGCATTGTATAGCATTAGAAATGGATCTGGAGAAGAGAATTCCTTTGTAATCCGACACACATTTCCAAGACTTCGGAGCGCTCGCTGGGTGATGAGCCTAATATGAGGCGAAAAAGAGAGGGTACTGTCGAAAAGCACCCCTAGGTCCCTAATCTCCTCAACCCTTTGCAGAGGAGCTCCCTCAATACTGTAGGAAAACAGCAGATGGTGGGTTTTCCGGCTGTAGGTGACAACCTTTGTTTTAGCGGGGTTTAAAATTAAGCAGTTTTTCCTGCACCAGACCGATAATTCCGACACATCCCTCTGCAAGGCACAGCAGTCCTGAACACCGCTAATGTGCCTAAATAGTTTGACATCATCAGCATGAAGAAGAAAAGAAGAGTTTGATAACACTGTTGACACATCATTGATAAAGATAGAACACAATAATGGACCCAGCACGGAACCCTGAGCTACACCACTTGTTGCAGGGTAAACACTAGACTTTTCGTAGTTAACATCTACATAAAAGGACCGGTCAAGGAGATAGTTGGACAACAAGGCAACAAGGCTTGCGTCTACACCGGACTTACCAAGCTTGTTAATTAATAACTGTTGGTTCACCACATCAAACGCCTTACTGAGGTCAAAATAAATAACGTCCGACTGGCCGTTTTCACAGACTGCAGCCGAAGCCTGTGTCATAAAGCTTGCAAGATTTGTGACCGTCGATCGACCCGAGAAAAAGCCGTGCTGATTTGGTATCACAACGTGCTTGACGCAGGCAGCAAGAACTTGGTGCAGAGCTGACTCAAAGAGTTTTGAGGCGACACAAAGGAGTGAGATCGGGCGATAGTTAGGAACGGCTGACTTATCACCAGACTTAAATATTGGAAAAATTCGAGCGATCTTCCATGCACGAGGAAATTGACCTAAAAGTAAGCAGTTATTATAAATGGAAGTTAAGACAGGCACAAAAATGTTGCCGTAAGCCTTCATGAGGGCTGCTGGAATTCCATCTGCACCACAGGAAAATGATGGTTTCATCCGTTGAAGGCTATCATTGACAATTTTTTCATCGAACATAAGTGCATTAAAATTAGAGTTATTAAACGATAAGCGTTCGTCGTTGCCATCTGGCAGTTGAAAGACAGAATGAAAGTACTGAGCAAAACTGGTGGTAACATCCTCAACCTCTGCACCATCGGAATTAAGCAGGCTAACGTGTTCTTTAGACGCCTTAGAACGGCCGCGTTATATACCTCCAGAATTCAGCCGGTTTCTCAGACGCAGCAGCCTCTAACGATTCTATATAGAGCTGGTGGTCACGCCGGTAGAGGATTTTACAAAGTGAGCGATACCGACTAAACTCCGCTTTCCACTTGTCAAGCCCAGAACGCTTAGCCTTTTTGTGGGCGCTGTCCTTAAATTTAAGCGAACTTCGAAGTTCTTTAGAAAACCAGTGGGGAAATTTGGAAGGAACAGGCTTATAACAAGGGATGTACTTTTCCATGCCACTTCTGACGATTTCGGTAAAACGTCGAACCTGTACGTCAACATCATTAATATCAAAAACACTAGACCATTCAGCAGATGAATAAAAGCGATACAGCCCAGCATAATCTCCACGCTTGAAAGCATATCGCGGGACTGCACAATTGTCAACACCGCCAGAGCGATGCAGGGTCACACTGAGACAGAGACAATAAGAGGGGGGTGAAACGTGTCGGGGTGCACAAGGGATATTTCGGAGGCACACACTTGTACGTTTTTTAAGTTTGAGAAGCACACATCTAGAACATTACCACAAGAGTTTTCTATGCGGCAAAACTGCTGCATGTAGGTGAACGATTGAAAATCTAATAGCATGCTGCATTTCTGCACTGCATAATGGTTTTTGTGCTCAAAGGAAAGACTGTTCCAGCGAATACCTCGGGTGTCGAAGTCCCCAAGTATAATGAGCTTATGGTTGGAGTGTGCATTTGAGACATTTTCTATGGATGTGAGTGTTCGACTAAATTCAGAAGGTAATACATCCGGGGATATATAGAATGCACCGATGAGTAGCTTCTCGCCCCTCGTGAGGCCTACCTCAAGCCAGACTGATTCGACTAGGGTCTCGAGGTCAGCACGCCGCATGCACTGCACTGAATGATCAACGCAATAAGAACCCCGCCACCTTTTTCTTTAGGTACAGTTAATTTTCTGTCGCTTCTAAAGATTTGATAGTTAGAAGGGAAACAGTCGGAAGGCGAGATATCATCGGAAAGCCAGGTTTCACTAATCACAATAGCAGAAAATTTAGAGCATACAATATTTCTAATAAATTCAGAGGACTTAGTTCGTAGACCTCGAGTGTTTTGATAATATATGTCTAGACTCTCGTACTTACTGATCATTTTCAGTTATTTCGCAGCAGAATAATAATAATAATAATAATAATAATAATAATAATAATAATAATAATAATCATGTTTATTTACGTGCCCAAGAATAGCCAGAGGCCTGAGTGCTGGCGCACGGATAGTTACATGAAAACAAAATGCAAGAAACACATTTCAAGAAACAAGCAAGCGACAAGACACACACAAATTGAAGTAGTGAAAAGACAGAACTAAAGCACAGGCGGAGCCTGGGTACAGGTAAAAAAGAAAAAAGTAGATGCCTTTGTGGCTCAGCTTATTGTAAAGACCACACAACAAGCAGGCAACAAAGTTTGACAGTAAAGCGACAAAAAACAATGACAAGAGTATAGAGACAAATGATAAGACAAGCATGATAAGTAAACAGTTTCAAAAATAGGCAACTATCTATTGGTTAAACAGAACCGCAGAGAAACCAAATTCCAGCAATGAAAAAAAAAAAGAAAAACGAACGACAGAGTTATCATAGATGTTTAACATACTGTATTCAACAGCGCAGTACGGTAAATTGTAAAGGAACTTTGAAAGATGTCAAGGCGTTCAGAGAAGCGGTTGTAACAATTCTGTATTCTGCGCACAGGAGAATGATTGGAGTTGCGCGCAGCGGTCAAGAAAGGGCGATGCGACCTGGTGGGCTTTGTGGTACACTAAACTCTAAACAGTTTAGCAGGTCTGCCCAAGAAAGGTCACCATGAACAATTTTGTGAAGAAATGTAAGGTCTGCACGCATACGTCTGCAGTTCAACGAAGGCATGGAAGGAACTATGGGTAAGTCAGAATCAGGATGAAAACTGTGATTGTGATAACGCTGCTTAAATGTGGTTAAAAACTTATTCTGCGTACGTTCTATTAATTCACTACTACTAATAATAATATAATAATAATAATATTAATTCAATTGGCAGCCACTCCCGCGAAGTGTAGAAGAATAGGTTGTTGGGCACTTTTCTACTCAGCAATGGAACACACTACAAGGCGAAGGTCGGCGCTTCCCCATTTATGTGCCCTCAAAGTCTTCGTCAGCTTTCGCGCTGAATGTATTCCCGGGAATCGTGGGGGATTTGCAGCTCAGCCGTAAGCTACTTGTGTTGCACGGATGGGTAGTTGACAGTGCGACCGAATGGTGCCAAGACACAATCTGTGATGGTCTAGCAGTTCGGTTTTACGTATCTGCAGAAACACATAAAAGAAAAGGGCCCATCTCCCCGCGAGGGGGACTCGAGTAAATGCGTCGCATAGGGGGTGGGTGTATTGCGTTAACGTTTAGTGTTTGGGGAGTTGGTGGTAGTGAATGCGTTGTATCAGCAGCTTCTTGACGTAGTTTGAATGAGTCAAGGATATAAGGCGCGTTCGTAGCTTTCCATTCTGTGTCGGCTTTGTCGCGCAGTGGGTAGAGCACCATGTACCTTGCGTTCCGCCCGCAGGGTCGTGCGATCGAAACCAGGCGCCGATAAGTATTATTTTTTATATAGTGTAGGGGGCGGGGTGCGGACCTGTTGTTGAGAGCGAGGAGGGTAGCGTGATGCGGTAGAGGAGGAGTGGGGGAGAGGGCGCACCTGGAACGGCTGTTGCGGACGCCGAGGCACGCCGACAACGCCGGGTGACATCGTGAGTTAAAGAAATGCTCTGCATTTAAAAAGCCTTGACGCAGTTTGGTGACGTTTGACACCGAGTAAATATAATGGACGCTATACGAATATGAATTTCACGATACGTGTACCTCATAGGCATGCATGTGCAAAGTCATTTGAACGGTGTCTATTAGCGCTTGTAGTCCGAGAAGGTATTTGTGACGGTGCTTATGTGACGAACGGACACCTCGTCCTTCCATCTACTCAATACGAGATTACGCATGGTGGGACGAGCCTCAAAATTTTTGAGCCGAACCTCGTATGTTCGCATTTCTGCTACCAACACGGTCTTGGACCAGCCGTCGCCATCCTTCCTCGTGTGCTTTCGAGGTAGTGCGCTCACTGTAGTTGCCGCATCAACTGTCGATAAAAAAAAGGAAGTTGCCGCTGGGCAATTCTGTGGGATACGCGAAATGGTTGCAACACAGACTAGTGTCACTAGATAAGATACAGAGTACCGTCACTGAGGCGTGCAAGTGTGCAACAGTGGCCATTCTGTTGTTCATCAGTGTTGCGAGATTACCGCTTCTGCGGCCTCACCGCTAACTTGGACGAGGTCATTTGTAAACAACATTGCCGAAGACGCAGCAACACGGCATCTTCGGACACACTTTTGCAGCTGAAATGCTGCGAAGCGCGTTATCTTTGATTCGTATTCGGAACGACGCCAGTCGCGCGCAGCCGCAGAGCAGGGAGGATGAGCTGAGACTACCACAGTTGACTTACAGAATACGCATAAGCAACAAAATGGCGGCGCCTATGAACCGTCGCAGTGTAAACAAGTGTCACGTGATGCAATCTGACCTATGATCAATGCGGCGGCGCGGAACAATAGGAGAAAAGAGTGTCGATGCCCTATAACCTTATCTAGTGACACTAACACAGACGAAACATGATTGAGCGTGGGACCTAAGCCAATCGGAGCAGTTCCCGGGGGTGCAGGCTGGTGATCCCGCGGTTCCGGCTTCCTTGTTAAGTCATTCTTACCGAGTTTTTAGGGGCGAAGCACCTTACAGGCTCGGGCTGTCGTCGTCTCCTGTCGCAACGTTGAATCAACTTGTCAAACAGTTCAAAATAAACTAACGTTATTTAAACTAATTTAACATAAAGCAATAATCAATATTCAAGCGCATTAAACGTAAATTTTATAAATTTCGTTTCGAAATCGGTTTCAAATGACAGGTGTTCTCCTGAAAAGCATACTTCTTACCATGCTTAGCACGCGGGTTCGATTCCCGGCCGCGGCGGCCGCTTTTATGATGGATGCGAAAAGCAAAAACGCCCGTGTGTGCGAGATTTCGGCGCACGTTAAATATCTCCAGGTGGTCAAAATTTATCCGGAGCCCTCCACTACGGCGCGCCTCATCGCCTGCGTTGCGTCGGCGCGTTAAAATCCAAAAATCGATCACTCGATCAGTTTACGGCCAGTTTGTCTCTCATTTAATTTCTTAAATCCGGTTCAACGCAAGAGAGGGCGCCACCATCTCAGCTAGCACGCGATTTCCTCTCAAACGCATGAAGCGTTTCCTGCTCGCGAAAACGCGCCGCGCACGCCACAGCCGCGCTGACGCTGCCGCTTAACCACCCGCACGCTGCGCGCGCCGCGGCCGGCGGCGGCAACATGGCGGCGTCTTCGGCAGCGAAGTGGTGCCGGGAGCTCGAGCGACCGCGTCTAAGCGCTCTCTAAAATTCCGCTCAAGGCACGCACGAAGTTGTTGTGCGGTAAATGAGCTTATAATGTGCGTGAAAACGGTACTATAAAATATCATTCGCGCCGCTTGTGAAAGCGCTCATTCAATATCTGCCGGGGTGGTAAGCCTATACATCCCCGGCGGAGCCAGCCGGCTGTCTCGAGCGCCTCGAAACCGCCGCCATGAGGCGCGCGCCTCCGCACTGGCGCAGGTCGCCAGGCTCCTCGCACTGCCGCACGCGACGCGCGTCAATTTCTAGCCAAGGCAGATGCTGCCGCGGGCGCGGAATCGTCGACGCGGGCGTCGAAAAAACGCACGCGCAACGCCGACGCGCACGAATCGCGTGAAAAAATGCTCCATGCGGTTCGGCCCAATGAGCGCGCGCCGTATGGCAACTCATTTGCGACTTACAATCTTTGAATACCCTTGTACACTGCATGCTTCGCCCCTCCCCAGGTTTCATGGAAAGTGGAGATGGTGCACGACTTTTTTTCTTGCGCCTTCCCGCTGTCTCTTGATTTATTGTTCACATCAATGAAATCGTCACGGTTACTGATTCTGGCGTACAGATTACACTTTTTTGCTGATGACTGTACTCTATTTCGGGAAATTACTGTCCTGGAGACCGAACCGAACTTTATAATAACCTTTCTACGATTCTTAAATGGCGTAATATGTGGGGAATGCTCCTAAAGGGGCCATGCAGACAACAAATAAGTTTGTTTTATTCGAAAGGTTTGGTGTTTTATAGTGCCCCCAGTGCTTGCCCGACACCAAACGACCCTTTATTCAATGAGAAATTAAGCAATTTAAGCGATAATCTTAACTCTCCCGTGAATTTGTGTGTTTGATGACGTCTGCAGTGACGTATCCCGAGCAAGTACTGAAGCAGTAGTATTAACTCTATGTACTGAAGCGAACGTAAGTATGCGGACTAGGCCCGCAGCGAACGGCGGAACGCATTGTTTTTCCCGCCAGTCCTTCTAGATGGCGCCACCATACCGCTCGGGGCCGCTGTCCACCCTCGCTGTGTTTTTGACCGGATTTCTGCCTGGATAATGCTTGTTACGGTTGATACCTCTTTTTTCGTGAAACATTGGGTATGCTCAAAAACAGAGACACAGAAGACAATATATCTCATGCCAGTTGGCTAGTGTAAGCTCAACGCGCTGGATGGCTGTGCAGCTATAAGCTGCATAATGCGCGCATTACGCACTGTGGCTTCTTTACTTACGTATGCGTTCGTAACTTTCATTGTTTACCCCCCCCCCCTCCATTCTGACTGCTATAAAACATTATGCATTAAATTTAAGCGCAAATATTTATTTCTGCAAGCTTATAACCCCTGCTTAATTTGCGTTGGATTTTGGCGGCCACGACCGATTCCGCAGTTGCCCATAATACGTCATAGGTCCTCGTACGGGAAAAGAGTTACAGGGTCGCATGGCCATTCTCTTTTTTTCTTATTATATAGCTTATTTGAGTGAAGTTTGCGTTAAAAGTGATGTAAGCATTATTCTAACGAGGCAATCTTTCGAATGACACAAACTTGCAATTTGTCTATATGACCCCTTTAAATACAGATAAATTTGTCCACATGCAGCTTACGTGCAAAGAATGTCCACTAAAATATGCATACACTCAAGAAACTGATGTTTTACAACAGGTCGTGTTACAAATACTTAGGATTAACGATTAATGATACCTTGTCCTGGAACCTGCTCCCAATGAACCATACGCTCAGCCGCTCTTCGCAAGCTTGGTTTCTTCAGGCATGCACCGCGCAACTCTCCCTCAGGCGTAGAACGCATGTGTTATTTATCTTGTATTGCGTCTATACGGGGTTGCTCCAGTATCGTAAGGGACCCGCACATAAAACCAAACAATAGTAAACGGGAACGAATACAAAGGCAGGCAATTCGATTTATATACTTCGAATACCCACCAAACGATTCCCCATCCCAGCGAATGTCTGATAATAGCACCCAAACCCTTGAATCACGTACGCAGGCGTAATCTACGACTTGATTTTCTTAACTTTTACTGAACCGCATACTCATTCCAATATTTATCTCTTCTTTCTACCAGGCCAACACGTAACTTCCACAGTAACTTGCTGTCCCCCCCCCCCCCACACACACACACCTTTTTTGCTAGAACAAATACATTTATCTAATCTTTTTTCCTCGGACAGTTTGTGAATGGAACGTGTTAAGTGAACCATATTCGGCACGCATTATTTAGCGTTATTGCATTTCTTGTTGCACCTGAGTTTTTACTTAACGTGTTCTTGTATATCCGCCATACGCCTTTCCTGCTTAGACCAAGTGGGGTTCGCAGTATGTTATAATTAAATTCATTGCATGTGTTCCATAATATTAAAGTATTTTTATATTTTCAAGAATATCGACGCAGCTGACATTTAAGTACTAACTAGCCCACATCAGCACATTGTTCAAGATTTCAAACACCCCTAGATAGAAAGCAATCAATGCACGGAATCTGACCCCAACATCAATGTCTGCAGCGGAACGTGTCAGGGGAACGGGTCGCAACCGCGAATGATTTCCTTAGCAGGAATTTACAGATGGGAATGTATCTCCACAAAATTACAAGTATGCACCGTCCAAACAATTCCTGTCAGAAGAATTTATCCAAGTGTTCGATGTTTGTTTTGGGGTTGACTTTCTTTTCTGAAGAAAATAAAAGACCGAGTATTACTCCGGGGCGAAGTTGAATTATTTATACTTAAAACCGGAAGACAGCAACGTTTTCATGATTGATTTTTGTGAATGTGTGCGCGATCGTGTGCACGGGAGCGTTTGATCGTAATTCGAATCCCCTAAAGCATCCCGGTCTACTACATTCGCAGCCGGCACGTCTTCATTTGTAATGCATGCCGCAATCAATGCTGCGCTTTCGAAGGGCTCCTTCTGAAAAGCTGCGCACAGATTCGGTATGAAATAATAATAAGACGCCCCCACAACGTCTCAAGTAGACACTGAAGCTCTCTGGAAATGTAATCTGGTAACAGAAGCTCCAAGTATCCCGTTCGTAAGACACAAATCAGTGAAATGGCTTTTGCGGTAGAGAAACAACAGCTTGCACAGGCATTCCGCCTTATTGCACTTTGACGCTAATTTTGTCTCGACTTCTCTGAGTCCGCACGAAATGAAGGGAATTGTTGTCAACTACTGTCGGTATTTTTAGCCCTTACTTTCAGCATACGAGGCCAGCTCACGTTTGATAAAACCTCGACCTGAAATTCCCTTGCCTCGACATTGTGCCAGAAGATTCTTCCACCTAGTTTGTTTGCAGGGCGAAAATCTGTGTTGTAAGGCTATTACAACGTGTAGTTATTAATAAACACTCAACAGGAGTTTTGGCGTGCACGAGACGCGCGTACTGCTGTTTCATTGTAACATGTCTTTAATGAACGAAAAAAAAAACTAAATAAATAGCACGGGTCCACTTTCTTATAGACCACAACAACTCATATTCCCAACTTTCGATAATTCACACAAACCGGAACGGAACAGAAATTCTCTGCTCTAATGAAAAAGAAAACGAATAAGCACCGAAATTCTTCGTAGAGCGTATTACGGAAGTACGAAACCTTGCAAGGAGTAAATACCTCCACACAAAGAAATACTTTGCAACTAACTTTCTTTTTATTTCTACCCCACATTCTACTGTTCGCAGATTTGAACATGACACTACAAGCGGCCTCGGACCGTATGTTGTATCCCTATCAGGAATGCCCCGCGACGTGGCAGCAGGTCGTTTCTGGCTGGCTCACATCATGGACTTCGCCACAGGGCTAGTGACGTCGCTCTCTGTTGGTAAGTGCAGCGTGCGAAACGGGGCCAGCCACTGCCAAGGGCCGACATTCATGCACCGTGAACGATTTTTTAACAGCGGAGCTGTTTAAGCTTGAGTTCCAACCGTTCCCGGCGTCGTTCAAAACTCGGCGCTCAATGTGGAGAGTAGAAAAATCGCGCCAATCCACCCCGTGAATGTGGTTGGAAAGCAAAGCTGTAAACGGCACCCATAAAGATTACCCATGTGACGTCACTTTAATTCACTCCCATCGCTCTACAAATAGTAAAACCAGAGAGAAGTGAAATGTCCTTAACCACACCATTTATTACTTCAAAGAGATATTCTTGGCAAGATTAAATCAATGCATGATGGATTAACGGTGTTTGGTTGAGTTGCATTGGTGTAGCACAAGAGTGGAAATTTTTTTCATAAGATTAAAGTAAGCTCCAACCCGGTGTTACACGATCTGACTTCTCCGTCTCTGCGTCGCGGACGGAGGCGACGAGATTTGCGGCAGAGAAGGAGCAGGAGGAGGAAGAAATACTTCTGTTCAGATTTCTGAATGGCCCAGAGTGCCGCCCAGGGGAGTGATTCCTTCTTCTGTGGGGCCCATATGCAGTCCGCGCGGCCTGTGTTTCGTCCACCCGCTGAAGCTGGGTAGGTAGAGAGGACCTGGACGGCAGCATCTCGCATTGCTCTTGTTGGGTAGTTGACGGAAAGAGAGGAGGTTGCTCAGGGCTAAAGTCGCGCACCCCTATTACGGGTCGAAGTGTTCCTACTTATGAGCAAAACTTACATTCCGCGTCGTAGCGATTCGGATGCATTAAGTGAAGACAGGTAGGCTGTGGGGAGGAGCCCGAATTGTATGAGCCGTAGGTCAGTTTGTTGTTCTCTGGAAAGGTCAGGGTAAGGCGAAGGTACGGTCTGTCTCACAAGGTGATAATGCTGGGTTATCTCCCTGAACGTGACAAGCGGGTGACTGTCCTCGTGCAGCTCCATAGCACGGGAAATAAAAGCGCAGGCTTGTTGGGTGGGCCTATTTGTTGCCCTCCATGGAAGCGTGAGGGGGTGTCCAGATGAGCTGAATGGAACCGTTTTGGGAGTCGTTTTTGAGCACGCGCAGTGCAGGCCAGGACACCCAACCCGACTGGTAATTCGAGTAGGCTTGCTGGAAATCGGTAACTACCCTCCGAACCCCTGGTTGAGTAAGAGCCAAGGTGATGGCTGCCTCTACTGCTGCCGTCAGTTCTTGGGTCCTAAGCGAGGTACACGCAAGGAGGTTGGTTCTGGAGGTAGCCACGATGATGGCGTATTGCTGCCCTCGATATTTGGAGGCGTCTGTGTAGATAACTGCATGATCCCCACCGAGGGTGGTGTTCAGCGCTTGAGCCCGTGCTTTTCGGTGACCCTCGTCATGTGAGGGGTTCATATTTAGAAGCAAAGGGAGCATCTTTAGTTTTAGTCACCAAGAGTCTGGGAGTACGTCAAGCTGAGTGACATTCTGGGCTGCCCAGCCAATCTGATGAAGCATGCTGTTGCCCACCGCAGTTCTGAGTCGGACCTTCTGGTTAGAAAGATGGCCTTCTATAAGCTCTTCCACCATGTTGTGGAGCCCCGTGCTAAGCAGCCTCTGTGGGGACGCACTCATGAGAAGACCAACGGCGTGCTCGACCGCCTTTCTAATCATTATATAAAGCATCTCTAGGTCTTCCTTGTCGAGAAGAAGACAGGGGGTTGACGTAAGTAACTCTCGAGAGGACAAAAGCTTCAATTAATCGAAAGGTACCGGATTCCTTTAGGCCTCGCTTCTTGGTGGCAACTCGCCTGATCATGTGTATGGTTTGAATAATGCTGTTTTTGAGGCGCTGCAAGGACACGTCACTCTTGGTGTTAGCCTCGAGATGTAGGCCCAGGATCTTGATGCTGGGGCTTGGAGTGATGGCCTGGCCATCAAGGAGTATTTCAATGTATTCCTTGGTTTGGCGTGAGGGCGGACGACAAGGAGCTGTGATTTTTTACGTGAACACTGGAGGCCACAGGCTCACATTGGCGTACTAGAAGTGAGACGCCATGCATTGGTGTGAGCTTCCTTTGATTTTTGTAACTCTTAGCACATGAGCAAGGTGCGCATAGGGCCGCTAGACGGGCGTGAGTGGTCGCGTGACGCTTTCACGTGGCATTCAGCGAGAACGCAAAGGGTAAACCCGTAGATGTGCTTGGTGAGTACACAACCTGTCCTCTCTCTTCGCGTGGGCTCGTAGCTAACTCGGTAAGACAACGGGCTCTCTCTTTGTTAGTCTATTAGTTCCAGGTTCGATTCCCGGCGGGGCCAATAAATTCTTTTATTTGTTCGCTGGAGTTTTCTGGTGACACCAACGGTCGCGAAAGAACCCTTGGGGTAGAGGTAAAAAGCTTTGCTTTAAAATGCTAGGCAAGGAAGTGTCAGGAAAAGGAGCGAGGAGGCAAGGAGACGACGAGCATTGTGCACGTGCGCGCCTCAAGAAGGAAGCACGGTTTCCCTGGTCGTAATCGTACCTAGGAATCTCGAGTTATGAAACCGGCGTCTATACGATTGCGCTATCACCGCATTCAGGGAGCTCAGCATATCCTTTGGGTTCGTAGCGCGGGCGTTGTTGGACTTAGGCTGAGTTGAAGTGGACAGATGTGCGGGAGGGGAGACGCACGTCGAGCATTGGCTGCGCCTAATAGTGACGTAAGCTCTGACGTGCAGGTGTTATCCTAGTCCGGGTAGACGGCGTGCGCTCGGCAGCATCATGGTCCGATCTACCGATAAGATCGGCAGACCTAAGAAAAGCCAAGTTAAAGCTAGTGAGAACCCCCAGCTCAGCCGTTTCCTCAGTCTTCGCTTCTCATTTGCGAAGGTGGCGATTTTTTTTTTAAATCCGATAGCCTTGTCTAGTGTCAGTTGCATGTTTTAGATGCGACTGCATCTCATTCACTCGCCTTATCCCTCCATACGGCGTCGTTGTCCGTCCACACCCCTCCCCCATTCTCCTCGCCGCGCGAGCTGCGCTCTCCGCCACTCACCCCCTCTCTTCTCTGATAGCCAACACTCTCTGCGTGGGGAATTGGATTGGATTCGATTGGCTTGGCTTGGCTTGGCTTGGCTTGGATTGGATTGGATTGGATTGGCTTGGATTGGATTGGAGTTGGATTGGATTGGATTAAAGTGGATTGTGTTGGGTTGTGTTGCGTCATAGCCGCGCCATGTTGCGTCATAGCCGCGGCAGGGGGTTCACGGCACGTTTCACGCGATGGGAGAATCAACCTAACGGAAACAACAACGGAACCCCCTATGCGTCGCATCTACACAAGGGTTCCCGCGAGGGGAGGTGGGAGTAATTTTTTCTTCTCGTTGTTGCATTTCTTTGTTGCGCTTACTTGAAAAACTATAAAGTTACAGGTTATGTACAATGGATGCGTTGGTGCGTCAGAACAACAATTAACCAACTTATATTACTGCGCACGCCTTCTCATTTATACAAACTCGTGTTACCGAGCGGTTTTCAATTGATCGCAAAAGAAACGAAACGTAGCAGCGGAGAAAATATTCAGGGTGAATTTTTCTTTCGAATACATTCGTAAGGACGTAGAGTAGCGATGAGCGCATTCTAACACGTGCACAGACACACGCACTGAAGTTCTTCCCCAAATCGCTCCGCGTATTTTCTGAGGCACAGGCGCATGTTAAGGAGGAGGATCCGCTCCACATTTCGCGTGGTGACATTTGGCTGCTGTGTCCCTCGTGAAGAAAGCAAAAGCCGCTTCTCCAGGGCGATAGTTTGCCGCCATTGTGCTCTATACTGCCTGCCGATCCACCTCCTCACAAAACGTCAAGCGTGGTGTGGCCTGGAACGGCTTTTCGCCACCGGCGGACCATTACAACACTCATCGTTACCCTTCTCGCGTTTGTGTTATGATGCTTGATTTCACGTTCTCGGAGGGAAATTCACCACCGCTTGGGCCGCATCTGCGGCAACCTTTCTAAAGGCCTTAGAATGAAAAAAAGTTCGGCCACCTTCGCAATTGTGATGCGAAGACTGAGGAAATAGTGGAGTGAAAAAAAAAGTTTTTTTTACTAGCTCTCACCTGGCTTTTCTTGGGTCTGCCCCTTTCTTAGGAGAAAGATGGTTAGTAAGTGAAGCTTTCTCCATGCAAATTGAGTTAAATCAAAGTCCACAATCCACACTTCTAAAGTCCAAAATTCAAACTGCCGAAGTCCGAAGCCTGAGTTGTCAACTCAGCCAAAATCCAAAGCCACCGCCTGCGCTACGAATCCAAAGGAAATTCTGGGCGCCCCAGCAATCGGATTGACGCCGATTTTATACAGCGAGGAACCCACGTTTGATTCCAAACACGGGAAGTGTTTTTCCCCCTAGTTTTTCTGTTTGGTTCATGCGGTGGTGGTATTTTAATTGTTTTTTGTGGTGGTTGTATTGTTGGGTTAGGTTAACGCTTTTTTCCTTCTTTTATTATTTCTTTTGAACCTCCCAACACATGTATACATTTGCCTTCCTGTCTCGTAATGAGGCGAGGTGGAAAGGCGAAATTGGATGGTTTTTGAGCACTATCGGCGCCTAAACTCGGTGTTCTGCCTGTTTTTTTTTTTTTTTTTTTGTCACTTCAAAATTAACTCATTTTTCTGCAGAATTTCTGTCTGGCATTTTTTTCCTTGTAGGTGTTGCGCACTGCATGGCAACAGCACTTTTTTTATTCTTTCCAATTGGCTGCGCAGGTTATTGTTCTCCGCCTCTGCTAACCCTGTACCCGTCGGGCCTTTAGGGCGGTCCAGTGGTTAGGTTGCGGTTTCACGGCGTAAAGGTCCAGGGTTTCGTTTCCGGGATCTCCGTAACCACATTTTTTTTCTTGAGGCGCGCACACCCAAAACCTGCTCGTGGGCTCCTTGCCTTCTCGCCACTTTCCCTCGCAATTGTTGACCTAGCAGTTTCCTCCTCTCCACTTCGCCGATGATGATAGTTTTCTGTTAACAATCCGCACGGACAGAGCTCAAGCTTAAACAGCTCCGCCGGTAAAACATGGCGCATACTTAGGCACCTACTCGACCCCTCTACATCCAAAACAGAATCCCAAGCATGCCTTAACCTATTGGCCCATAATATCACCGGAGACGACCATACGTGGCCGCAAATTCCTACCGACACTTACATCTCGCTGCCGGAACCACAAGTCGCATTCTTAGCATACGTACTTTGGCCCACTAAACCCACAATATGACACTCCATTCACAGTCGCCGAGCTGCAATCTGTCCTGCATATTCTTACCCGAATAACAAAACCTGTACTAGACGGCATAACATGCACCACCCTCAGAAATCGGGAACCTCACCCCCACCAACTACTCCTTGGCTACTACAACCACTGCTGGCAAACCGGGCACCTACCAACAGGACTCAAACATGCCACCATAACGCTCATCCCCAAACCTCACAAGCTTCTCACAGCCCACAACGTACGTCCCATTCTACTCACTTCGTGCATCCGTAAACTCCTCGAACAAATGATCCTATCCCGCCTCAATCTCCGCTTAGATCAACAGTATCTTCTCGGCGTTAGAACGGTGGTTTGGGCTAGTTGGGGCATACTGGAATTCAAAACAGCGCAAAAAGACGGGACAAGAAAACAGCGCCTTGTGTCGTCGTTTCCTTGTCCCGTCTTTTTGCGCTGCTTTGAATTCCAGTATGTTCTCCCCGCCCACATGTTCGGATTTCACTCACATCTCGCAACCAACGACATACACCCCCAAATTTATTATCAACTGCTTAAAACACCCGCGGGACGAGACACGTCGGCATTCCTAAGCATCACAGATCTAACGAAAGCTTTTAACCCAAATCTCGCACTCAGCTATACTCTCACCATTAAATATCTTGAAATTAGGCACAAAACTCATCAATTTCATTCAATCCTTCTTGTCTGAACGGACGAAGGTTCAATCTTATTTCCCAGACTATTTAACATAGCTCTTATTCCCCTTGCTCTGGCACTGGCCAACATCCCTTCACTCCAAAGTAGACCATACGCTGACGATATAACACTCCGGGTAACTCGCAGCAGTGATGCCCATGTTAAATCCACCTTTAAAATCGCCGCGGACACCATCCACAACTTCGCCCAGTGGGCAGGCCTATCTTGCGTCCCTGAAAAGTCCCACATGCTTCTCCTAACACCACGACGCCGGCCTACCGCGTGGCCTCCTCCCATAAAAATCCATATCAATGCCCAGCCAATGACACCAACGCAAACCCTCACCATACTCGGACTTACCCTAGAATAATATCGCGGCAACGCTTACACGATACAAACACTCAGTCGACACGCGGCACAAATAACCGGAGGACTTATGCGCCGGACTCGAACCCCCCCCCCCCCCCCGAAAAATACAGATTACAACTCGTTACAGCTCTAATCCCCTCGCGCCTCACATACTACCCAGCTTACCTATCGCCCACAAATGCGGAACTCCGCAAATAGGAAGCTTTACAGCACGGGGTATATAGAGCAGTACTTCTCTTTCCACCCAACACTCCCACGATCCGCCTCCTCTCACGATCCCAGAGCTGTTCGAAGCCAAACGCCTTAGCCAAATCACTCGTCTACTCTCAACCCCCCCCCCAGGTACGATCCTCCTGCACCAACTCAACCTCACTGCTCCAGGCGCGCCACCCAAATTCACCCCTTCCCCGTCCCATGCATCCTACCCACCACGCGACCCGATAAAGGGCCCGCGCCCCCCTCTCCCGACACCAGTTACATGGACGCCACAGAATATATACACAACCAGCTTTCGCTGCCAACCAGCTTTCTCTGCCGCTATTATTACAGCCACCATCCGTACAGCCCACCCTCACGACGAGGCCGAGGAAGTGGCAATAGGGCGGGCCATAACACACATACCTTCCTTATCTCACGTACTCTCCGGTTCTAATACGGTCGTACAAAATTTCCTGCGGGGAGCTGCGCGCCAAATTATCCCATCCCGCCCTCCTCCCACCCAAACAATCATCTTGCACTGGACCCCCATCCACGTGGGTTCTGGAGTGTGAAAACGGCTCATCTGGCTTCTTGAGGACTCATTTACCCAGCCCCAGACGTAGACGTCAGCACACCGCACGAAATTCTCGCGAACCCCTGCTTACATATAGCAACATTACCACGCACTATCTCCTACAGCGGCTAGAACTACAACCCCCTCACTGCTCTCTCCCTCCATCCCTAGCCAGATTATGGCGACAATTACAAATCCATTCCTTCATCACAAGACACGTGCTTCACCACATCTATCCCACACTATATCCACACCCAAACTGCCCGGCGTGTGGCGTCGAGATACCACGCCACACGTCATTCGGGAATACCCGTTTTTACCCGTGCTCCGTTTACCTATCTCTCCCACTACCTGGCTGGAGGTGAGGGGGAGCTCCACACCAGAACTACAGCTCCCGACCACCATTAGGGCTCAAGATTACCCGGCGCGCCTACCCCCCCCCCCCCCCCCCCGCCCCCTAAGGGACACTCACTAGGAGTGGGTCTCACCAGCAATAAATTCTCTCTCTCTCCCTCTCTTTCTCTCTTGCGCGCATTTGTGAGAGGCAGGTAAAATCCCCGCTTAGTGAGGAGGGGATCGTGATTTTGATTGTGAGGACGATATAAATTGCGCAACTCTGCAGCAGCCTCGTGTTTTGAGGCATTTGCGGAAAAATAAACCACGCAATCGTTGTGAATGTGTGGCTAACTAGCACGAACGAGATACATCAGCATAGGGGAAAGTGTGTGAGGCCTCAAATATATTAATGTAAACAGAATTCTCTAGGCGCTTAATGGGGGCAGAATTTCCAGCGATAACATAGTGTCAAGGCAGAGCTTTAGCTCGAAGTAAGCTCGTCTGCTCAAGAAGGAATGCGCTGCTCCACAAACGCGAATTCCTGAGTAATTAGTTATTCGATTCGAAGGAAATTTGTTAAATGAAAAAGAAACTGAATTCACTCAGTCATAGGAAAGGAATGCCGACTTTGCGGCCCCGTTTTTTTGTTGTTGTTGTGACGTTGACATTGCTTACTGTGAAAGCTTGGGCGCTAAATTTAAAGCTACATGAGCGGTATGGATCAAAATACCTTCATGTTACTGATACTTTTATCTTGTACCTTTTAAAGTGCCCCAAGCAAACGACACTTCGAATACTTCGGGTTTTGTAAGAAAACACACACAAAAAATAAAAGAAAATCTCCAACTGCATGCTTTCATTTTAATTTCTATTTCATTCCATATTTCTTTCTAACCCAGAATTACACCGCTGAAGCTACACCTAGGATTTTTGAGCCGAGGCGTTGAGGAGAAGTACCGGCTGATTTAAATTATCTAAGGTTCTTTAACCTGCGCTGAAATATTGCGCGCCAGTGGTATTTAGTATTTGAACTTCGTCACATATACACCACCCACTACCTCAAACACAGTATAAGTTTATATCCCGTCTATGCTTTGCACTGCAACATTTCAAAATCCTTCTAAGTCGCACAAAAACCTTCAGCTTCACGTAATTCCACAAGCAACACAAATAAAACAATTTTATCCAGTTTAAACTCTGCAATACGGGAATGGTAAAGGAGCGTTAGGGGCATTGCCGTTAACAAGCTCGGTCGTTCAAAAATTATGAATTCGAAGTTTTAAAAAAATTGTGATTTAAAAGTGCACAATGTTCAGTGCAGCTCAACGGGTTTTCTTTTTACCAATCTATTTCCCTTGCTTAGCCATTAGCCAGAATTTCTTTTGTGTGCTGCAAGTTATTGGCCATGGTGGGAAAGCATTCAACCTGAACGCCAGTGACTGCAGGATAAATGTTGAAAACTTCGAAAGTAGTTGGGACATACAACAAAAAATCCCAACGCCTTCGTAGTCGGTTAAATACACACGGAAACGTGATCCGGTCCTGCAGAAATAGGCGCCCATGAGGGCAAGCTAATGGTACCCCATGGGGTATGAAAAACTGCTGAAAAATGCGCCGTGTCCACGAAGGAGCAACAATGAAGCATGCTTCCGGGAATATGAAGCCTCCATATGAGATGTCCAAACTGTGTTTTGAAAAATGGCATGCTTGGCATCTTGGATGTCGTAAAGAACCGTGCAAGCGAGTCGATAAAACGGCAGCCTTGAATCATATGGCCAATACACACGAGACCATAGGGAGCACCCGCAGCGACAAACAGCAGTTCACAGTGTTGTCCCAGCCTACCACACCCTCCCCTTTCTCTGTACATAGAAAGAAAAACAGAAAATGGAACCAAGAAAATGTCCATCCGTTGAGTAAAAGAGAAGAATGAACAAGCGGCCTAAATCGAGCTTTGGATCGGGACCATTCCCCCAGAAACACTGTTGTGATTGCCGCGTATCACTCGGGACTCGCGAGCGTTTGCTCCCCCCCCCCCCTTCCCCCCGTCTCCCCTTCATCGATTTGTATTCTTCCCGATAACACTAGTACTGGGCCGAAACAACGATCAGACGGTGTGCAACAGCAGCTCAGCTCCCTGAGGACGTCGTTCAAAAGCCGGGACAAGGGATGAAGAACGCAAAGAAAAAAATTGGGCGCAAGGCAGAGTGGAGGCGGAGAGAAAATCGACGAACTGCTGAGGCAGGCGGAAGAGACAAGCGCAGAGTCCTTTCACCATTCAAGGCCGTCTGTGGGGGGCCGGAAAGAGGCCAGAATGGGCCGGGAAAACGGCCCATCTCACGTTTATAGCCGCACGACGTCCTCTTCGAGGCGCGCCACGTGCGCCGTGAAACGCTGGCAATTGGAGGCTATAGCGGGAGGGCAATCGGGTAGCGGAGTGCAGCCTGGTGGCCGAGTCGCTGCTCTCCACCACCGACGGAACAAGGCGGCGTGCGACGAACTTTGGGTCTGCCCGGGTCTATCGATCTCAGCGGCGGCATACTTCCCTGGGCTGCTCGCGTGGACGCATAAGCCATAAATGGCCGACGCGCCCTCGCTGGCCGCCATCGGAGATGCACAAGGAACGCTGCGTAGGGCGACAGATGTATGCGAAGGAACAAAGCGTACCCAAGTGGCCCCGAAAAATGGGCGTGCGGCGCGAGCGGAGAAAAAGCGCGGCTGGTGATGGAGCGGAGGAGACCGAGCCGCGATCGATGCGACTGAAACCGCTTGGTCTCCGTTCCATGAATGGGCAGGCAGCCGTACAGGAAGTTCGGTTATGGGTGTCCCCGGCCTCTCGCGCACTTTGAGCTTCCTTAGCGCAAAAGCCGTTCGGGGGCCTCCAGGCGAACGCGGTAAACAAGTGCCCATGAACAACTTGTTTACTGCGGCCACCGGGCTGGCCGCGCAGTTTTGGGCGGGACACGTCGACGTCGAAAAATTGCGACGGTATTCTTTCGTGGCGACCGCGTCCTTCGTGTCCAATTTCTTGTGCCGCCCGTGATGCCACGAAGCGTGCAATTTTTCAAAGTGTGTGTTCCACGCTGTATCTACAGTGACTCACAATCAGGCTGTATACGAATGGGGCGCATCTCCTTGTTCCCACCATGTTTTATTTTTTAAGTTTGGGTCTTATATTGGAAGCGTCGCATTCCAAGAATAATTGCGCTAAAAGTAGGTCTTTTTATATGGTTAATGTCAGCAGCGGAGATGTTTATGTGGCTCCTTCAGCGTTTTAATGTTTGTGTTGTTTGATCCGTGCTCGAATCACATTCCACCGACGTGAAAATTTTGAAGCACGTACTGGTAGCAATGGCCAGATTTCGCCGTGTAGGAAGGAACCGCAGCTGACCTCCCCCCCCCCACCACAAAAAAAAAAGCAACTCGCGCGCCATGCTTGGCAGACCCAATTACCTTTCGCTGTGCCGAATTTCATTTTTTGGGAAGTGTATCCGTTAGAAGCGTGGAACTTGTGACGAGCTTTCGGGATAGTCAAGCGATTATTGATTAATTTTTGAGGCTGCTGCGCACATATATAGGAAACTTCGCTAATCAATTGTGCATGCCGCAACTTGACTTACAGAGTCAACGCAAAAGAAAAAGCCCCGAGACGGACTTCTTTTAAGATGGCCGAGTCTTTATTGGAAAGTTTCACGCAGCCCTACTCTACTGTAATCATTCTCATCATCATCATCATCAGCTGGTCGATGTCCACTGAAAAACGACGGCCTCTCCATAGACTTCCAACTGCTCTCGCCCTGCGTCACCCGGACGTGCACCCCGTTCATCTCAACACTTACATTTACTCCCTCCAAACACTTCCCTTCTCGACCCTATTTCTATTCCTGGTCTTTGGTATCCGTCCATCTACTCAGGTAATCCACCTGGTGTCAGTCTTACCCGCCGTGGTGGCTCATTGGCTGAGAAGTTGTGCTGCGACCTCAGAGGCAGCAGGATTGACGCCATCCGCGGGGGCCATTTTGACGATGAAGGCGAAAAATGAAAACGTCCGTGGGTTGAGATGTAGACGCACGTTAGAAATCCCCAGGTGGTCGAAATTGAACCTAAACCCTCCACTACGGCACGCCTCAAAGACCACGTGTAGCTTCGGCGCGTAAAACCCCAAAATTTCATGTTTGATTTTGTTATTGTTGTTTTGGTCGGTCTTGCGTTCCGGTTCTGATACAGCTGCACGTTTTAATGCGAGAGCATTAAACGGCCCCGTGAGCAAAAAAAAAATCCGGCTTAGGCATCTGTAGCATCGAAATCGGTGTTGAAATAGGCAACGTTGCGAAGGAACTAACACTGCAGTACTCGAGCTGAAATAAAAATTAGAAACATTCTCGAGTGGAAGGTTTCCCAAGGCTTCCATAATGGGAGTCGACCACGGATTCCCGACACCACGCGCCCACCGACACTACTATCGTGATACATACCAATTTAGACCACCGGAAGATTTTTGACTTCCGCCCGAGAGAGGGAAAACACTGGGGGGTTTGTTTCTTTGCTTTTTACCTCCATTACAAACACAGCCGCGTTGGAATTGAACATGCGACCTTGTAATGAGCGGCCAAACATCCTAGGCAATGGGCCACGGTGGCGGTATTTTTTTTTTTTACTCGAAGTTTATGTAGCTGAGGTTCCATGTATTTTTCATGACGGCGAAAGAAAACTCCCGAGGCACACACTGCCTATGAAGCGCGATGTTTTCTATAGCTCGAGCCTTTGGAAAATGAACATCCCAGTGTGTGGGCTCTTAGCGTGCGGTCAGCACTAAAGTTGCACTCGGCCCAAGAGATGATTTGCCCCTGCAGCTTCTACGTCTCTTCACTCCTGTATGCACCTTGAGTGGATTAGGTAATAGGCACCTTTGCAGCACAGGCGTGCCCCCGCATTACGGCGACTAATGTGTATAAGAAAAATGTTGCTTGTCCTTGTGTATGTGCTCACGTGCGGGCCTCTCCCACGTCCCGCAGACAGAAACATGGGGAGAAATGAAGAAAATTCGGCCTCCTGCACAATTGAGATACGAAGAATATAAGAAAACAGCGGAGCAGGTGGTTTTCACTAGCTTTAACTTCGCTTTTCGTAGGTTCGCCCCTTTCTTAAAACAACGATGGCTAAAAGCGAAGCTTTCTCCATGCAAACTGAGCTAAATCAAAGTCCAAAATCCACCCCCCTAAAGTACAAAATTCAAACTGCCGAAGTCCGAAGCCACCACCCGCGCTACGACACCCAAAGGAAATGCTGTGCTCCCCGAAAGCGATAAAAGCGCAATCATTGTTTTAAGCGTAATTCAAGTCCACAAAAGTTAAATGCCTAACTAAAGGTTCGGCAGAGTTGTTGTTATGCCGATCTGAACGGTTTTCGTGGCGGGGGATGTCAAGCCAGGCCGAAAAAGAAAATACGAAAGTAAGGGTCGTGTACGACCGTTGACCACACGTATAATATGACAAGGCCAAGTCGGAGTTACGGCTGGCCGATTTATGCATTCTATGTGTTTTGTACCACGCTTAGTCGGTGGTACCTTTTGTTGTCCATACCATGGGCTGTTATACATTGAAGACCGGCAATAAAAAAATATAATAAAATCAGTCGCCATCCCGCCCTGCGAAAGTGGATGTCCAGCAAAGCAATTGTAAGAGAGAGAGAGAGAGAGAGAGAGAGAAAACAACTTTATTTAGCCACACAAAATTGCGGCGACTACGTGCGGGATGGGGTGGTTCCCTCTTCACGGGACCCATATGCTTCCGCGGCTGCCTGGCCCCTGGAGATCAGGACGAGCTGGTCTTCCAAGTGGGGGCTGATTAGCAAGGTCTCCCAACCACTGATTGATTAGTTATGAGGTTTAACGCGCTGACGCTTTACAGGCGATGAGGCGCGCCGTAGTGGACGGGTCCGGATTAATTTTGGCCACCAGGCAATCTTTAACGTGCGTCGAAACATCGTACACATGGCCGTTTTTGCTTTTCGCCTCCATCAGAAAAACGGCCGCCACGGCCGGGAATCGAACCTGCGTCTTCGCGCTCAGAAGCACACCGCCTTAGCCACTGAGCCACCGCGGCGGGTTCGTGTAGCAAACTACTACAAATGGTGATGGAGGTGGGTATGAAGTGTAGGACAGTTACAAGTTGGGCGAGTTGGTATGTTTCTCGTGGTCTCGGCGGGCTTGTCGCTTGCGCTCTGCTAGTGTCACTAGATAAGGGTACAGAGTACCGGCACTCTTTTCTTCTATTGTTCCATGCCGCCGCTGATCATTGGTAAGTTCGCATTACGTGACATTTGTTTGCGCTTGGACGTTTCATGGACGCCACCATTTTGTTGTTTATGCGTTGTAGTCGGTCAACTCTGGTAGGCTTAGCTTGTCCTCCCTCCTCTGTGGCTGCGCGCGACTTGCGTCGTTCCGAATTCTAATCAAAGATAACGTGTGTAACAACGTTTCAGCAGCAGCTGTGTGTCCAATAGGCCGTGTTTCTGCACCTTTGGTAGTGTTGTTAACAAATGACCCGGTCGAAGTTAACGGTGAGCCCGTAGATCAAGAAATATCGCAACACTGATAAACGCCAAAATGGCCGCCGTTGCTGACTTGCATGCCTCAGTGGCGGTACTTTAATATTTTATCTATTGACGCTACGCTCTGCTGCTCTGGCGGCAAATGCTGCGTCCTGCTTAGCCTGACGCATGCGCTCGGCGTCTTGGGCAAAAACTGCTCTATTTAGTGACACTAGTCCTGCCTAGCCCTCAAAAATAATCTGCAAACATAATAATCTGCAAACACATGGGGGGGGGGGTCCCATTGTTCACAGGGGCTTATCATCCATAATGCGGTTTCTATGCTTGTTTTGTGGTTTCCTTAAACGAATTCTGAGCTCTATGCCGTATGCTTTATTAGCTTGACGCATGCGCTCGACGCCTTTGCCCTTGGCGTCTTGGCGTTTTCGCCCACGGAGATGAAACGATGGGGGATGGGGCGCAGAGGTATACAACTTTGCTGCAACGGGAGTGACCCAGGTTCGATTCCGACCACGCTTAAGCGTTTTATCCCCCTGACTTTTCTCTTATCTTTTATGCGGCACCGGTCTTTGATGCTTTTCTGTTGTGCTTTATTTGGGGGGTAGCTCACCACTTTTTTCGTTCTTTTAACATTTCTTTCCAGCCTCCCAAACCCAGATGTGGATTTGCCCTTCCGTCACCTAATGAGACGGCCTGAGAAGGCCAGATGGAATGCCTTTGCACGCTATGGGCGCCTAAATTTTTTGTTTGGTTTCTTTATTTTTTCTCGCTTCGAAATGAACCCATTTGGCCGTAATAATTGTGTAAACTCATATCTGGCCTTTTTTTTTGCGTGCCAACACAACTTTTTTTCTTTCCATTTGGCTGTGCATGTTATTGTTCTCCGCCCCTGCTGACCCCGTACCCCTCGGGCCTTTGGGGAAGCCCACTGGTTAGGTTACTGGTTTCACGGCGTTAAGGTCCCGGGTTCGATTACCGGGACCTCCCTAACCACATTGTTTTCTTGAGGCGCCCACTACCAACATCTTGCCTCCTCGCCGCTTTACCTCACACTCCTTGGCCTAGCATTTTCCCCCTCGCCACTTCGCCGTTGATGATAGTTTTTTGTTAACGAACCGCACAGGCAGAGCTCAAGCTTGAACAGTTCCGCTGTTTATAGATCAAAAGGAATTAGTCGCTGAAAGGCTTACAAGGACTATAGGAAGTCATCTATCCCTTACCGACGGCGTGAATAACAATGAAGTTCTTTTTCTTTTTATTAGACATTTGTTTCATCGCCCAAGGTAAGTGTGGCATCATATTGGCGGTGAGATGTTTGAGTGGCGCCCCCTGGCTCTGACGTCGGCTTAGGGACTCGCTCCGCTGTCGTCTGCAACATTCGCGCCGCTGCTACACCCGCACCGCGATCGTCCGCTTGTGACTGGCAGCAGTGCCTGTGCTAGATATCGCCCGCTTTGATGCTTGGGTGCTATAAAAAGCGTATTGTCAGCCAGCTTCTGACAGCTCTGAATAATTTCAAACTTTATCCCGCGCAAGTTTACAACACACGAGGAGAGAGAGAACGACTTTCTTAGAGCATCGCTCAGGCGATCGTGTGTACCTCGTCCGGTCGTAGCGTATTTCCGAGTTTCAGTGTTCAGAGCTCCTCGATAAGTATTCAAAATGCGTAGGCTTCCCTGAAGTATTTCTGAGATTCTCTTATGAAGACTCAACAGTCTAATGATACGCACCAAGCAGCGGGTCGCACAGCAGAAAATAAAACGGGTGTCTTCTATTTCTTTCGTTGTTTTTGACCTGTATTATACGAATGTTTCTTTCTCTGCCCAACGCATTAATTTTGCTGCACGATCCCAAACGTCCTAGGAGGTTTGGGGATGTTTGCGAGGCTCACAAAGTTCGTGTGGATATTTTCTTCGGGCTATAAGGCATACAGTACCTTCTTCAGAAAGGGGTTTCCTTATGTCTGCGTACAAAAGTACATACCCACAGCATGCGTTGTTTATTCACATGCAAATGCAATAAGAAGGTTTGTGCTACATACGCCACCGCGAGCCAGCGGAGATAACGTTGTCCACAGTACTCGAAGGTGGCTTTTGTGCCCCGAATTTCTATCGTAACCATTGTTATCGTAACGAACTCAATCTCAACCCCAACAGTTTGTGACATGATTACGGTGCTGAAGGTTTGGTATACTTGCTAACGAACGCAATAAATAGTATACATGCCGGTTTTCAGTATAACACAATTCGAAACCTATGAATATGTTCGAACAGCTCTTCATTGTTTTCCAACCCCTTCAGTCGCAAAGAACAAATCCTGGCCTACTCGGGATGACGTTCGATGAATTGAAGGAAATTACTGTTACTCTCTCGTCTTGGACTGAGGAGCCTGCCCACTAACCAGCGCGATTTTACTGTTAAAGTTTGTCCTCCTCCTCGTCTGCCTCCTCTTGAGTGCAGTTTTACTATGACGCGTATATGAATATTGGGATGATATGGCTGTGGCAAATGTACCAAAATATCCCTCCAAATCTGAACAAACATAGTCTTACTGTATGTTTGCCATATAGGTAACTCGTTTTGCTCAATAAGCCTCCATACTGGTTAGAAACCTGGTATAAAACCAGCACGTGCCTATACACACAGTGGGTTATTTTTATTTTATTGCCTAACCGTTGGCGGGCGATTGCCTAACCGTTGGCATAAATACTATGTCACAGGTATAGATTAACTCCCGTTTCGCGAAGAAACGCAAGGAGGGAGCGATGATGGGGTCCCCAAATCCACCATGAAGGTCAGGTGGTCTGCCAGGGTGGAGGCCTGTGCCTCGGAGGTGTCTTCTTCTCGCCGCTTCCAATGTAGGGCAAGTCCACAGCAAATGTTCAGTGTCCGCATCTTCGGCAGGAGCCGTGCAAAAGGGGCAGTTATGTGCGAACGGGGCATGATAACGTGTTGGCCACTCCCGGGTAACAGCGGGAGAGAGGGCTACACCAACACGAAGTCTTCGCTGCAAGACCTCCTCCCAGCGAGCGAGTCTGCTAGGGTGGTCCGTTCCACACGGTGGAATTAGAGCTCGTGTGGCGCGACGAAGATCTCCTTTCCTTTGGAGAAACTGCTCTGGGGTGTCTAGTGTCAGTAAAGGCAATGGTCGTGGAACAAATGCAGTGTGGCAGGCACCATCCGCCGCAATGTGAGCGGCGAAAGTATTTCGCCGGACCCACGAGGGCCGCTGAGGGCAGGGGTATGTCATGAATGTCCCTCGTCATAGCTGAGTTGTTATTTACTCGACGTATGTACATTTGGAAACCAACCTACATTATTTGTGCCCCGTAGTGCATGTCGGCACACTTTCATGCCGTGATAACGTAAAAGGACGTGATACAATAGTTTAGAGCGTTAGGCAAGGTTTCCAAATCTGTTTTACCTTACATACGATTAGCTGGAATTGTAATGCCTTTTGCCAAAGCCGACAGCCCCGATAGCCTGGAATTTGTTTTGGTCTTCCATTTTCGCTGTTATCGGTTGTTAGACTCCGGCCGTTACCTTTGTTCGAAAGATTGCTGAATACAGAAGCTAACGCCTATAGCTCCGACCCTTCGCGCTCCACACAGGACCGGCTTCGCATGAATGGGGCGGCGCCGGCAATGGTTCTTCCGGAGCGGTATCAAAAACTGTACTTCAAATCACGCCTTGAGCTAGTGTATTCGATATTAAGTCTTTTATTACGAGAAAAATTTGGGCATACGCGAGATCTGGTGCGGACAAGCGCCAAAAGTCAACCGCGCGCAAAGAAACAGCAGAGAGAGCGAGCCCGAGTGAAGCAGACGACAAATGCGAGAATCCCTAAGCCGACGTCACAGAGGCGCGCTTCGCACCGCCGCCCGAGGTCGCGCTCACCGCCAATAGTGAAAACAAAGGCAAGGGAAGGCACGCGAAGTACCAAATTCAGGTATAACCTTTTGCGCGCATTGAAGCGGTCACCGTCTCGGAATGAACTCAGCTGGTGAATTTACAGCGGAAACGATGGTGTCGGGCTGGTTCGAACAGCCTAGCAGACTACGGTCGCACTGACGGGATCCCTCTGTGCATGCGACTACTGTCGTTTGTTTAGCCGCTTTACACCGTGATAACGCGGTAACACACCCGCCGGTCTGCGCTCACGCAATATAACTTAAAAAGGTTGCCAGCTGGGCGTGCCGAAAAAAACACTAAAGACCAAGCAGTGCATGAAAACAGCGTGTCTTTGTTCGTGTTTCGAGGAGCAAATGCGATCAAATATGCACCTATTTTTCTGGCTTCCCAATGTTGTAACACTCATGAGTCGCAAAGCGCGAAGCACCCTAGCTTAAAAGCGTTTCGCTCGAGGTATTCAAGGATCACACGCATGCAACGACACGTACTCGTTGCTGCTATGTCTCTCAAAACTTATTTTTCGGCGTCATCGACACTAGCGTGGGGGCGCTGGTCTTGATTTGATGATCAGGTTTAACCAGCCGCCGACAAGTCGCACCGTAGTGGAGGGCTCCGGATTATTTTGGACCATTTGGGGATCTTTAACGTGCGCCGAAAACTCGAACACAGGGGCATTTTCGGTTTTCTCCTTCATCAGAAAAGCGGCCGCGCGGCTGGGAATCAAACCCGCGTCCTTGAGCTCAGCAGCACAACGCCATAGCCACAGAGCCATCGGAACGGGTATGGCGCTCGTCTTAGCCTTGCTACCTTATTTTTTTTAGTGTCAGCGTATTTATTGGCAACGCTGCCAAGCGCACCCCTTCGTCACTAAATGTCTTCCTGCTCCTACTTTATTGCAAACAAGAAGTTAGATAAGCTTCCCTTTTCTTCGTTTCTGGTATTTTTTATAGAATTTTGTGGGTAACTTTTTCGGCCGTTAGGAACAGGTTTGTGAGAGAGAGAAAGGAACTCCCCATCATTACCCTTCTCTGTCAAAATTACCTCTCAGAAACCTAGTACAACCATTGCATAAAGTGATACTTCGCATAGAGCAAGGAGTCGACTTTGCCATGAACACTCTTAAAATACCTTTCAAAACTCTGAATATTTTGTGTGTAATTTGTTGTCAAAATTTATTCCCCTACATTTCAGTAGGATACTTTCCATGGCTCTGGAGCCTAGTGGTGGGGCGTAGTTAACTTTAGACTGCGCACAAAGCAAGCTTTCACCCCCAATATTCGCTATGCGAACATACTTCGCATTCCGGTGAATAACTACAGAATAATCCCTAGTGAAAGTACTCCGATAAGCTGAGAAGCTGCACCTGCTTACAAACCCCCCCCCCCACCCCCCCCCCCCCCTTTCCGGGCTGCGGCGGCCGCTTTTCTGATGGAGGTGAAAAGAAAAAACGCCCGTGTGTACGAGATTTCTGGGCACGTTAAAGATCCCCAGGTGGTCAAAATTAATCCTGAGCCCTCCACTACGGTGCGCCTCATCGCCTTCGTTGCGTCGGTGCGTTAAATCCTACAATCACTCAAAGCAAAACCGCCAACTGCCCAAGGTCACTGCGCTAGTCTATGGGCATTCCCATCCATCATCTAGGAACAGGTTAGAGTTTCTGTTTTCTGGCCCCTCCGCTCCCCCACCCCCGCCAACCTCCCCGTTTTTATTGACTGAGTTTGAATGACGTAACGAACTTTGACGATATGCTTCCCAATTGCTGCAGAAGTTCTTTTTTCGTGGTGAGTCCTGCTGGACAAATATTGGCCTTTTATTAACTTTACATTGCATGTTTCTTGCAGGAATCGGCACACATATTGTAAAGGACTCTGATCATGTGATCATGTGGTACAAGCACGTCGTGTACTAAACGGATAATAAAGCACACTAATGGCGGAAAGGAGAGAGCCTTGTTCCCATCATTTTACCTGCTGTCTTGTCATTTTCCTCAATAAGAGGCCCCAACTTCAGACACAACGTGAGTAGAAGAATTAATTTTCTGCAGTTTTAGCAATGAAAATATACCCTCATCAAACCAGGGACCATGGAACCCCAAAGGAATGTACAACCAACGCCAGGTACGCTACTTCGTACTACGTGTTTCGCAACAAGAGGCCGCAAACTTCCCCTTATCGTGGTGACGAGGAGCACGGTATGTTAATTCGTGTGCTTTTTGAATCGGCTGACGCGTTTCCTTCCGGACCCTCGTGTCCTGGCGTACATTTGACATTGTGAAAGTTCAACATTTCTTTTATGTTAGAATCATTCTGAAGCGTTCAGGTGCTCGGGCAGTGTAGTGGCCTCTTGAGAGTCTCCAATTACGTTTAGGCTTCCATTCGATAGTTGCGCTAGACAGACTGCCAAGGGGATATCTCCAGCTCCCGTTTCTTCCGTTTATGGGTGTAGGAGGGTTATGCAGATACAAAGATTGCCACAGTGGGTCACTAGAATTCCTTTGTACTTGCACTTTCGTAGATACCGGGGCAGTTGTATACTGCCTTTTAATGGTTATGGAACGGTCCTCGGACGAATTAGAACCTTGTTTGTCCCCTGACTTTTTGTAGGTTTATAAATGTTTTCTTTTTCGGTAGTAGGAAAGCTTGTACGGACAGTCGCTGAAGTAGTGACATGTCCATCATGACGTCCAGTGGTTTCTTCTGCTGACGGGTGCCCATCTTCTATATAGGATCGCCCATCCCGATTTTGTTTTTCCCAGGCACTCCCTCTGTATTCTGCTCTGATTTTTAAAGACGATAGTCTTTCTTGGGCTACTTAAACCCAGAAATTTTGGTCTGTCTGTATGTCTGTCTGTCTGTCCGTCTGTCTGTCTGTGACTCGATTCAGCCACCCGGCCAAAGTGAAATTGATATTGCGCAATAGTCTTACATACTCACAGCCACATGTAAACGTCTAAGCCCGGTTTATCTGTTCATACTTGTCAACTTTTAAGTGCGAATGCACTTTATAAGCGACCCCAAACCATCCACCGCCGCCGGCGGCGGCGGCGGCGGCGTCCGCAGTGCTCCTCTATATTTAAAAAAGAAACAGCATCCGGCGCCAGGTTTCGATCCGATGACTTTGCGGCCGCAGCGCGACGCTCTACCGACCAAGCCACGGACGCGACGATGATATCAGTGTTAGTGACGCGCCTTATATCTTTAACGCATTCAAACTACGTCGTCAGCGGCGTGCGTTGGCGACTCAGCGGCGTTATAGCGGCTTGATAACTGCGTGGTGTACACGTGATACTACAAACCCGATGGAAGAGATGGAAGAGAAGGCGGCGAGGCGGTGGGCTGCGGGGGCCGAGCGCAAGCGCCGCAAGCGGGCCGACAACCGTGCATTCGCACTTTCACATTCTCCCCCTCGGGGAAATGCGGGGGAATTTTTTTTGAACAAGAACAAGACATTACGCAAATATAATACAGGAAATTAGTACACAAGGGATATTTACAGCGTTCTTTTATTTAAGAAATCATGGATGCTTGGTTTTTCGATAACAAATGATATTCTACATCTACAGAAAACCGCCGCCTCCTGGCGGCATATGAAAAATTACGCGGCAACAGCAACGAAAGGTTCCACTAGCTAGGTTCCACGTTCTGCTTGGAACGCAGGCGGAGCACGGTCACGCGGTTCTATAAACCTTGTAGTCGGCCGCCTCCATTCACGCGCGTCTCCGCCGTACTGCAGCGCTGGCGTCGAGAAACCCGGCCTGTAGCAGTGGAACGCGGTATATTGAAATCGCGTTGCGCAAACCTTTAGTGTGTTTACCTTGGGATGAGCGCGACGGTACAGGAACAGCATGAGAGGTGAGCGGGAAAGCAAAGGGGGGCATTTCTTTGGCAAATGTCTACAAAGACTATCGTCTTTTGACGACATTTGCAACGAAAGGAGCAGATACGCGGCCAATTTTTTCACAGATGTTATAAAGACCCCATTTGAGGACCTTTTAGGGGCCAGTAAAAATCGGGAGGCTGAGGGCTGCGTTATATCTGTACTGATGGTGATATTTAGTTGGTTTTCTTCGGTGTGAGTAAATTGTGGTACGGCAGGCTGTACGATATCCGAATGATGATCATTGCCTGCGTGATTACTATTTTTCTTCTTCTCTCATGCTTGCTGTTTCTCTGGTTAGGCGTGTTGCAATATGGGCCTAATTGGGAGATTTTTTTTGTATTTCGGCGATTGTGAGAGGGGCTCTTCCGCTTCTCCGTAGGGCCATGCCGAGGATTCATAAATGAGTAACCTCACTGTCCCTTGGGATGACATCCTGGCCTATCTGGGGGGGGGGGGGGGGGGGGGCGTGGAGGAGAGGGGGGGTAACTTGGCTAATGGTGCCATCTATTGTTTGCCAGACAGAGATTTCGGCGGTGACGGAGCAAATTAAAAAAAAAAGAAAAATCATCTAATTAGGCCACGTAGGCTGTCAAGCCTAGAATATCAGTTGAAACCAGCTAAGCTAAGCTTATAGGTTTTGAGGGGAGGAAGAGGGGGGGAAGGGCCCGAAACTGTCTGGCATGGGGTGCCGACACCTCATCAGGCCCATAAAAACCAGCATTTTAGTTGGTTTCTGTTGATATTCTATACGCCTCACGTGGTTTTTGGGAACCTGACATTAATCGTTAACCCCCTTTTTACTTGAGGGACACAAGGCTGGCGCAGGCATCAGTTCCCGTTGGGTAGGCCCTTAAGTCTGATGGCGGGTGTCGGCCGAGCATGCGACCACCGACGGGGCGTAGAACGAACTTCAATGCGCAGGCGTGACGCCTGCTGAAATCAAGCATCCTTCCGTTCGTCTTCGCCGTAGTATCATTGTCCTGCTTTCCACATTCCAGTGGCCTCTGCGCTGTATTCCAGATTCCGGCGAGCACTCGCATGTGGCAGCCTCAGTCGTAATTTCCGATTAACCGCGATGACTTCTTTGCATACCAGTAGAAAGTTTTAGAATAGCGTGGGGAGCCGTACGCAAAGAGTTGGCGTACGCTATTTCTTTGCGTCGTTCACACTGCGCATGCGCCGTACGCTACGCTGGTTTTGTGTTTAGCGGACGTGAGACGAGCGGGCGCTATTTAAGAAAACAGTGTGCGAACGCGAGGCGGCTTGCGAATCTCTTTGTTTACAACATGGTTGCAAGTAGCGCGGCAAGTTCCACTCTTCTGTGGACAGTAATTTGCCTCTGATGGACCAAGTTCTTTGCTCCTGTGTTTTTAAATACGTCGCGTGGTTTACACGTCGCCCTCGCGCAGCGCTGTATCGCCTAGATATCGCTGACTGTCCAAGAGAAGCCTTGCAGCCAGGCCGGCGACCAAAGCTGTGTGTGTGTTGAGGACGCGTTCGCTTCGCGATGAAATGTGACGTTTTGCTTCTGCGGGTGGACTGTGCTCACCATGCTTGCGATTATATTTCTTTAGTGACGTCGACTTAACCTTACATCGGGTATGTACAGTGTGCGTGGCTAAAAGCCCCCTCGGCTTGCGCGCCAGGGTTAACTGATTTGCTGTTCGACCCCACAAACCGCGAGATGTGAGTGCCGAATTTACGATCGACAGGAGGCAACCGATCGCCTGGTAATCGCGCTTCAGACTTGCAACACATGTCGTTGCCGTTGTGTCCGTTCTAAACGCATCTCTGGATTGTTTTGAAGCTGAACGACAACGAAGCTATCGCAACATATATACTCTCCGACTCAGCCTACCAGCAACTCGTCATCGCTCCACCCGCCGGCGAGCCATACAAAAGGGCGTCCCACGGACCACCTCGCTAGTGGGCAAGGAAGCACGGCTGAAGCGATGTACTTACGCCTCTTGTTTGCTGGGCAGGTCAGTCACCCTTCCTTTCTGCCCTGTAAATCATTCAAGTGTGACATTCGTTTTACTGTAGTGGTCCCATGCCCAGGAGCCGTTCTAGAACCTTTTTGTGCTTTGTTTTTGGTGATATGGGGGACACCGAGAAAAATCCTGGAATGCAAGATGAAATACTGAAATTGGTTAAGGAAACCAACAAGCGCTATATAAGGATTGAGACTAATCAATCCAGCATGGCAAAGGCAATTGACGAGCTTACACGGGGCCATTAATTCGTCGTATCTGCTGCTACCAACATCAATACCCACCTAGAAGCCGTTGAAAAGCAGGCTGCCAGTCTGGAACGCTGTAAGCAAGATCAGTCCGGGGCTGATGTTCCAACAAGCCGTCTGCGTGAAGAAATAACCACGCTACGCGCAAGGCTTGATGAGACAAAGATCGGTCGAGGCGAGACAACTTGTTGTTTTTCGGAATTCGAGACAGTCCTAAAGAAAACTGGCAGGAATCTGAAGGGAAGATGATCTCGTTTGCTTCCGAGAAACTGCAGCTGCAGATCCTGCACCCGACATTGCGCGTGCGCATCGAATAGGCCGGTATACAGCGGGCAAGAACCGTCCCATTGTGGTTAAGTTTGCTGCTTTCAAAACTAAAGAACTGATTCATACAAAAAGATATTTGCTGGCGGATACAGATTTTAATATAAGAGGAGACTTCTCTGTTTCTACGCGATTTCTACGTAAAAACTGTTCGACTTCAGTAAAGATTTAGACACTTCATACAAACTGCGTCACAACAAGCTTACTGCCGATGGGAAACACTGCGTGTACTAGGCAGATGCAGATTCTGTCGTTGAAGTCCGTGCAATTGCTTCCCCTCTTCCCGCGGTTACCTCTCGGGATGGTGTGTATATATTTATTTATTTATTTATTATACCTTACAGGCCCATTGAAGAGCATTGAGTAAGGGGGGTTACTTTTTTGAAAGAGCACAAAAAAAATAGTGGGGAAAAAGAAGAAAAGACAAGTACACAATATAGAGTTTCGGTAATCGGCTTACAGACGTAAATGAAACACGTCATACACTTTTCTAACAGACAATTATCACAAACGCACAGGGTTTATGTGGAATAAAAAACATCACGAAAACACAAATACAAGGGGGAAACACCCATAAACAGTAACAATATTATTCTAGCAATTCATCATTACACAATTACTAGAAAAATGTCGGTGCAGATTTTCGCTTAAGCTATCTTGACTAAGTATGGATGCAATTTGGTCAGGAAGATCATTCCAGTGCATGATTGCTCGAGGCAATGCAGATGAATTGAAAGCAAGCGTCTTGCCAAAAATTCGCGTGAAACTATGACTATTATGAAGGCGTCGTGACGTACGTACTGGGGCGTTAAGAGGAAGCGGGTTAGGTGTGACGCGAACTATGCATTTATGAAAAAGGCATAATAGCGCGATAGTGCGACGGGTATCTAGCGGCTGAAGTGATAACTCTTGTTTGATTTGGGTAACCACCAAGGTCGACGCGTTCAGGACGTGTGTATCGTCAGCCACGCGGTAGCTAGGCTAACGCAAGGTAGCTAGGTAACGCGAATGTATCTGTTTTGTATACTAACATCTGTAGCCTATATAAAAAAAGGATAGCCTTAACGCATTAATCAATGATTCTGAAGCCGATATAATCGTACTTACGTAGACTTGGCTGGCGAGCAAAATATCCGCAGATCAGTTATTTCGATGTTACAAAGGAGGAGGAGGAGGAGGAGGAGAGAGGAGGAGAAGGAGGAGGAGGAGGAATGCCTTTAATGATGAGAAGAAACCTTTGTGGTATATCGACGTGATCGCGGTGACAGGACAGGCGGTGGCGTATTAATTGCAATCAACGACCAGTTAAAACCTTTTGCATGCGCTGCTGAGCACGAGGTCGCGGGTTCGATTCCCGGCCGCGGCGGCCGCTTTTCTGATGGAGGCGAAAAGCAAAAACGCCCGTGTGTACGAGATTTCGGCGCACGTTAAAGATCCCCAGGTGGTCAAAATTAATCCGGAGCCCTCCACTACGGCGCGCCTCATCGCCTGCGTTGCGTCGGCGCGTTAAACCCCACAATCAATCAATCAATCAATCAATCAAAACCTTTTGCAATCTCTGTAACTATTGACCTTGAAATTATCTCTTGCTCCTTAACGTCCCATTATAAGAAGGTAATTCTTGGCGCCACTTATCGGTCTCCATTTTCTGCAACCGGTTTTTGTGAAGGTCTTCGGGATAATTTAAACCAAATTATGGTACGATATCCATGAGTCGAAATTTTTAAAGCAAGGCTTTTTACCTCTACCCCCCAAGGGTCCTTTCGCGACCGTTGGTGTCACCAGAAAAATCCAGCGAACAAATAAAAGAATTAACGGCCACCGCCGGGAATCGAACCTGGAACAAATAGCCAACAAAGCGAGAGCCCGTTGTCTTACCGATTTAGCTACGAGCCCACGCGATGACTGGGAAGACCGGTGGTGTACTCACCAAGCACATCTACGGGTTTACCCCCTGCGTTCTCTCTGAATGCCACGTGAAAGCGTCACGCGACCACTCACGCCCGTCTAGAGGCCCTGTGCGCACGTAGGTCATGTGCTAAGAGTTACAAAAATTAAAGGAAGCTCACACAAATGCATGGCATCTCACTTTTAGTACGCCAATGTGCTAAAGCCTGTGACTTCCAATGTTCACGTAAACAATCACAGCTCCTTGTCGTCCGCCCTCACGCCAAACCAAGGAATACATTGAAATACTCCTTGATGGCCAGGCCATCACTCCAAGCCCCAGCATCAAGATCCTGGGCCTACATCTCGAGGTTAACACCAAGAGTGACGTCTCCTTGCAGCCCCTCAAAAACAGCATTATTCAAACCATACACATGATCAGGCGAGTTGCCACCAAGAAGCGAGGCCTAAAGGAATCCGGTACCTTTCGATTAATTGAAGCTTTTGTCCTCTCGAGAGTTACTTACGTCAACCCCCTGTCTTCTTCTCGACAAGGAAGACCTAGAGATGCTTTATATAATGATTAGAAAGGCGGTCGAGCACGTCGTTGGTCTTCTCATGAGTGCGTCCCCACAGAGGCTGCTTAGCACGGGGCTCCACAACACGGTGGAAGAGCTGATAGAAGGCCATCTTTCTTACCAGAAGGTCCGACTCAGAGCTGCGATGGGTAACCGCATGCTTCACCAGATTGGCTGGGCAGCCCATAATGTCACTCCGCTTGACGCACTCCCAGACTCTTGGCGACTAAAACTAAAGATGCTCCCTTTGCTTAGAAATATGAGCCCCTCACATGACGAGGGTCACCGAAAAGCACGGGCCCAAGCGCTAAACACCACCCTCGGTGGGGATCCTGCAGTTATCTACACAGACGCCTCCAAACATCGAGGGCAGCAATACGCCATCATCGTGGCTACCTCCAGAACCAACCTCCTTGCGTGTACCTCGCTTAAGACCCACGAAATGACGGCAGCAGAAGAGGCAGCCATCACCTTGGCTCTCGTTCAACAAGGGGTTCGGAGGGTAGTCATCGATTCCCAGCAAGCCTACTGAAATTACCAGTAGGGTTGGGTGTCCTGACCTGCACTGCGCGTGGTACAAAATCACTCCCCAAATGGTTCCATTCAGCTCATCTGGACACCCCGTCACGCTTCAATGGAGGGCAACAAATACGCCCACCCAACAAGCCTACGCTTTTACCTCCCGCGCTATCGAGCTGCACGAGGACAGTCACCCGCTTGTCACGTTCAGGGAGATAACCCAGCATTATCGCCTTCTGAGACAGACCGTACCTTCGCCTTACCCTGACCTTTCCAGAGAACAACAAACTACCCTACGGCTCATACAATCCGGGCTCCTTCCCACAGCCTACGCGTCTTCACTTAATGTATCCGAATCGCTACGACGCTGAATGTAAATTTTGCTCAGAAGTAGGAACACTCTGCCCTGTAATCGGGGTGTGCGACTTTAGCCCTGAGCACCCTCCTCTCTTTCTGTCAAGTACCCAACCAGAGCAATGGGAGATGCTGCTGTCCAGACCCTCTCTACCTACCCAGCTTTAGCGGGTGGACAAAACACGGGCCGCGCGGTCTGCATATAGGCCCCACAGAAGAAGGAATCACTCCCTAGGGCTGCACTCTGGGCCGTTCAGAAATCAGAACAGAAGTATTTCTTCCTCCTCCATCTTCTCTGCCGCAAATCTCGTCGCCTCCGTCCACGGCGCAGAGACGGAGAAGACAAATCGTGTAACACCGGGTTGGAGCTTACTTCAATTTCATAAAACAAGTTTCCACTCTTGTGCTACACCAATACAACTCAACCAAACACCGTTCATGCTTCATGCATTGATTTAACCTTAACAAGAATATCCCTTTGAAGTAATAAATGGCGTGGTTAAGTGCATTTCACTTCTCTCTGGTTTTGCTATTTGTAGAGTGATGTGAGTGAATTTAAGTGACGTCGCATGGGTAATCATTATGGGAGCTGTTTACAGCTTTGCTTTCCAACCACATTCACTGGGTGGATTGGCGGGATTTTTTTGGGTTGGCGACTTCAATTATCCCAATATTCAATGGATGCATTCCACTCCATTAGTAGAACCAGCATCTGCTGAAGCGTTATGTTTTCTTGACGTCTACTCCATTTTAACTAATCCCAGCTTGTCTATGAGCCAACCCCGAAAACATCTTCCTTGCTTGATCGCGTCCTGACATCCGCCCCAGATATTACTTCGTCAATCACACACATCCCCGGCTTCAGTAACCATTACGTACTCCAGTTCGCTCTTTTCCTTCCTGATGAAAGAAAACAGAAGTGCATAAAAAGCATCAGGGACTACAATAGAGACAACTTCGAAGCTCTTAATACAAGCCTTTGTATATTTCTTGATAGTTTGCTGCCATGTTATAGTGAACTAAGCGTTTATTACATTTAGAATTCTTTCAAACAAAATGTGTATGAATTAATCAACAAACATACACCATTAAGGCGCGTTTATAGTAATACTAATGTTCCCTGGTTTACCCGATATTTGAAACGATTGCGATTGTCTAACAAAAAATCCCGGCTCTATCGCACTGTTAAGAAATTACTGGCCCGCAGCACTGGTCACCCTACAAATTAGCAGCCGCATCTTACACAAACTCCCTTCAAACTGCAAAACGTACCTTTTTTCAGTAAACCTTACCTTCCTTAGTAAAGACAAATCCTCAGCGTTTCTGGAGCATAATAAAGCCTAAAAACGGCAACACAATAAGCCTGCTGGATAATCATGGTGAACCTGTTTCTGACCATTTGTGCGCCTCGCTATTAGAAAAATAGCTTTGCTAGAACATTTTGTAACCCGGATGTAGTTGATTTTCCAGATCTGCAGTGTGGTAGGTAATTTTTTCCCAATGGACCCTATATTTTTCGATCCTACTGGAATTGCTGGCGTCATCAGCAACCTCAATCTGAAACTGTCTTCTTCGTGTGGCCCGGACGGCATTAATTCCTAATTTCTCAAGAATCCTAAAGAGTACATGTCAATTATATTATATTGCCTCTACATAAATGTTTCAATGACGGCAATTTACCGAAAGATTAGAAAACAAAGCCGGTTGGTACCCCTCCACAAATCAGGCGACGCACATAATCCCTCTAATTATCGCCTAATCTCTCTTACTTCAGTTCCTTGCAAAACTCTTGAGCATATTGTTTTTTAAAACCTTGTTAAGTTTTTAGAATCAAGTAAGTTCTTCCATCACTCGCAGCATGGTTTCCGCAAATTGTTTTCCTGTGAAACACAACTAATCACGTTTATTAACGATCTGCATGTCTCTCTTGATTCAGGTTTTGTGACTGACTGTAAATTCTTAGATTTTTCCAAAACATTCGATAAAGTAAATCACCGCCTGCTATTACATAAATTAGTCCATTTGAAAATCGATCCACAAGTCCTACAGTTTATTAGAGTCTTTCTCGCTAACCGCACGCAGTTTGTATCCGTTAATGAAATGACTCTCCCGAGGTGGCTGTATACTCAGGCGTACCTCAGGGTTCTGTGCTGGGGCCTTTACCCTTTCTAATTTACAGTCGTCAAAACTGTTAAAAACAACAAAGAACGAGGTGCCAGCGTATGCACAGAGCGGAAGCTTACGATAGCGCTCAGGCTTCTTAACCAGGGTGTGCGCATGCGCTGTAGCACCCGAATGCAGTAGGGCAGCGTTGCGAGGGCCGATAAGCAGGCACCGAAGATGCGGCTGTAGCTATCACGAGCTGCCACTCTGTGCGTAGGCCGGCACCTCGTGTTTTGTTGTTGTTAACAGTTTTGATGACTGTACATTATTGACCTGCCTTCTAAAATTTCTTTTTCAGTTTGCCTTTTTGCTGACGACTGTGTGCTTTACCGTAAAGTTACTAACGACACTGACATTGCGTGTCTCCAATCTGACCTTAACAACATTACTTCCTGGTGCAACCCCTGGCACATGGATCTTAACGTTTCTAAATGTAAATCAATGAGCGTTTCGCGTAAGAAACTACCTAGTCCTGATTACTTTCTTAAAGATACGTTACTAGAGTCAGTTTAATCCTATAAATATCTCGATGTGCACATAAGTAATACCTATCCTGGGCGCACCAAATTAAATATGCAACACCTAATGCCAACCGCATGCTAGGTTACCTCAAAAGAAATTTCTCTCTGTCCCCGTCTTCCTTAAAAAAGCAACTATACATAACCCACGTTCGTCCTGGGCTTGAATACGCTTCATCAGATTGGGACCCTGGCTATGTAACACTATATAATAAAACAGTAACTCTGCAAAACCGCTCCGCATGGTCCATTCTTTCAAACTATTACCGCACGTCCAGTGTTACTACCATGAAATCCAACCTTGACCTTGCTACTCTTCCCACTCACCGGAAACTGGCTTTCCTTTGTGTGCTGCATAAAATGTATCCCCACAACCCGGAGCTTCAATCGTGTTGGCAAAAACCTCATTTTTTATATCTGAACGCCTCGACCATCCTTACAAGGTTCATGTTCCGCGCCAGAACACCGTAACATACTCGCATTATTTTAACAACGAACAAACCGTGATTGGAACAACCTGCCTGCGTCATTAGTCCCCATTACTAACCATGAACGCTTTCGGGAGACACTAGAAAGTTTTATGCGTTGATTTGCTCAACGCATATTTTTTTTCTCAGTTATTTGTTTGCTGCTGTTCGTGTTACCGTTCATTTGTGCATGGGAGAAATTTCGCGCCGAGTTTTTTTTTTTTTTTTTTCACGAGTGCTTTTTGTGGGCATTAGGCTGTCATTATGATATTTTTTGTCGTGGTGCTTCCTTGTTTAATTATTTCTTGATACTTTCTATATTTTTTAAGCCCTGTAGTTTATATGATGTTTTTGAGTGTTGTATGTATGTAGTAAATTTGGGTTGCTTTTCATGCGCATGTTTGTATTTTATTTGTCTGCTAAACCCACTCCCCTCTATAACGCTTTATGCCCTGATAATAAATAAATAAATAAATAAATAAATAAATAAATAAATAAATAAATAAATAAATAAATAAATAAATAAATAAATAAATAAATAAATAAATAAATAAATAAATAAATAAATAAATAAATAAATAAATAAATAAATAAATAAATAAATAAATAAATAAATAAATAAATAAATAAATAAATAAATAAATAAATAAATAAATAAAATGTATGCGTCTAACCGATACTTTTGGTTCAGGGTGTTGTGCGCGGTTGCACAGAACAAGTGCCACAGGGCTTCAACGCTTCCTTAATGGAACGTACTCAGGAAAGAGAATGTTCATATCATGTTATGGAAGTTTTGCATTCGATACTAACGGGAAAGCGTTTGTTTTCACTGGTTTGGATAGTCGTAAAAGGTCCGGGTACTTAGGCACTCCGCTGGCAGATCGGCCGGATCGGGGGATCGGCGAGTCGTTTCGCAATCCACTCAATAAATGTCGCCGTAACCGTTAGCTTGTCGCTACGCAAAACTGGTGTGACGCTCTACTAAAACTCATTTAGCGTATCGCGCACGCGAAGGCAACAAACGCCATACTAAAACGCCCTAGTAAAGTGTGCGTCTTTGGCGCAATGGGATTGACATCAGCTTCGTATTGATCTCGATCCCGACCAGGGTAAGCCGTGATCTTTTCGACGACGCTATTTGGGTGCGTGGCGCCGCGTGACTACGGTGGCTAGATACCGTGGCCCCGGACGAGCTCCGACGACAAGCCGGGCCCCTTAACGGCTGCGCACTTAATAAGGGCTTTTCTCTCTCTCTCTTGCTGTGAAAAAACCAAAAATGATCGTCCGGCCATGACGCTAGACAATAGGCTCTTTGAAGCAATGACACCATCGCCTTCTCGCTCACAGCCACCTGCCCACACCATTTAAGCCACGCAATCTTAGATGGCATCTGCCTTTCCTGTGCCGCGGCGATTCAAGGGGTTGTAAAATCAAATTTGTTGCTTGTGCGTTCTTTGTTGCAAACATTTCATATTGCTTTAGAAAGCGTGATAGACGCCCTCCTATTCACATATTCTGAGTAAATAATTTATTATCGCATGATTCACGTGAAAAGTATTCCTTTTCGGATTTTGGACGCCGATTTGACCAGGCACCACAGTATTGCAAGTACGCTCTGCCATGTGTGTCTACCATGAGGCGCTGCGGTACGTTGCGACTTTACTGTGGTGTCTGCTCTCGCACACACGTTAAGCGGTATTCCCACGAGGAAGAATTTCAGCAGACTAACCCGAGGGAGATCGTGTTGTCACCGCAGGCGGATTTCCTCTCAGACAGCTCCTTCGCTCACACGAAGGGTGCGACTGCGGGCGGATATCGCTGTTTGTAGTCGCCAATCTCTACCGCAAAGCAGAGCTACCGTAGCACTCTCGGTTCCGCATCGGAGGCAGTTTCTGCTAAATCCCCTACGTACTCATCTCATCAGCCGCCAAAAACGCGGCCATTGCCGTTATGCAGGCCCTGCGAGTGCTAAGTGTTGCCGCGGCTAGAGAACGACGCGCGACGCTGAATGGGGAGCAGCAGCCGCCCGGTCTGCCTACAGCTCCGCCTTCAGATGTTAGGCTTAACACTGCGGCAGATATTCGATTGCGGCTCGCGTAAGCGGTCCAGGTGACGATTTTAAATGCAGAGCATTTCAGTAACTCACAATGTCACCCGCGTTGACGTCCGTAGTCGTAGTCCGCACCCCTCCCCCTACACTATATAAAAAAAATTTATCCGGCGCCTGGTTTCGATCCCTCGACCCTGCGGGCGGAACGCAATGTGCATGGTGCTCTACCCACTGCGCCACAAAGCCGACACAGAATGGGAGGCTACGAACGCGCCTTATATCCTTGACTCATTCAAACTACGCCAAGAAGCTGCTGATACAACGCATTCACTACCACCAACTCCCCCAAACACTAAACGTTAACGCAATACACCCACACCCTATGCGACGCATTTACTCGAGTCCCCCTCGCGGGAAGATGGGCCCAATTTTCAAGGAAATTCGCGATCACACCATTACCTCCTTTTTTGTATGCGCAGCATTGTTTGGGACTTCAGTCCCATTTAGTGGAGCGGTGACAATCTATCGCTCGAGCTACCTGCGCCGCCCTGCGCCACTTTGCGGTCGCGGCCGCCGCCTCGTGTGCGCGGTGCGTTTTCGCTTCCAGTGCAATAAAAAGCAATAGAAGTAGAGTGCGTGAAACTGCTCGAGAACTTGAGTCGCAGCCACCTGCCTGATGGGCCAACGAAATCCCACCCCCTCCATCACCGCGGATCGGCTCGTTTGTAGGTCGAGAACAAAAGCTCTGACCTCCGATCGGAGCTGCAGATGGGGCTCGCGCATCACTCCGGCTCGCACTCGCTCGCTGATCCAACCAAACAGGTAACTGTGGCAACTGTGGTAACTGCGGTTCACGTTGACGTCGCTCGAGCCGCTAACGTGGTAGGACGTCACTTAAACTTTGTTATGCTGGAAATACATTGACGTCGTGGTTAGTGGCGCTAGCGATGGGTCCCGATCTCCAGAACGAGCATTTAGGTACGTTTTAGATGTGAATTAAAAAATATATAACGTTTTCTGTTCCAAGCACTTCGTGTTGAGTGTCCTTGCATACAGAGAAAGCCTACAGCAGGCTCTTTACAGACGTAAAATTTGGTGTCACAACCCCTTTAAATATCGTTGCGGCTGGATTTGCTCTCCTTGCTGACCTGCAGTGCTTGGAAAGCATAAATGGTAAGTAGAGCAACTATATTCCAAAACGCTCCCTCGACTTCCAAAAAGCGCTATCGCGTGATACGACTAAGTCCCAAACGCAGATGCAATCTACAACTATTTATAAGCATGCAAGAGTATCCTGGGATTGAAGTGCAGACAGCAATCCGCCGACAAAACGGGGTGAAGGAGATTTTCCCGCACTCGGCGTCTGTCAGTTGCAGTCGACTGAGGGGATACTTTTGCGCTACCTGCGGCACCAAGACCGCTGGGATCGATGCCATTGCAAATGCGTGTCGCTTAATGAGGGCGCGCTGAATCTATTTATAACAGAAATCCAGCAGCGAATAACGTCAAGGAAGGCATAGGCGAAGAAGTTTGTCGTTTTTCGAGTTAAAATAGAAATTTTTACACGCTACCAACGAAAGAAAAGGGAGAAAATGTGCGCCACTAGGAAAATTCTAATTCACACACTTCCTGTAGCGCGCCGGACACAATTCAGATGCTTTTTTTCCTCAAGTGCACTGTAGCTCGTGAAAGCACACATATAACTGCGTTGCCGAAAGAGTTCAGATGTTGTTGTTGATGTTCATGATAATTACCACGACGACGACGACGACGACGACGACGACGACGACGAATGGCAAATACCACCTCACCTGCGTACGTTTCTTTTTTAATTCGAGAGTTTGGTCTGCGGCATAGTACTAATCTACCCCTCCTAATCGTTTTTCAACTACGACTGAAGTTCAGATCAAAATTTTATCCTGGCATATCGTCTCCCCGCGAGTCGCGGCACCCTTCAGACAAGCCCCGCGGAAAGTTGCTAAAACCGTGCAAAAGCTTTAGAAGTGGTGGTGCGGTAGCAACCTCTAAGAATGGGTGCGATTGAGCAATGTTTTATTCGCTCACTATATTCGCGGTATATAATGATGACTGCAAAAGTAAGTTTGGATTATAACAGTGACTGGAAACGCACCTTGCTCGCGTTGCCCGTTCTACGCTCCCAGGAAGTTTTAAAGACTAAGCAGTTTTAAAGGGTAAAGGGTAAGGGTAAGAAGTTCTAAAGTGTGGGTTGTAGAGGATCAAGATCGGGTTTGGAGGCGCCGAGCGTAATGTACCGAGCGGCAGGTGAAGTTGATTCTCGTCAGTTGTAACATGCTAGGCCACCAGACCCATGTTATACATCGAACCTTGAATGTAGAGGCCTGTGTCACCTCTGAAACAAACCTTGTGCTGGCACTGGCGTGGCACCACACTTTACAACAATCTCCCCATGTTTCTCAAAGGTCATAAGCAATGCCTCTTCTCTTACTTCCGCTGCAACACTCCTGTTGCGCTACAGTGCATCAAACTAAGCTCACTACCAAATTTAGGTAGCTTTTTATCTTTAAATAAACAGCTGGAAGACAGCGAGTCAGTCGGAATAATATGGCGAACCATTCTTCGCAAACTTCCAACCGATTTCATGGTGTTTCTAACAGTCTTCGGGGAGCAGCCCAGAAAGAAGCACCTAGGCTCGACATTTGACAATCAAACAGAGGAGTGTGAAGGTAGCCGATGGGTGGGAGAAGGTCTCAAAAAAGTGATGGGGGAGGTGAGGGAGGGGGACAGAAAGGAGCACGGGAGGGGGGGGGGGGGGGCAGGGATAATTTGACCTTCAAACCGAAGAAAGTGGAGGTAATAGAGCTGTGGCGAGTGCGTCTGGAGGGAGGGAAGAGAAGAATAGCTAGGGCATCAACTGAATTCAATTCGCAAACACAAACGTTGCCTCGCTAGGAAAACCGAAAATACTGGTTGAACATCTTGAAGGTGGGCACAGAAGACAGTACACGAGGAAGGAAGCATCCAGAGCCGTCCGATCTACCTCCTGCAGTGTGCATTTGTCATCTGCTCTGCCCTTCACGATGTTCAGCTTCACTAGTAACTTGATTCCTGCCAAAAATTCCCTGCATGAAGAAGATATAACTGGACAATGTAAGCGCGCCAAGGCGGCCTGACACTGTTATTATGCTGTCAGTACTCGTGAGGCTAGCGTTGCAATTCAAAAGCGAACGCGGACGACCGTGCACGGAGTCGCCCACCCAAACGCCGCGAGAACGCGAGTCCGCTCTGGATCATCTTGAGAGGCCGGCGAGAAGCAGCGAGTAGCCTGAGCGGCCATATGCCCTCTACGTGCTGCCCGATCACCACATCGAGAAACACTTTACAAACGACCCGTTCGGAGCCTCGTGTAGCGTCTACTACTGACTCCGTAATACCCTTTCGGTCATCCATGCGACCTGTGGTACATAGCGTCTTTCTGGTATTAAACCAAGACTGTTTAGCGTTGCTAACTCCTGAGGCAGCCGCAACTCTGAACTCGAGTTGTGGATGCCTTAAGTTTTATTATTAGTCACTTATAAGTTGTCATCGTTGGGGGCCTTCAGGATACTGGCACCGAAGCTCGATTAATCTCGTTCCAGGGTTGTTTTCCCCCTTCGAAAAGAAATTCATCATGTTTTATTGTTCCTTATTTATCTGTGCGCTGTGAGCCAAAGCGAGAGGGAGGTCATGCTGATACATTGGCGCCGACGCGCCTGGAATCTAGGCGCCCCAACCCTTTCCTTCCGGAAAGTCAACGGGGCTAAGCTTAAGTACGGCGGCTGGGAAAGGATATTGCAATAGGTTTTCCGCTCGGCTCCAGGGAAAATCATCGAGGATGCAAGATCACGTGGCCTGGCTGCCGACGAAAGCTTTTAGAGTTCTGGCCAAAGCTCCGTCGTCACGGAACATAAATCATTCCGCGAGGGAGAAAGCTCCGTTCGGCGTCCTGAGAATGCGGACGGATTTTGCCATTACACAACCGTGATTCGATTTGGCTGATACGGATGCTGCTCCCACTTTACTGCAATCGGCTGCTTCTGCTCCGATCCGATAGACGCTGCTGGTGCGCGCAGCGGTGTTCCTGTAACGAGCAGCCCGTCGGCTTGTTTTCGGTACCTTGCCATTAGTCGGTCTTCCTGCTCTAGATGAATAATGAGGTCGGACACGGAGAGAAACCTAAGCGAGCCTCGTCGAGTGGGTAGAGCGCCTTTCGGCGCCAGGCACACGTGCGTCTTGGGTCTTTCATTGCGGAAAGAACCGAGCGCTGATCTATTTTCAAGAGATCTCGTTGCGTAAATGACACCGCGGCGCGCGCTTCACACCGCGAACGCTAAGCCGCTAGAATGAACTTCCTTCCGGAGCATGCGCACGACGTTGCAGCATGCAAGCATTATATCTTGTTTAGTGCCAAGGCCGCTTCTTTTTGTCGGGAGAAAGAGGCAGGGAGAGCGAGACAGAGAAAATATAGGATTCTATTATGCATAGTGAGAAGGAACAGGGAGAACTGTAGGAATTAAGTTTAAGAAAAGAACATTGCCTGATCTAAATGTCTAACCCGTGAGTTTTCTTTTTTCTTTTTTGCTTCTGGCGTACGTAAAATATTGCTGCATAAATCGTGGTCCTTACAGAAAAAGAAACAACCTCGACATGCAGCAGGCAGAATAGACCAAAAACAGCTTGGCCCCACTTCATAGCGGAGTAAACACTTTTAGGTGTCAACTAGAACGCCGCTGTTGTTCTGTTTTACCGTTACAAATTATTTCTTGTGCATTTCTATGCTACCCCCTGATGATGCATCCAAAGTCTGTCATCACGATGGCGGGATTTGAAATTTCTGCCTCTTGATAGCGATAGTTTATATTTATTCATGGGAAACCGGTTTTTGCGAAGTTTCGCTTCAAAATTTGCAATGAATATATATTCTACTTCGTACGTATTCTCCTTCGAAAAATAAAGACATTTATTCGCAGGTTGCCCTTGTTTGTAGGCCGCAGTGACAAGAAATATACGCTGTATCTGTCCAAACTTGCTTTCAAGGACGTTTTCATTATTGTTAATATGAAACGCCAAGTACACAACGAAATGTTCTCTACAGCAGCAAAACGAAAAACAGCAGTCGGGCATGTGCCATGGTCTAGAAACATCGCTAAAGCAGACGCAAAGGAAGCCATTCGCCCATACAGGGTACTGTTGTCAACAACCGGACTAACCTTTTCACTTCTGGCGTCAAATTTTCTACCTGGTGGCTCCTAGAAGGTTCTCAATTTGAAAATTCATACTTTGCGACGATAAAGCCGAATAAAAAGTTTGTGCATTTCGCCCTCAAGTGAGCCTGCCGATAAGAGCACTGCAGGCAGTGAACATTATGAAAAAGAGAACCAATTTGAAGCGACTGCATTGGCGCACTGAACTTAATTTTCTTTTTCTTTTCTGCTTTTTTTCTGAATTGCTTGCCGAATTCTACCACCAGTGGCTTGGCACGTCGGCTAGATTTCATGATCTAGTGCTTAAGGCATTGCCTGTACATGCGCATAACTTCTCGCCGGCTTATGCTTAACAGGCCGACGTTCTAATTGATGATTGTAGGGTTTAACGCGCCGACGCAACGCACGCGATGAGGCGCGCCGTAGTGGAGGGCTCATGATTAATTTTGACCACCTGGGGATCTTTAACGTGCGCCGAAATCTCGAACACACGGGCATTTTTGCTTTTCGCCTCCATCAGAAAAGCGGCCGCTGCGGCCGGGAATCGAACCCGCGTCTTCGTGCTCAGAAGCACAACGCCTTAGCCAGGCCGACGTTCTAGGTTTGAGTAAAGCATTTTCTAAATTGAATTTTACGCTCCAGTGCTATGCCGAGGGTATTAGCACACCATAGTGGATGTATGCGGGTTAATTTCGAGGAACAAGAGATTTTGAAATGCGCCTAGGTTGAAACGAGGTTTGTTGACAAGGCTCATTGTCTGACCAATCAATATTAAAACTGTTCGTTTATTGCTTAACTGTACTAGCATTTAGCTTGCCCCCGGTAAACTTCTCTCCAAGGTTTCTGCGTAGCATACCCGCACAACATTTATTGAAATGTTCTAAATGCTTGACTAAATTGCTTGGCCTGGTTGTTTTCCTCTTCATCTCAGCGCCATCCCTTTCCGTGCATGTAGGTGCTCGCTAGACGGTAGTATCTCGAGCCTTAATCTGCTAAGAATCGGTGTTTACCTTATAAACACAAATTAAGCGCACGCCGCACAAAAACAGGATTAGGGTGCAAATATGTAATGAGCCGAAACGACACCAAGCAGAGAAGAACGAGTACCGTAACTATTCAAGCTGGGGCCCAAGACCGCATGCCCGAATCTATGCTTGGCACGTGTTTGCTGTGGGACTATCGATCTGAAACACTGCTTCTGCCGCTTCACAGGCAGAATGAGGGCATGGGCCGGCGATTAAGATCATTGGAGCGCAGTATTTACGAAGCTGATCGCGCTTGTATCCGAGAGCTCGAAAACACTTTCAGTCAATAAAAATACCCATCTAATCTTTCATCTTCCACAAAAGTTTCTATCTAACCATTCATTGCCGTTTCTGTTTTAATGTATTAGTCTCACCACACGCTTTTCGGGACAGTTTGCTTAAGTAAGTGCCAAAAATGCAAACCCACCAAATTAATATTTATGGGCACGTGTGGTGCCATATTTTCTAATTAATTTATTACGGCCAAGTTGGGAAGGGCACGTGGGCCGGAATAAAACTGTACCATGAAGCTATGGTCAGCCACGCTTCACCGCCATTTCAGGATACATCGATGGCTACTTTTACAGCAAAGCTGTAAATGGCTAGGATCCAGCATATCGTCTCCGGTCCCAGGGCGATGTAGATAGGAATCGCTAGCGAGCGTAGCGCCACGTTGCGGAGCCCACTCAAATCACCGGAATCGTAAAACTGCACGCCCCGCCCCCGGGGCATGGAAAAAATCATACAAAATTAAAAAGGTCCTAGGGCCTTCAAAGAGCATGCGCCGTGATTACCATGCCCGCGCTAAGCTACACTGGTCGAGGTTGAGCAGTTTCGCGTGTGCCGTGAAGCGCCGTTCTGCGCAAGTGCGAGTGGCATTGAATTGGATTCGATTCGATTAGCTTGGCTTGGCTCGGCTTAGATTAAAGTGGATTGTGTTGAATTGTGTTGCGTCACAGCCGCGGCAGAGGCACTGGCGCCGGCGCGTGCCCAGGTGTGCGCCTTAACTGCGCAGTAGCCAAGTCTGACGCTGCGTCGGAGCCGCTTGATAGCCGTTTCACGTGGCTCTTGAAGAGGCGTGCTGAGCATGCGCGAGGAGCAGTGGCTGAACAGTACGGGACTTTCAGTTAATAACCAGGAACAATGCTCAATCGCAAATTACAAACAAACGTGTTTTGCTTCGTGCACCCCTGGGACTACGACCCAGTCAAACCTCACGTGGAGGCTCGGCACCGCAGCTTTGCTGGCCATCCCTCTTCACGGGGTGGAAGGGCTCTGAATTTTTTAAGTGCGAATACACTTCTTACGCTACCCTGAGTCACGCTTCTGCCGCCGTCCGTCTTCAGCCGCAGGTGTTATCGCGCGCGCGCCTCCTCGCCCTTAGCAACGGCGCGGAGCGGAGGGGAGAGCGTGCGTAGCAACGGCGCCATGACGTAGAAGCCACGTGACGTCGCACGCTCTCGCCTCCTCTCCCCTTCCACTCGCCATGACGTCACGCGCTCTCGCCTCCTCTCCCCTTCGCTGCCTGCCGTTTGCGCGCTCTCGCCTCCGTCTCCCGTTCGCTCGCCTGCCGTTTGCGCGTTCTCCTCGCCTCCCTCTCCCCCTTCGCTCGCCTGCCGTTGCGCGTTCTCGCCTCCTCTCCCCTTTCACTCACCTGCCATTGCGCGCTCTCGCCTTCTCTCCCGCTTCGTTCGCTTGCCGTCGCGCTGCGCGAGGGTTTAAAGGCGAGGCTGTCGCGGCCCGAACGTGATCACGCGGGGGTGTTAATGTAACTAACGGGCAAATGCCACCAAATTTCAACAAACTCCCCCTCATAGCATCACCCGTGCATTCGCACTTCCTCATGCTCCCCTTCGGGGAAATGTGGGGGAATTTTTTTTCGACATCTCCTAAGGCCTCCTCTGTAAAGATATCCATTGTCGATGCTCACAGCAGTGATTTGACCCGAAAATTGAAGTCGGCGCTTTGAGCTTAGGCTATACGAAAATGGTGCGGTTTTGAGACCGGAAATTTTGACGAGGGCCATACAGGAGGAACGTTACACGAGGTGCCACTTCCAACAGGTATATTTTTGGGAAATAAATGTGCGTAAATACGCCTTTGTACACATCAAAAACAGTTACAACAGAAAAGCGGGGGGGTGGGAGATAAGACAGCCGGCTCAAGGCAGCTTTTAAAGCGAAGCTTTTGTGTTCTCACGGATAGCGCCTGTAACGCTAAAATATCGAAGTGAAAGAAAAACACGCTTCCCGTGGCCGGAATCGAACCTGGGTCCTTCGCGTTGTGAGGCCGGCGTCCGTCCCATTGCTCCATTTCGACAAGGTGGAAGCAGTTTGGAAAACTTAGACGACAACCAAAGACTCTGTCACGAGAAGGTTTCGCGTTCAATCATCGTCATTGTTAGATGGAGGGGCGCATGATTTTATGTTCTGGAATGTTAACAAAAAATGCGATCTTTGGTGATACCGATACACAAGAGACCCTGATCCACATATCATCTGCCCGTGCTATTTGGCCTGCTTCCATGAGTTCTTTGGTCATTTCATTATCATGGCGTCGTCCAATTACTGTACACTTAAAAAGTAAGTCGTTGCCTATATACAGTTTAGATATTGTGTCACTAAAACGCATTGCAAAACCTTCTGTATGTTGTAGTCAAGTTTCCGTAGATTTTCAGGGCAAGAGCAAGTTGGCCTTTATCGATAGATTGCAATGGCGTGAATACAAATATACCACCCAGTTAGGTTTCGCACCTTCACTCAAGAGTGCACTCACCACTCATGAGGGTGTGGTGAGTGAGCGCCACCGTTTCATGGTGTGGAGTGGAAGAGCGAGTGCTGACTCAGAGGTGTGAGCGCTACTTGTGGTGAGCTCCACTCGCGAATAGAGGCACTCACCGTGACTGGTGAGTATAAGTGTCCACTTTTCACTCGGGGTGGTCGCGCTCACTCATTAGTTGCTGCAGCTTGCACTATCTACTCCTACGTACACGCACTTGCTAACTGCGTAGTTTCATATAGCTTATTTAGAAGGAAGAACGCTGCACTTCTAGTACTAGGCAGCCTGAAATTCGCTGTTCTATGGCGCGTGAACTTCTTTGTAATACGATTTTGATGGGCTTCTGACGCTATATTGCACTGCTAGTTCCACTTGTTACGAAGGGATTTTTCCGCACACTCCTGAAGGCTGGTTTGTGCTGGGAGGTTTTTTCGTCCGAGTTGGAGTAGTAGCGTTGTCAGCGCAAAACGTAGTATTCACGTTGCTGCCACTGAGTGTTGGGAAAGAAAGCCTAGGAGGCACTTCGCTCCAACAGCGATATGATGCACTGGTTTCTACAGCACGTCTCTAGCTAGCTTCCTTACGGCTTGCGTAATGGTCGCCTACTTTTAAAGCACAATTTAGGAGTGTTCGTGCACGTTTAAAAAGCTGCCTGGGATTTTCACGTGTCAGAAAGGTGAGTCGGTTAGCACAGGCGGATAGCGTATTGTGGACGAAAGTGCACGCTTTCGTGAGACCATGGCGTTGTAAGCGGTTCAGTATCAGCCATGACTCATTACGGTGGTGTGCGTTCGCTGACGCAAGTACAGCTTTCCTTTCCCTGTAGTAATTACGAGAAAGCTCTGAGGGCTCACTCGAGTTTATAAGTGAACCTTGCATTTTGCCGTCCGCACAGTTCTGCGAGTAAGTATTGCTAGCCCGGAATAGGTACTTCGCTTTCACGCGGATATTATTACAACTTTCTTTTGAGCTGCTTCCGCCCTTCCTGTGGTGCCAGTGAATTACTACTTCCTTTAATGCCGCGCCAGGAAAGTCGCGGGCGCTCGGGCTCGTGGCAAAAGTCGCTTCGCCTCATTTCCACGTTGCGTCGCGTTGCATTGGTCCCGATATATGAAAACGTGTAGCTCTCGCTGCTTGCTTCAAACGAAGTATAGTGGCCCTTCACAAGGTCCTGGAGTCGCAGCATTTGTCATTACGACTGCGGTTCCTTGGGTTCGTATCCCGGCTTGTGAGGCTGGTATCAAAGGAAAAGCTGCATGCATTCGCGCCCGTTTAGGGGGATGGCTAACTTCCGGCGTTAAGACCTCAGGTGGTTACAAATCGCCCGAGGTGGGTACAGATCATGCTTTTGTTGAAACGTCGTTTCGCAAAGATACAATACCAGCTACCTACGTTCATGGCGTAAGTGCACGGTATACGTGCGTGCTGTCCGGACGCGGTCTTCGACTGATTACGGGTGCAAAATTGCGTTGCTGTTTCGGGTTAAGTAACCGGCGCATTTTGCTTTGTGTTTATCAGTTCCCTTGTCGTAGTTCATAACATGTTTGCTGCACTTGCTTGCTAAGAAAGTCTCACAGGCTTTAATTGCACGAATTGTGTGATACAGAGGCCGCCCACCGTGGGCGAGCAACGGCGGCCTTCGGCTTGGAGTGAGGAGTATGGAAAACTGCAGCTGGTACGACATTGCGGGTAAAGAAGTCATTGTGGGCAGTGACAAATTCCGTTCACTCTCAAGGTGATCTTAAGTTGCGCCGCGAGGTGTCTGCGCGCATGTTTCTGCTCGGGAAAATGCGCGCGCACGTGTTCGCTACACCAAGGGCGGCCATTGGCATATGTTGCAGAGCTTCTTAACAGAATTCCTTATTGCAGGACCTTGCAATACTTTTCTCAACGTTCTCCAAAAACATAAATGCTTGCAGAAAGTAATCAACCAATACATCCACTACCTCGAACAGGGGATCCAGAAATGGCTCAGCCAGCAGTCACTGCAGCTCTATGCCCATCAGATAACTTACAAGTTACAAACTTGCTCAAATTAGTTTCTGTATTTCCCGGTCTTGGCGTCCTTGGACCTCTAGAATTACGCCATTACAGCGGTGTAGCGGCTATTGGCCGCCTTTTCTTCAGTTGCAACAATGAACGCATTCGGTAGCCACTTTAAAAAGAAAGCTGCCCAAGCAAAGCAGAAACGTAAGGATTACCTGCCGCGACGAGCAAATTACGCACTGCAGCTCCGTGCTGGCGATAACTATAGCTTTCGCAGTGCTTCCACACGCGAAGGAAAGAGTGAAAGCGTTTATTGTAAGTGTTGCAGAGTCCCTAGTGAAAGCGTTTATTGATAGTGTTGCAGAGCCCCTTGAAGGGATTCTCGCCTGGAATCCCTCCGAAAGCTACAGTTATCGCCAGCACGGAGCGGCACTGCAGCAGATACGCCTTCCGTTTCTGTTTTGCTTTCATGCCGTTTTTGTCAATCGAAGCTTTAGTGTCCTCACTGATGCCGTTGTACACCAATACGCCCTGCAGGAAATCCTGATGATGATGATGATGACGACGACGACGACGACGACGACGACGACGACGACGATGATGATGATAATGATGAATGGTGGTGGGTGAAGTGACCAAAAAAAGGCTTCCCGAGGCCCGAATCGAACCTGGTCCCTTGCGCTATTATGTCGGCGTGTATCCGATTGCTCAATTTCGACATGGTCGAAGCGAACGCCAAGCAGCAGGTACCGATTCACGCCGTACACTCCAAACGCAAGCGCTAGGCCTAAGTAGTGCGCAGCTGGGAAAGCTGTGGGTATTCGAGATAAGAGGTGCGTACCACGAGAGGAGACATACTCGCAGTGTGCGATTGGCCAAACAAAGAATCCATCACGAGAGAGAGAGAGAGAGAGAGAGAGAGAGAGAGAGAGAGAGAGAGAGAGAGAGAGAGAGAGAGAGAGAGAGAGAGAGAATTGCTTTTTTGAGGTAAGGAGGCCGCATCCCTTGTGGGGATAGAGGTAAAAAGGTAGGGGAAAGAGCAGTTCAGCCGATGCTTACTGTTCACACAGTTCTCTGCATATTCATGCAAAGGCTCGCTGATCGTTTGGGGTTCACAGTTCACTCGTTTTTTTTCTCTCACTTTTCACACATAAACCGGGCAGATGGAGCATGTGTGGTGCACTCCAGGGGAGTCGGACAAGCTACTACACCATACTGAGGAGACCACTCTCAAGAGCGCATTCGGTAATCATTTCAAGGGTTAGTGGATCATCCCGCACCCGGCGTATGTGTTGGGATACGGATGTAGGTACCGGGGCAATGGCTAAAATCTGCGCACGGCCTCTGTCGAAGGCGGGACAGAGCCAGATTAGATGAAATGAATTTGGTGGGCCATCACAGCCGCAGTGTGGGCAGTGGTGCAGCTCGGACCCTTCAGGGGGTGTCCATTTATGCCGTGAGGGGTGTAGGTCGCATTAGCGTAGACTTCGTTGGCGAATATTTCCCCCGAGCGTGAAAGAGGCTTGAGCAGGTCGAGGACTCCGTCGGGTGTCGCATCTTGCATACGTTGTCGGCTTAGTTTCCTCATGTGCCGAAGCCGAAGTTGCCAATCCGACTGGAGGTAGGGGGTTGGTGCGTTGGGAACCGCGGGAGGTGCTTGAAGTCGCTCCCGGGCAGCAGCGTGTGCCAAGAAAGCTTCGCGTTCAACCACCGTCATCGGTAGACGGAGGGGTGTATGATTTTTTTGAAGCGGCTATCGAATGCATTCATTGCTGCAACTGAAGGCACGCCGGCTTATCATCATCATCATCATCATCATCACCAGCCCATCTACGCCCACTGCAGGGCAAAGGCCTCTCCCATTCTTCTCCAATTACCTCGGTCCTGTGCCAACCGTGACCAATTTATCCCCGCAAACTTCTTGATCTCATCTGCCCATCTAATTTTCTGCCGCCCCCTGCAGCGCTTGCCTTCTCTAGGGATCCACTCTGTTACCCTTAACGACCAGCGGTTATCTTGCCTTCGCATTACATGCCCTGCCCACGTCCATTTCCTCTTCTTAATTTCTACCAATATGTCTTTAACACCAGTTTGCTCCCTGACCCACTCCGCTCTCTTCTTGTCCCTTAATGTTACACCTAGCATTTTCCGCTCCATTGCCCGCTGAGTCGTTCTCAATTTAAGTTGAACCCTCTTAGTCAGCCTCCAAGTTTCTGCCCCGTAGGTGAGTACCGGTAATATGCAGCTGTCATACACTTTCTTCTTCAGCGACAATGGTAGGCTGCTATTCATTATCTGGGAATGTCTGCCATATGCACCCCACCCCATTCTGATTCTTCTAATTATCTCTGCCTCATGGTTCGGATCTGGGGTCACAACTTGGCCTAAGTAGATATATTCGCTTACCACTTCCACTGCCTCGCCACCTATCTCAAACTGCTGTGCTGTCCCGAGGTTATTGATCATTACTTTAGTTTTCTGCATATTAATTTTCAGGCCCACGGTTCTACTCTGTTCGCCCAGTGCAGAAAGAATGCTTTGCAATTCGTCCCCCGAGTTACTTAGCAACGCAACGTCGTCAGCAAATCTGAGGTTACTGAGGTATTCTCCATTAACCCTTACTCCCACCTGTTCCCAATCCAGCGTTCTGAATATTTCTTGTAAGCATGCTGTGAATAACATTGGAGAGATTGCGTCTCCTTGTCTGACACCCTTCCTTATAGGTATTTTACTGCTCTCCCTATGGAGGATGATGGTAGCTGTAGACCCATTGTAGATATCCTCTAGTATTCTTACGTACTGCTCATCTACCCCCTGGTTCCGTAATGCCTGAATGACTGCTAGGGTTTCGACCGAGTCAAATGCTTTCTCATAATCTATGAAGGCTAAATATAGGGGTTCATTATACTCAGCGCACTTCTCTATCACCTGATTGATCGTGTGAATATGGTCCATTGTTGAGTAACCTTTGCGGAACCCTGCTTGTTCTTTAGGTTGACTGAAATCTAAGGTTGCAGAGATTCGGTTAGCGATTACCTTGGTAAATACCTTGTAGACGACTGACAGTAAGCTGATCGGCCTGTAATTTTTCAAGTCCATCATGTCGCCTTTCTTATGGATTAGGATGATGTTCGCGTTCTTCCAAGATTCCGGTACCATTGCGGTCATTAGGCATTGCGTATACAGGTTTGCCAGTTTTTCAAGTACAATTTCTCCGCCATCCTTCAAGAGGTCTGCTGTTATCTGATCCTCACCAGGTGCTTTGCCCCCTTTCATTTCTTTCAAAGCCTTCTTTACTTCTTCGGTCGTTACTGGTGGGATGTCTATCTCCTCTGAACTACTGTCTCGTTCGGCATAATCCTGTATGTCCCGGCTACTGTACAGATCTCTATAGAACTCCTCGGCCACTGTGACTATTTTATCCCTATTTGTGATGACATTGCCTTGCTTATCCTTAAGTGCATATAGCTGATTTTTCCCCACGCCGAGACGTCTCTTCGCTGCTTTCAGGCTACCTCCGTTTTTTACAACGTGTTCGATCCTCTCCATATTATACTTCCGTATGTCAGCTGTCTTCCGCTTATTGATTAACTTCGAGAGCTCGGCTAGTTCTATTCTGTCAGCTGCGGTAGAGATTCTCATGGTTTGCCGTTTCCTGATTAGATCTTTCGTCTCCTGTGAAAGTTTACCAGTATCCTGTCTAGCCATAGTGCCCCCGACTTCTACTGCACATTCCGTGATAATGTGTGTAAGGTTGTCGCTGGCTTCCTGTGTCGTAAGCTCGGCTTCCATGTTAAGGGCGGAATATCGGTTCTGCAGCGCGATCCTGAATTCTTCTACTTTATGTCTTACTGTTAGCTCATTTATTGGCTTCTTTCGTACTAGCTTGTTGAGGTCCCTCCTCAAATCTAGCCTAACTCGAGATCTTACCATACGGTGGTCACTACACCTTACCCTTCCGAGCACTTCCACATCCTGCACAACGCCAGGGTAATCGCATAATATGAAGTCTATTTCATTTTTGTGCTCCCCATTCGGGCTCCTCCAGGTCCACTTCCGACTCTCCCGTTTACAGAAGAAGGTATTCATTATCCGTAGGTTATTCCGTTCTGCAAACTCAACTAGTAGGTCCCCCCTGCTATTTCTACAGCCCAGACCATAGTTGCCAACTGCCTTGTCTCCAGCCTGATTCTTGCCTACTTTAGCATTGAAGTCCCCCATAACTACGGTATACTGTGTTTTTACTTTAGCCATTGCCGATTCCACATCTTCATAGAAGCGTTCCACTACTTGGTCGTCGTGGCTGGATGTGGGCGCGTAGCCCTGCACCACCTTGAGCTTGTACCTCTTATTGAGCCTAATTACAAGACCTGCGGCCCTTTCGTTAATGCTATAGTATTCGTCTATGTTGCCAGCTATGCTTTTATTGACTAGAAATCCCACTCCCAGTTCTCTTCTGTCCTCTAGACCACGGTAACATAGGACGTGTCCATTTTTCAGCACCGTAAAGGCTTCACCCGTCCTCCTAACCTCGCTAAGCCCTATTACATCCCATTTAATGCCCTCTAGTTCCTCAAACAACACCTCGAGACTTGCTTCGCTAGATAAGGTTCGCGCGTTAAACGTTGCCAGGTTCAGATTCCATTGGCGGCCTAATAGCTCCTACATCGCTGTATGACATACATCCAGCCGTCGAAGAACGCCGAGACCGGAAAAGCGAAAAAAAGCCGTTTCAGCTGGTTTTAAAGTTATCTGATAAGCATAGAGCAGTACTTTTTGGCTCAGGTTCGTTGCGACCCCCTAATCTAAGTAGGTACTACAAACTTACTGCAAGCATTTAAGATTTCAAGAAAAGTTGAAAAAATGGTTGCAGGGTCCATTTAATTAACACCATACACCTCCTCGGGCTATTCATTTCTTGGTGAAAACAGCGTCCACAGATTTTTGTGTGAATTTTCAACTGACAACTAGCTCTCATGACACACAAAAAACAACAATCCGGCGATAGAAATATCTGCCTGTGATCAAAGAACACCTCGGCTAAAGAAAGACAAACTTATTTAGTGTATTAGCGGAGTTCATTCCAGACTGCCCTCTGGGTTTTAATGAGGGAACGGGTGTGCGAATTCCGTAATTTCTGGACCGGAAGTTTCTATGTTAGTGCACAAGATGGTCTTAACCTATACTCTTAATTAAGCGCGAACGTCATCGCCATACGTGCGTAAACCTAATTATGGACATGGATTTATTTATAACGATGACTAAATTTATAGACAACGGCAAAAATGTTCGTTGGGCTTGTCGCGTGCCTCTCCTCAAGCTGTTGCAACTACAAAATCAAAAATACAAAGCGAATGCGCAGATTCCAAAGGTTAAAAAGATATTGAAGGACGTTAGAACTTAAATTTACTAAGGAATTGCTTCGGTATGCCACATGGCTTCATAGTTCTAAATGAGGTGTCGCCATTCTCTTTCCCTTCATTTCATTTGAGTTCGTAAAAGTTTATCAATTTTCGAAGCATTCTTCAATACAGACGAAGTCAAAACGAGTACAGCAACCTAGAGATGAATAAGTGCATCAAAGACATCTTTTGCACTGAAAAGCGCTGTCGTGGTTCCCATTCCCTAAAAAACGCAAATACTCCAACTAAATCTAATTGTATGCAGGCTTCGCGCAATTTATATATCTCTTCATGTTAACTGAAACACAAAATGTCGTCACTCAATTTACGTCACTCTAGTCGTAGGGCGATTTCCCGGCCGTCACATAAATAACAGTCAGTTAAAATATACATTTTAAGAATATTATACATTTATGGAGAAAGCGCAGTGTTGTAGCGCCGCCGTGCTTTGCACACCTAATAATGGTACTCGCTTTTCGAAACGTGTCACCACAGCTGCGAAATCGGACTCCTCGTTTATTGTCCATAGTTTTTCTCTTTCCTGCCGGCCTCCCTTTTTTTCTTAAATAGTTGTCCCACGGCAAATGATGCATTTTCATCATTCAACTCGTGCTCCCGGGTTTCCCACAAGGCTCATTTTGCTTTGCTTAAGATTTTATTCTTTGCTGCCTTTGCTGTCTGTGGGTCTTCGCAGTTGTTCTTGCTTCCTTTCGTAGCAGCGGGTGGTGAGCGCCTGAGGGCATGTCTAAACGGAGGCCATTTACGAAGAATGTTATGTTAATTTTTGTTTCATACCTGTGCTTGGCGGATTTATTTTGTGCTTGGTGGCGCGCATTGTCAGCTAATAATTGCTAGTGTGTTTGATTTATTTTCTTATTATTCTCTAGCACACCCGAGTTACTACTGCTGAGAGAAGCGAAACATTACGAAATGAGCAGACACAAAACAGATGCAGAGCGAGTTCCCGAAGCAAATTGCAGAAGCAACGCAGCTTTTAATTCCGTGCAGTAAGCACGCTATTCAGTAATAGTGAAATTACCATCTTGCGTTCGGTTTCCGTACAAAAAAATATACACGCTTACAGTTGTATTTCTTCTCGCCTTGGGGAGGGTTAGGGGATCCAGATGACGATGCGTTGTTTGCAGTGTCCTAAAGTAAAGAAGATGAACACATAAGAAATTTGTTAATTTTATGCTGGAAATTATCTCAATCTGTGAGTTTCGGGACTCGTTTGTAAAATTTGGGCGCGTGTTTCCTCGTGGCGCTGGTAAGAATTTACGGCGCATTGAAAAATAAGCAGCTTTTTTTACAAACTGTTTTCAGGAGTTTGGTCCTATTTTCATACGGGGTCCTTACAGGGACGATGTAAATAACATACTTCCTTGTTTTAGCTGACTTTTAAGCGATTCATAACTGGCTCCAACTTTTGCATGGGGTTCAACTATGTTTCCATTAAGAGGAATTTTACTTAAAAGGCACACTTTCCACATGACCCGCTTCATCATAGTTTTATTACGTGCCAAAATGTGTTATAATGCACTTGGTACCGTCAGTCAGTAGTCGGTATTTTGAATTCATGCGAACGGATCCAGCCCGTAAGATGCGCACATCGGATTATTACCGCTTATCTTCCTCTAAAAGTTTTGGACAGTTTCGCAGTGAATTGTGGGCTGATAATTATATTTTTGTTTACAAGTTTCAGGGCCCATTGATGAAGTTTAGGCATGTGTTTTCTTCAGTAAAACTACAGCCGTGGAGGTCTAAGAAATGTTTCGAGGTGGGTTTTTCGCACACTGCACTTACTTACGCCAGATAAAAGTAATAACCAGGCCATAGGTTCCACGCGTGCTTCAGACGACGGGTTCAAGATCTAAGTTATATTTGCTAGTATTCTGCAACTTTCGCCTAACTGAACTGTCATGGGTCAGGGGCAATCCATGAGGTGGATGAAAAACAATAAAACAAGACATACGCACGAGGAAACGGCCAAAGAAGAGGGAGAAATAGAGAAACAGAGAAGCAAACCAACCGTGAAACGCCGCGAAGCACAAACGGGAGCAGCGGCGAATAGAGCAATGACCCGTGGGGCTGAGGAAAGAACAGCCAATCCCCCAGTTGTCTGGAAAAAAGTATTTAATCCCGGGTGTAGCGGGCTGCGAGGAGGAGAGAAGAGAGACAAAGAGGAAGTAGCACGAGACGCGAACTGCACCGGAAAAATCTCAGAGAAGTAAACCAGGGGGATGCGGCCAGGCCATCGACTACGCTACACAAGCCTGGGCAGGCGCGGGCCGAATTCGCATCGGTTTAGTCTTGCGTGTCGCATCGCCAACCTGCGCATTGGAGGACAGGCTTTCCCTTTAGGAACTGAAGGCCCACCACAAGGTGCAGTGCTGTCTCTTCTATAATTCAGTCAGGCCATGATGCACCTGCCGGCATGCATGGCTGATGTCCCCGGTACAAAACACGCGTTGTGGGCTGATGAAATCACCATCTGGGCCACCCAGGGTTTACTCGGAGGCTTTGAGTCGAACGTGCAGCGAGCCGCGAACATAGTCGACAGCTATGCCCGTTAGTGTGGCGTCCAATGCTCCCCCTACAAAATAAATTCGTGCACATACACCCCTCGCCAAAGTGCACGGCCAAAACTGAACTCTCACTGGAGACAGGTCCAATCCATGATCAAAAGGAAATCTGGGCGTTGGGGCTCTTTATAAAATCAAAACAGACGGCCAGACACTACATTGGCCCTACTCCGTGAGATGAGGGACGAAGTGGGCCGAATGGTACTCCGGGTCTCTAACAAATGCGTGGGGCTTCAAGGACGACTCACTTAGAGAGAGAGAGAGAGAGAGAGGGAGAGAAATAGACTTCTTTATTAGCAAAAAAAATTGTGGAACGGTGTCCTCATTTCTGGACCACATTCGCAGTGCCAATTGCCTCGGCCTTTCCACCGACCAAATCTGGTCTTCCGGAATGAAACTTGACAGCACGTCCTCCCACTGCTCCTAAGACGGACGAGGACTTCTGCCTAACTTTGGGTTTTCTTGACACCCCCCCCCCCCCCCCCCACCATATGATGGAGTGTGCCAGGTTCGCGACAAAACTGACACAGAGCGTAGTACTGGGAGGGATACATTTGGTGCCATTTCGTCAAGGGGGGAAACATATTCGTTTTATGTAGCCTAAGTGATCTCTCCTGCGCTTTCGTTAAGGATCCCTCAGCTGGGAGGCAATCCCTACGCTCGAGCCTATACTGCTGAGGGATCTCGGTATAGGTGAGCAGCGGGCTCGCAGCCTCTATCCCTCGTGGTGCCGGTGCGTTAGCTCTCGGGCAGTATTATGCGTGGTGTTATTGTCCTGAAGAATCGATTGGGCTGGAGTCCACAGTATTTTGAATCTTATATTCGTGTATTCCAGAATCGTATATTCCACTTCATACCTCCACCTACGCAAGCAAGGCGAGAATGCACTTGAATCATCCTTCGCAAAAACGTAAAGCGGACCCTCGACGTCGCCGTGAACACCTCGAATCAGCCTCTTCTGGGCCTGGGCATGGTGAACACGTTTTGGGAGCATCGGAAGGCCCACCTCACAAATCAGGACACTCGTTTCTCAAAGACGGTAGCGGGTCGCCGCCTATTAGCCCGCTTACCATCCAACACATCAGCATCACGGAAGATCGCGTTCAGCTCCCATTCCAGTAAAGATGATGATGGTGATGATGATTTCTATTGGTTTCCCCTTTGTATCGGGGTGATGACATGTCATCTTACCAAGGAGGACTAATATACCTATGTTTTACACTCTTGGTTTAATACTAGCGCTGCTTAGGGCAGGCACAAAAGCTTATTAGGCACAAAATACTTTTTTTTTCTGTTACAGGTGGTAACTGTCTTAGGCAATATTTCCCTCTGTGCTTTTCGTCCACCGGCATTCTAATCTTCTTTTCGTCCTCTCGACAGCCTTGAAGTTAACTTTCTCTGTGATACCCTTAAATCCTAGCGCTTCTGGAAGCCGAATATTTCCTTCATGTAGATTTGGATGGATACCCTCACATTCTTACACTATGTGCCGCATAGTTTTTGTTTCTTTTCCGCAGACCACGCATACCCCATCATTTTGTGAATACTTCCCCCCAAAGCTTTTATTTCGCAGGCAACCTGCTCTAGCCTCCAAAAGCAAAGCGCTGCCCTGTGAATTATCGTATGCCCTCCACGTGCGCCCTCTTCCAAGCAACATGAAAAAATGAGACCCTAATGGCCGGCGCCTGGCGCGGGCGGACACCCTGGCCTGCCAATATGGATCCAAACCTGGCGTGTTCTGCGGGGCGCCTCCGAACTATACCACGGGGGATGGTATAGGGCTGCTGTCGTCCCGGACCACGAAAACCGTGCAGTTAACGCGCTCGCTCTCCGAGCCCGGAACATAACGCACGCGGAGGAAGCCGCCATTGCACTGTCAGCTTGTCATCCCACATCGCAAACTATCATCTCCGGTTCGAGAGGGGCCTGTCGGAACATCGTAAACAACTGTGTCGCGTACCTAGACTATCGATTATTGAAACATACCAGCTATTAGGGAATCAGGCAGCCGATCCCGACGCCCTTGCGCTCTCTTACCGGGCATTCCCACTCGACTCCCCGACTAGGGAGACCCCGAATTCAATCTGCTATATTCTTGGAACGAAATTGTTCAGTATTGCCAATACGACCACAGCATTTATCCACGGCTGTGTAAAGCGGAGTAGCGACTCTACACAAACACCATGCCGGGCCCGGCAATTCTCAATCCCTTCTTTTCCGGCAGTTTCTATCCCGGCTTTTCCGGCAGTTGCTCGCACTGTGTCAGACGTCTTCAGACATCTACCACATGGTGCGGGCCTGCCCCTACCATCCTGTCATACCCCCTATCCCTAACCTAACCCGAGATGACTGGTAGGCGACCCTGCTTGGCCACTCTGACCTACAGGCCCAAAAGGCCTTTGTCGGAAGAGCCCGGCAGCGACCGACGCCAATAAGGTCCCGTACTAGGGATACCTACGTAGTATTTTTAAGGACTCATTTGATCACATTTTTATGGGACTTGCTCATTCATGACCCACGGACGCAAAAAACTATCGTGCATCAGTGCAAAACGTTTTACATATCCACGAAAATGTTCCTCATGGCCTAGTTTGCTTGTTTTAAATATGTGTCACTTCTTTACTGAAATAAAAACTACAAAAAACACATTCTCTTTTATCAAGATTGCACGGGATGGCGCTAGGTGTCTAGCAAGTGAGAGATTTTTTTTATTGTAAGCGCAGTAGGGACATATTTTTAAAGGGGTCCTGAAATACCTTCCGCCGAGGCATGGATGTACGTGTAACCAAATAAAGCAATGTATTAGCAATCTCCTCCCGCAAGACTTTTGTTAAAGCGATTAGTATTAGCTGAGAAATCGTAAATAAAAAAACACGCATTATCATCGCCCCGCATTTCCTCCTCCTTTCAACTTTTTCTTCGCTCTTGACGGCGCAAGAGCCTTCCCTCCCATGATGCTGCGCTCCTCAACGGTGACGTACTTCCGCTATTGCGCTCCTCAGACTGGCGTTTGCTACGGGCAAGCTCTTTCGGCTTTTTCATCTTTGTTGACACCATGGACATGGATTCCGCACTCCGCTCAGCGCTGGAAAAGCGAACGAAAGACCTGGCCGCAAGTGTGCGGCCTGGCCTTGCCCTTTCGTGGTGTACGTTGCTGCAGTTGCTATCGGCGGCACGTGACTTTTTATCGGCGGCGAATACGCAGCGCCACGGGGAGAATCGTGCGCTCGTTCCCTTTGATGCACCGCGCACTGTTTATCTAAAAAGCGCCGTCTCAGATGTGGCCCCGCTGGTGCCGGGTCTTATTTCGCGGCGGTGGTAATTCCTACCGGCGGCATGTGAAAAACACATTTTAAAACGACGCAGAACCCGTGCACAAAACGCGCCGGATCGCATCGCTTTATCAGTGGCGATGAACGGGAAGGGGCAGAGCAAACCAGCGCCGCACTCGAGCAGCGAGCACCCGTGTTCTGACAAGCTGCACCAGTGTGTTGCATTCAGCACTCACGGGAAAGCGTTTGTTTGCACTTCTTTGGATAGTCGTAAAATGTTCACGCACTCCGGCGCTCCGCTAGCAGATCAGCCGGCGAGTCATTTCGCAGAACATTCGACAGATGGCGCCGTATGCATTAGCGTGTCGCGACGCAAAACTGATGAGGCGCTCTACTAAAACTCCCCTCGCGGTGTTTACGTAGCGGGACGCAAAAATTTAGCGTTCAACGTATGCAAAGGCAACAAACGCTGTACTAAAACTCTCTATTAGCAGCAAAATAGCGTGCGTACGTGAGGCCGCTTGCGTTTCCAACATGGCGGCAAGTAGCGCGAGACGGAGGAAAGATTTTTTGCTTCGAATGAACCAAGATTTTTGCCCCTGTGTTTTTAAATACGTCGAGTGGTTAGCACGTCGCCCTCACGCAGCTCTGTATCCTCATAACATCGCTGACTGTCCGAACGAAGCTTGCAGCTAAGCCAATGCAGCTACCGAAGCTGTGGTTGTTTGGGCATCACCTCCTGTGTGTTGTGGACGCGTTCGTTTCGCGATGAAATGCGACGTTGTACTTCTGCGGGTGGATAGGGATTCCCATGGTCTGGATTATCTTTCTCGAGTGACGTACGACTCAACCTCGCATGGGGTATGTGCAGTGTGCCTGGCTAAAAGCCTTCTCGGCTTGCGCGCCAGAGTTAAAAGTGACTTAGTTCGTCCCCGCCAACCGGGCGCGAAGTGAGTGCCGAATTTACGACGGGCAGGAGGAGGCAACCGATCGTCTGTCAATCGCGGTTCAGACTTGCAACGCATGTTGTGACGTTGTGTTCGTTCGAAACGCATCTCTGGATTGTTTTGAAGTTGAATAAAATGTATGCGTCAAACCCAGGCATTCGGTTCAGGGCGTTCTCTGCGATTGCACGAAAGCAGTGCCACGGGGCTTCGACGCTTTCTTTACGGTACGTACTCACGTAAGACAATATCCATGTCGTGTTATGGCCGTGTTGCATTCAATACAAACGGTTAAGCGTTTGTTTACACTTGTTTCGTTTGTCGTAAAATATCCAAGCGCCGGCACTCCGCTGGCAGATCAGCCGGCGAGCCGACGCTGAGCAGACGACACATTTCTTTGCCGGAAGTGCGTGAAAAAGCCGCCCAATAGCAGGATGTCTAGCTCATGACGAACATCTCAGAATCGATGACGTAGACATGTTAAGATGGCGGCGTCCAAAAACACGAAGGGAAGGGTGAGAAAAAAGCGAAAAACTTTGCAAGAAAAGTGTGAGCTTTCCTCTGCACGTAAAAGAGTAATACTTGGCACAGCTGACGTTGACGACCCAATCTAACGATCGCGCTAGTTGATTTAGTGTGTTCAAAACGCCTTTCAGGGCCCCTTTAAAAGAAGCAAACTAGGCCATTAGAAACATTTCGATGTACTACTTGTAAAACTTTTCGCATTGGTGCACAATGATTTTTAATCCTTCGGGCCATGATGTCGTAAGCGTCATATGAATGTTAACAGGTGGGTCCCCATTAGGGCGCTGTCCCTGCATACCTCCCATGCATTCTCATCAAGAGACCCAATAAATATGCTTACCACCATCCCCAGCGCCAGCGGTCGGAATCCTTCACCCAGCGTCTTTTTACGGCCCCCACACGACGACGCTCCTGGATCTACCCGGTGCCTGGGGCTGCCACGGCGATGGTACCACACCCAGGTACTGCCTCTTGCACTCAGGCCTACCACCGACGTATCATCTAATGGCCCACCCTCTGAGGCGCAGTGCAACTACGACGCCGGCTCAACTACCTGGCGTAGCGACGCCGGCAACACTACCGCACATCGCGGCTACGGCTACCACTTCGTCACGGGGACGTCAGCGCAAGAGAAAACGGCAAGACCATTGACTGGGGGCACTTACGCGGTGGACATTTGTTTTGGGGTTTGCTTAGTGATTTCTTGTAGTGACTCAGTGAGATGCTTTGATTTGCTTCTGGGTTGTTCTTATCTTTGCTTTGGGGTTTGCTTCGTTTGGGACAAGAGTGTTTCTTGTTTAACCTGAAAGCGCCTCCAATTTCCATCTTTCTCTGGCGGTCGAGGGTCGAGTCACCATGACATAAATCCTGAATTATCAGTAATAAAAATAGAGGCCATCTTCACTTGTGTGGCTTAAACGCTATATATAGGGTGTAACACTGCAGGCCGCTTTTTGTAGACAAGTGACGCATTGCTGGCTCCGGCTTTAGTTCCTGTGGGAGAGGCGCTTGGGTGTGATGGCGTCACTTCTAGCTAAGGCTGGCGACCGTGTCTGCCGAGAAATCTGCGAGCATTGACGTGAGGAGAACGAACTCAAAGCCGTACGTGCGCCGCTTGCGGAAAACATGCATCCTTTCTTCACCGTAGTATCATTTACGGTGAGCCCACCAACGGACCTTCTCATTTCACACTTCAGTAGTCTCTGTGACCAACTCCAGCTGCAGGCGAAGACCGCTTCTGCCTGCTGCTTCGTCGTTTCCGGTTGGCGGTGATGACATTCCTCCGCGGGCGCTTGATAAGGACGATCGATGGGCACGACTGATAACCACGGCACCTACCAACGGCCAGGTCCCACAAAGAATAGCTTTAGGGAAGGAGTAACGCTTTGGCGTTAATAAGCTCCGTTGGTTAGTAGGCGCTGTGCAGTGTGTATTTTTTTCTGACCACCCCACTGCTGGCGCCTTTCCTTCTAAGAGGGTGCTCTCAAAAAATAGCAATTATGCGAGGTGACATTGAAATTATTTAATAATATTAGATACTTGGGAAACCCGTGGGACAGGCGGGATGCATAATATGTTGATTTCGTCATGTGTAGACTCGGAATGAAAATCTTTTCAAAGTACTCAACAGAACGTGCATTGCCAGCTTATCTGAAATTCGGGAAATGTTCGTGTGCAGAAATCAGACCTTCACGCATGTCCAACGAAATAGCACCCCGTTTCTTTCACGTGTGTAATTTGTAAGGTGATTGAGCATGATAACGTAACTGAACAGTCATACCGTTTTTCACTGTTAAATTGTTGGCAGCCTGGATTCCGTAGTGGGCTTTCCTGCGTCACGCAACTCCCTCAGCAACACCTAAGCTGGAATGAGCCCTGCATAATGGTCTTCTGTTATTTTTGCACTCACACATTTTTAAAATATTTTGGCGTCACGTCACACTTTAAGTTATTGGAAAAATTACCTCATCAATAAATCAACCCTTTCATCCCTCGATGATTTAGTGCATGTTTAACGCTTAAAACCCTAATTGTGCTGCCTCATCCATTATAAGTTTGAAGCCCAATGCAAATACTGCACACAACCAGGAAAATTCAAAATCCAAGCCTACCAACACGACACCCCCGTCCCCTTCCCCCAGAGCAGTGGGAGGCGCTGCTGTCCAGCTCCCATCTCGCCAACTAGCTCCTGCTGGTAGAGAGAGCGGTTGTAGCCAAGACGAGCACGGATACCCCGTGAAGAGGGCACCACTACCGCAAAAACATCATTGCTCTAATGAAAGAGTTTTCTCTCTCTCTCTCTCTCTCTCTCTCTCTCTCTCTCTCTCTCTCTCTCTCTCTCTCTCTGTCCGAGAAAAGTATAGATGTCGGATGAAGTTGATGCGACTCAGGTGTGCCGTGAGGGATTTGAACGCTGCTTTTTTTGTTGATATAAAGAGTAGTAGTTGTGCAGGTCCTAGCACCGTGCTGCTGTTATTCGCTGATGGTAGTGTGATTTACTGAGTGATTGACAGTGTGTAATTGGAATACGTTACAAGAATACCTAAATAAAATTAGAGCGAGGTGCCACTCATTCGGGGTGAGTTTTAACTTGTAAAAAACTTTACATTTGCATTACGTACTAGTTGAAACACGAACAAGTATATTGACACCGTTACGGCAACAGAAGTCTTAACAGAAGTTGAATACATATATTTGAGTGCGATGCTAACCAGCGACCTTTCTTCTTGGTAACCCGCCGCGGTGGCTCAATGGCTTAGGCGTTGTGCTGCTGAGCACGAGATCGCGGGTCGATTCCGGGCCGCGGAGGCCGCTTTTCTGATGGAGGCGAAAAGCAAAAACGCCCGTGTGTTAGAGATTTCGGCGCACGTTAAAGATCCCCAGGTGGTCAAAATTAATCCGGAGCCCTCCACTACGGCGCGCCTCATAGCCTGCATTGCGTCGGCGCGTTAAACCCTACAATCAATCAAACAACCTTTCTTGGTAACATCGTATTCAGTATACTGCCGCCAAAGCACGCCCTGACTTGGGCTTTTGACGTACAAATTGAAATCGCCTTCCCTATACAACGAAGTAGTTTAAATCCAGCCTCATACCCGCATTATAATCCCTGTGCTCAGCGTGTGAACTCTGGACTAAGTTTAGTATAAGCAGGTTACAGAAAGAGTTCAAAACTAAGCTCTCCCATTGCGCAACACCGGAAGTTCAGCTTAACAAATGCAAAGAAAAACTTAAGGTGGCACAGGCTACAAAAATGAAGCAAAATGTACACAGATTGAAGCTTTCTTAGATTTCACCTATGTAATTGGTATTCTTCGAGCTTAATATTTGGATTCCCATGGCTATGTTTCCTTGGTGGGGGAATCATTTATTTTTGAAGTGAAGAAAGTAACTACATATGTGATTTGTATGAAGAGGGAGAAATAACTTCATGGCGGGATAGCCACTAATCCTAGACGTGGGCCAAGAGACCTTGGGCTCTAGCAGCGGCTTCAACCACCTGAATGGCCCGTACTTGATACACTGGGTCGGAGCTGAGCAATACGGTCCCCCATTGCTCTACACTAGTGATGTTGCGACCTAACATCGCCGTCTGTGGATAGGTCAACAGCCTGTGTGCTAGGTCTGCCCTGCCCTCACACAGGTGTACATCTCAGAATATTGCCTAGGGTAAGAGTGTACGCAATCAGGTTGGGCAACGAGTTCGTTTGCAAAAGTCGCCAAGCTACGGATTTAAATTTACTGAGGGTAGGATGAGCTGGAGAGAAGCGGGCCCGCTATAGCCTGGAGTGATCAGCGGTGTGCCCGAACAGCGAAGCGAATAAGCGCTGTGATCGTCACCAGCTCGGTTAGAAAATACTGGAGCGGCGTCATGCTCGCGTTCGTTCCCTGCCAAGCGGGAGTGTGCAGCTGCACCGATTATATATCTGTTGCCGGACCGCTGAATATTGTAGAGGCCAGTCGAGAGAATTGCAAGGTGCGCCCCCTTACGTAATTTATAATACCAGACTTTTCAGTCGCTCACCACGTATTTAATTTTTTCGGAGGCCGCCATTTCAAAGCAATGGCCGCTTCTTCGTCCGCCTATGGAAAGACTTTCTCTGCTTTGATTCGTTGTAATCATGTGAGGCAGTACAAAAATAAAGAGTTCACTCGAAATTTTTTTTCGCACTACCTCGCATGATTTCAATGGGTTAAACCAGAAAAGTATTCTCATAATTGCAGCGAAGGTTGATTTAACAACTGTGGGAGGAATTTATAGTTACCATGGTATATTGATTATATTTGCAAAAACCTGCGTTGTTTCTTTCGCATGTATTTGGTACCTCCAACCAGCGGCATGTAAAGTCATTTAGTGGTGCTAGGTTCTCATGAAGAAATGTGATAATAAACAATTCTCTTTACGCAACATATCTCTTCTGACTGCGCACTTGAATGACGCTTGGGAAATATCCTAGGTAGCCCTGATTAACAAATCATGCGATAGTCCGCCTAAATCCAAACCAATTTCCCTCATTTGTGTTTGTTGCAAGATCAAGATACGAAATCGTACTGAAACTCCTAACTGCCTTTCTGGAAACTGAAAACATTGTTACGCATCACCAGCACGTTTTCTTAAGTGGCTTGTGAACCCACTGGTAGCAGAAGTTGTACACGGTCTCCTGATAACCACTAACACCCATAGCCAAACAAATACAATAAACGGTGAACTTACGGAATTGTGCGTTTCTGCGAATTAAATATTTAATGCTTTCTTGAACAAAATCACCTCTGTGAATTGTTCCTTATTTTTCATTATTGCTATTTTTTTAATGAAATCATCTGTGTTGTTTCGCCTCATTTTCAGTTCCTTTATTTTTGCCATTTTGTTGTTGTTTTCATCCGCCTTATATTTTTATTTCGAATTACATGCCCCGTGAATTACATGCCCCGGCAAGATACAGCTGTTATACACTTTCTTCTTCAGGGAAAGTGGTAGACTGCCATATCTGAGAATGCCTGCCGCATGCATTCCACCCCATTCTTATCCTTGTAATTATCTCTGCCTCATGGTTGGGATCCGGGATCACAACTTGGCCTAAGTAGATATATTCGCTTACCACTTCCACTGCCTCGCCACCTATCTCAAACCGCTGTGCTGTCCCGAGGTTATTGATCATTACTTTAGTTTTCTGCATATTAATTTTCAGGCCCATGGTTGTACTCTGTTTGTCCAGTGTGGAAAGCATGCTTTGCAATTCGTCCCCCGAGTTACTTAGCAAGGCAACGTCATCAGCAAATCGGAGGTTACTGAGGTATCCTCCGTTAACCCTTACGCCCGTGCACCTGTTCCCAATACAACGTTCTGAATACCTCTTGTAAACGTGCTGTGAATAACATTAGAGATATTGTGTCTGCTTGTCTAGCGGCCTTCCTTATAGGTATTTTACTGCTCTCCTTATGGCGGATTATGGTAGCTGTGGACCCATTGTAAATATCCTCTAGTATTTTTACGTAATGCTCGTCTACACCTTTATTCCGCAATGCCTGCATGACTTCTCAGGTCTCGGCCGAGTCAAATGCTTTCTCATAGTCTATGAAGGCAACACATAGGGTTGAGTATACTCCGCGCATATCACTATCACCTGCTTCATCGTGTGAATGTGGTCTATTTTTGAATAGCCTTTACAAAACCCTGCTTGTTAATTAGGTTTACCGAAGATAACCATTAAAATTAGGCAAGGTCACCGTTGGTTATTAGGGGCAACAGAGTGGATTCCTGGAGAAGGCAAGTGTGGCAGGGGCGCCAGAGAGTTAGGTGGGCAGATGAGATCAAGAAGTTTACGGGGATAAATGGGTCGCAGTTGGCACAGAACCGCGATTATTGTAGATTTATGGGAGAACTCTGCAGTGGGCGTAACAGGATGATGATGATGATGATGATGATGATGATAACGATGATGATTTTTGTTATTTGTATGAGGCAGCTGTATCGATATAGCTTTGAGCTTTGTCCTTTCCTTATTCCATTTTTTCTTATTTGTTGGTGTAATTTCCTGGAACGGATGACGGTTGCCAGATTTGGCTATGAATAGCCGAATTGGGTGACTTCTTTGAGCGACAGTTTTTTTTAAATTGTCGTGGCTGTAAGCGAAGCTTATATGGATAGGATTCCCTGTGTTTTTCATGTCTGCGAACAAAATCTCCCGAGGCTGCACCTGTCTTTGAAGCGCGAGGTGTTGAAAAATAAACGTCTCGATGTGGGTGGGTGTTAGCACGTGGTCACCACTGAAGTCGCACGCCACTCAAAAACTTTGATTTAAACCTCGTAGAGTGGGTACGACGGAATCGACGGTAACATGTCTAAGCCACTCTGTTTCGTGCTTGGCTACATGCTCTGCATGACCAACATCTTTGAACAGACCACATCGGCCCGAACCCCGCAGTTTTTGCACCATCTGCGTTACTTCGACGAGCCCTCAGTACAGTCGTCTAGGCAGACGCGATGCATCATCACTCCACCGCTACTGCTTTATGTAGGTACCGTGACGTCAGCAGACCCATTCTTACATAAGGCGTTCCTGCACCACTTCGCCTTCAGTGGGTACGGCGGTTTTGACGGCAACATGTCTAAGCCACTCTTCTGTTTCGCGCGTGTTTGTTATGCATATAGCTTTTAGAAGCGACTGTCGTTACGTGGTGATTCTACCTGCCCACAGAACTGTTATAAGATTCCCTATGATTGTTTTTCCGTACTTGAATTATTATGCGGTGACATATTATGTGGTACAACAAACAATGCGCTCCAATCCACCCTGTGGAGGTGGTTAGAAAGCGACGCTGCAAACGACACCCACAACGATTATCCATGCCACGTCACTTGAATTCAAACACGTAGCTCTACAAAAAGTGGCACCAGAGACAAGTGAAATGTACTTAACCACACAGTTTATAACTTCAAAGAGATATACTTTGCTAAAGTCAAATCAATGCATGATCCATGAATGATGGTTGGTTGAGTTGTATTCCTGAAGCACATGAGCGGAAATTCTTCTGTTATAAAATGAAAGGAAGCTCAAACCCGGTGTTAGATGACCTCACTTCTCCTCCGTCTCTGCCGCCGCCGACAGAGGCGACGAGATCGGCGGCAGGGACGAAAGAGAAGTGAGATGTCATTAATTGGTGTGCGTTCCCTTAAAGTTTTACTAACTCCTAGCGCATGCGCAAGACTCACACGCGGCCACTACATGCGCTGTTGGCGGAGCGCACAGCGGCGCGAGAGGTCCCGTGAAGCTATCACATGGTATTCCGCGAGAACGCAGGCGGTAAACCCCCAGATGTGCTCGGTCAGTGCACCGTCTGTCTCCCCTACCTCAGCGGTGGCTCGTATCTCAATCGATAAGACAAAATGCTCTCACTCCGTTTCTCTGTTCGTTCGGGGTTCGATTCCTGCCGGTGCCATGAACTTCTTTTATTTTTCGCGGGAGTTTTCTGTTCACACCAACAGTCGCGACAGAACCCTTGGTGGAGCGGGGGGGAGGGTAGAGGTAAAAAGCTTCGCTTGAAAAACGAAATTGGCTTCATTTTAAGTGACAGCCCAGGTATCGTGCAAGATGTAGAGGAGCTAAGTAAGATTCGGAGCAGTGACCATAGGCTAGTTACATGCAAGCTAAGGGGAAACTCGGGAAAACGAAGAAACCCCGAATGGAGTCCGTCAGAGTCAGATCGCAGGTGTTCAAAACAACTCTTCAAAACAAATTCACGCTTCTGAACGACCAGAACGAGGTCAGTGCAGACAGGCTAAATAACAACCTAACATCGGCATTCAGTGAATCAGTAGCAGCTGTGGGAGAAGCAACATGCAGGGAACAAACTGAAAAACTAAGAAAACGAAGGAACTTATTGCCAAATGTAAGATAAAAGTGTGAAGTACATCGGATCGAATTAAATTAGCTTAGCTGTCGAAACTGGTGAACAGAAGCAAAAAAACAAACTAAATTCGCTGCAAATAGGGGGAAGCTTGAAAGCAACTAAGAGAAAGCTAGCCATCGGCAAGGACCGGATGTACGCTCTCAGAAACGAGCACGGTAACTTAATGCCACCTGGGACGAGATAATAAAGGTAGCCGAATGATTCTACACAAGGCTGTATGCCAGCGACGTTAGGCAAGGGGAAACTACTGAGAGTACCAGCTCAACTTGCGATGCCCCACTAGCAACTAAAGAGAAAGTTGGAAAGGCCCTGAAAGGCATAAAAATAGGTAAATCGGCAGGTGACGACGGCATAACCACGGATCTTTTGAAGGAGAGAGGAGATATAGTACTCTAAAAGCATGCTGTACTGTTTTCGGAATGCTTGAAGGCTCAAGAAGTGCCCAAAGCCTGGAAAAACGTCTACATTATTCCAATTCATCAGAAGAGAGATCCCACAGACCTCAATAATTACACATCCATCAGCCTACTCTCAGTTATTTACAAGTTGTTTTCCAAAGTTATAGTTAGCCGCATAGTTGACAGCCTGGATTCCCAACAACACAGATAGCAGTCCGGGTTAAGAAAGGGGTTCTCAACCACGGATCACATCCATGTCGTCAATCAAGTGATAGAAAAATCTGCAGAGTACACTAAACCCCTTTACATGGCATTTATAGATTATGAGAAAGCATTTGATTCCGTACTCACCGCAGCCATGCTAGAAGCACTAAATGGGCAGAAAATAGAGGATGCCTACATAAGACTTCTAGAAGACATATAATGAGGAATGCACGGACAGGGTAACACTCCATAAGCAAAGCGATAAATTTGGAATCCGAAAGGAACTAAGACAGGGAGATGCCATCTTTCCAAAACTATTCACAGCATGTCTGGAGGGAGTATTTATAAAGTTGAGAAAACACAGAATTACGGATTAATGGGGAATGCTTGAGCCATTTGAGGTTTGTGGACAACATAGCCTTGTTGAGCGAGACTACGGAACACAAGCAAACAATGGTGAGGAACTACAATCTGCAAGCACGGCCGTGTGGCTAAAAACTAATATGAATAAATCTAAAGTCATGAGGAATAAGCATGCCAAAAACGTCCTCTTCAGCTTAGAAAACGAAACGCTAGAAGTAAGAGAATATAACTACCTCGGACAGATGGTTAGTGCTGACCCTAACCACGAGAGAGAAATACGGTGCAGAATAGGTATGGGTTCGGTGGCACGCGGCAAGTACTCCCAAATAATGAAAAGTATACCTCTGTCACTCAAAAGAAAAATCTACAACCAGTGCATACTGCCCTGTGGTGACATACGGAGCTGAAACTTGGCACCTTACTAAACAACCAAAAAGCAAACTTAGATCTGCACAACGGGCCATGGAACGAATAATGTTAGGAATAACACTCAGGGGTAGGAAACGAGCTACCTGGATCAGAGAAAAAACGAGAGTAGAAGGTATTATAGATAAAATAAAGAAAAAAGAAATGTACTTGTGCTGCCCACGTGGTGAGATGAACCAAAAAAAATCACCCGCATTTCCCCGAAGGGGAGCATGGGGAAGTGCGAATGCACGGGTGATGCTATGAGGGGGAGTTATGTTGAACTGTGTTGGCATTGGCCCGTTAGTTGCATTTAACACCCTCGCGTGATCAAGTGGGGATTCACACACCCTGTTAGTCGTTCTCTGGAAATCTTGGTGAATTAAAGTGTATGTTCGAGGAGATCACACACACACGCAAGTGAAGTGAAACGACAGTATTCTTTTTTCAGCACTTGTTGGTGTTGTCGTTGTAGTTGACGGTCATTATGACCGCCTTGTGGTCACTGAAATGTACGGTCAAGAGTTGTTGCAAGACCGCGCGTATCAGACAGTTCCTTGCAAAGGCCAGGTCGATGTAGCTGCCGTTGATGGTTGTGGGAGCCTCTAGCGGTAGGCACGTCATGGAGTGGTTGGCGAGCATGTATTCCATCAACCACTCGCCACCCTTCTTCTTCTTGGCCAATCGCCCTAAGTGGGTATGTGCTAAAGAAATTAGGAACTCTTCTTGGCCAATCGCCCTAAGTGGGTATGTGGTGCGGACGGACGGACGGCGGTGGACGCGTGATTCAGGGTCGCTTAAAAAGTGCATTCGCACTTAAAACCGGTGGACAATTACTGTAACACAGTGGATACCAAGAGATGGGTATAAAAGAATGGGAAGGCCATTAACATGATGGGGGGATGAATAAATAAATTCGGGGTAAACTGTGGACTGGATGAGTGCAGGACGGAAGCGGTTGGAGGTCAGTGGGAGAGGCCTTCGTCCGGCAGCGGACCTGAGTAGGATGATGATGATGATGATGATGGTGGTGGTGGTGGTGGTGGTGGTGGTTGTGGTGGTGGTGGTGGTGGTTGTGGTGGTAGTGGTGGTGGTGGTGATGCCGTGGAGCTGAATTCCAGGCATACTGCGGACGAACTGTAGGACTAACTTTTGCAAGCGGAAAATCTTCTACGTAGTGAACTAGAACACCTGAAAAAGAAAACTAAAGGAATGCTTAGTGACATTATACGCAGCTTTGCTGGAATGGAAAAATATGTGACGTAGCGAAACACAAAAACTGCTGGGTGGGACGACCTTGACAAACTTGTGATAATGTACAAAAAATCGATTGATTTGCAGGCCAGAAAACTAACAGATATTGAGGACCGATGAAGGCATTCTAAATTAATCGTGTTTAGTTTTTCCGAGGAAGCTCGCGAAACCGACTCAGAACTTAGGGAAAAGGGTATTTCTATAATTTTTATAGACAAACTATGCAATGCAAATCTGTCGCCAGAAATGACCGTTTCCAGGACATGAAAAGCACTCGTTGCGGCGAATACGGAAAGCACGGTTGGTGCATCTTTCAGCCTTGGTTGCTAGTGACGCTGTTGTCGAACATTGATGATCACAGGGAACACCCATAATGATAGCTAAAAGGCTTGCTTCGCATGCTCACCGCCTCCACTTTTCTAACTTCATGCGCAGAATTCGCTTATTGGGTGCCCTATTGACGAGGCTTTGTACGATTTTTTATGCGGATAATTGACCATTCGTATCTATTGGAGTTGGGCCCGGCGTCCATACCAGTATCTATTGGAGTTGGGCCCGGCGTCCATACGGCATCCGTCAGAAGCGGTATGTGTGATAAGAGCGCGCCACCAAAAGTAATGACGGCGCCTGCAAGCGCATGCGCAGGTAAAGGTGGTGGAAGAGGTCCATTCACAGACTTGGCAAACCAGGACCTAAACGCACGATTACCTTGTAATTTCAAGACTTCGCCGGGAAGCAAGCAGTGCTAAAAAATTGTGGCAAACTAAAGGGCACTAAAATGAACGTCCAGAATTATTACTCAGAACAAACAACAATGCGGTGTAAGTTACTTTCGAATAGCGCGAAAACCAATACAGCGGAGAGTAAGAAGGCTTATTTGGTACATGACAATTTGCGTGTTGACGATGATCTGTTTTTTTTAATGATGCGACGGGCCAGCGTGAAATAATAAAAAGCCTTTGAAGTGATGCTGAGCTAGTTAGGGACGGGGGTGACAGCACGGTCACCGAGAGCCAGCAAAGTGAGTCATGAATTGCTACCCAAAAACAGGTTCGACTTATCAACATTAACGCTCGCAGCATCGTTAGACAAATCGACCAACTTGAAGCCCTTCTCTCATCCCATAAACCGCACATTGTTGTAATAACAGAAATTTGGCTACGCGATGAAATTCTTGATGGAGATTTGGTTTCCCCTGCTTACGAAATTTTTCGAAAGCACAGGTCAATCAGCGGAAGTTGGGCCGTGTTCTGCCGATTTTGAAAAAGAACGAGCATCAACTTATTACGAACTATCGACCGATTCCTTTGACCTCCTCGTGTTGTAAAATGCTGGAACATATAATTGCAACATGCATTAATAACTTGATAAACACAACATCTTATTGCCAGTTCAGCATGGTTTCAAAAAAAGGCTTTCACTCAATTTGTTTTCGTTGTTCATTTTTTTACATCTGCCCTTGATAAAGCTCGCCAGGTTGCCGTCATTCTTTTAGATTTCCGGAAGGCCTTCGACCATGTTCTCCATGATAAATTGATTGACAAACTCCAGATCACCGGACTTCCATATTACTTTATTGTATGTGTATTTGCTTACTTGAGGGACAATAGACAGTATATTGATGTAAATGGGCAATCTTCCTACCTTCTTCGTGTCAATTCTAGAGTCCCACAGGGCCTTGTACTGGGTAATTTGCTTTTTTTTTAATTTATTGTAATTTGTATTGTAATGATGTGTTGTAAATGCATTGTAATGATTTGCACTGTAAATGTATTGTAATGATATTGTGGATAATATTCGTGACCAATTCCAAATCCGCCTCTTTGCTGACAATAGCATGGCTTTTCTAATATCCAATTCCAAGATAGTCTGCACGCTCTAAATACAGCGCTTAGCAATGTTCTTGCATGAGGCAATAAACGGGGTATGGAACTTAACTTGAACAAATCCGTCTTTCTTCGCATTTCAAACAAAAAAGCCCCTTCTGTTTCAATATTCCCTTTTAAACCACCCCTTAATTGAAGTTAATGAATATAAGTACCATGGGATGCTGTTAACATTTGTTAACGCTATCCCAAGGAACTTATATTCATTTTATATTTATTTGAACTCCGTAAGCTGGGATACGCACATTGCTAATGTCGCTTCATCCGCTTTTCGCAAATTGCGCCTTTTAAAGCATAAACTTAGAGAAGCTCTGCCACAGGTCAAGTTGTTAGCGTAGAACACACTCCTATGCCCTAAAATTGAATACGCATGCGTTTTCTGCGACCCACATACAACAAAGAACATTACCGCACTTGAAAAAATTCAGAGACATGCAGTGCGCTTCATGTACTCCTTGTACGATAGAAATGTCTGCTACTGAAACAATGCACAACAATTGGACTGTAGTCTTGGAATGACGATAAAAGTTAGAGTAGAGTAGAAAAAACCTTTATTCGGCCGAAGCTACAGGCCGAGCATGTCGACCGCCTGGGCCACTAGTCTGCGCTGTTCTTCTCGTTCAGAGCCAAGCCAGTCGGTCCAGGTGGTGATTGAAAGGGATAGGGAGGGATACGAGTCGGATAGCTGAGCCGCCGGGCAGTAGAATAGGCAATGAGGTAAATCAGTGTAGGCAGTGGGGCAGTTGGGATAAGAGGGGTCAGATCTATAGCGATAGAGGAACAGGCGGGACGGAGTAATCAGGGCATTCATTTGGATGTGCCGGAGGAGTCGAGCCTCTGTTATGGTGAGTGATGGGTGAGGAGGCGGGTAGAGGCATTTGTCTAGACGGAGCTGAAGGTAGACCTCCTTGATGGTACGGCGCAGAGAGAGCCTCCCACCGTCCCGGGCCAGGGGCTCAACGGCGCCCGGTGAAGAGTTTCGCGGGCGAGTTGATGCGCCAACTCATTGCCGTCAATCCCGGAATGTCCAGGGACCCAACGGAGGAAGACGATGGATGGCTGTAGAGCGGAGATCGCTGGTTCGACCTCCTATTGAAGGATAGAAGGTAGTGAGCAATTTTTATGTGTATAATAGCGGCGTGAGAGTCAGAAAAGACTGTGTAGTCGGGGACGGGGGGAAGAGAAGCAAAGGACTGAAGGGCATGGGCAATGGCGAAAACCTCAAGAGACATTGCTTCCGGAGGGTGAAGGTACGGGCCGCTAGTGTGGGTTTCTGCTTCAGCAAGGTGAGGGTGGTACAGAACGTAACCGCACGAGCCTCGAGGCGCCACAAAGGAGGCATCTGTGTAAGCAATTCCCTGGGTTGCGAAAAGAGGAGAATGATGCTGCGCGGCGGCATAACGACGACCTGCATGAAGGACAGGGGACATGTTTGACGGGAGAGGGAGGATACGATGGTTGGGCGCCGAAATTGCGTCGGGGGGGGGGGGGGGGGGGGGTAACGGGGGAGACGGGAATCGGACATATACCCGCCTGAACCAGTAACCATTGGCCTTGACTGGTAAGGGAGAGCCGAGAAAGCTGGGAATCCCCATGGAGATTTAGGAGTGAGCGAAGGGAATGAAAAGGGCCCGTGGCAAAAAGCTTATCTGTAGACGTGGTGATAAAGAGGTTTAGTGCTGCCTTGTAGAGTCCCACCAAGGCGGTCTCAAGGGTACTGAGTTGAGAGTGGGTGAAGGAGATGTAAGGGATAAAGTGCAAGAATTTTTTGAGGGCGTGCGCGTGAGCAACCCTGCAGGCATTAGCTTCGTGAAGACCCGCACGTTGAGTGACCACGTGACGCAGAAGGTGGGTAACCGAGTGGCAGGGCGCGACGCCGCTGTGTAGGGCCGACGAAAGTTTATTCAAGTTTCTTTATTCTCTTACTAGCCGCAAGCTAGGTCTTGACCCCTCCCACTTCGTAACCCCCTTATCAACACGGCTAACTACCCATTCATTTATCTCTTACCCCTTTCTTGCTCTAACCGATATTTGTTCAAATTTTCTTTCTTTCCACGAGCAGTCAACAAATAGGATAACACTTCTGTGGAAGTTTTACTATCTGTAGAGCGCCTTGAACCCAGTGTTTAAAATAGATATCTATTGCATTTTAATGGTCGTAGCCCCTTTTCTTATGAATATTTTTGCTGGCCGTTCTGTTGCATTTCTTTACTGTGCCTCTTCACTGTGCCTCTTGTGCCTCTTCTTCACTGTGCCACTGGGCCTCTTGATTCGCCTTTGAGTTATCTGATATTATCCATGTCTTGGCTCATCTTGTATAGCTTGATGTATGTACGAAAGATGCTTCTTTTAATTTTACGGCTAATGGCATGCAGTATTTCTTAATAATTAATTAATTAATTAAATCATTGTATATGCATATTCAATACGCACTATACAAGATGCAATGAATGTGCACTTTTTTCAAGATCAGTAGAGCCAAACTAATAAAAGCGTGTGCGTGTATGTATGTCTTTCTTAGGGTTTACCGCCGTCAACGCCCGAGAGAAATTAAATTTGTTTATAACCTATGCCTAACTCCTGTACTTCTGTGTTATCCCTACGCAGTGCGCTAAAAAGCGTCGCTGGTCATCTACTTTGAAACAGTGGAATGGCTCATGAATATTTCGTGCGTTTTGTTAGTGACAAAGATTTTCACTATTACAACGATTAAATGCCTTAACACCGCCAATTGCGTATTTTTGAGCAGATACAAGGCCGAACACTGTTGGCGTTGGTGTACTCGGCAAATAGGGCTTACCCGTTAAAATAAACAGCCTCCGTGGAAGCAGCGTCTTCGCGTCATTTCTCCATGAATGGAATATAAAACGTTAATGTGCGCATGTGAGCGAAATAAATTGCTGCGTAGCACCAGGAATCCGCACTCAACACCTATACGCACAAAAATGTGAATCTCATCTTCTAACCTCCCACATTGAATACTATCACTGAATCATTACTATTATCGTCAAACTCGTTTGCCGAAACAGCAGCTTCAACAAACACTGCGACCCTTGGTCCGAGTAGGAAACCGAATAAATAGCAAATGATACCTAACCATCTGACAGACGGCAGAAAGAGATAAACAAGGGCGAACAACCACGCACACAGAGGAGCTCTTACCGTAGTCATGAATAAGCGTCTGCACAGACTAGTACAGCCCAGGCACGCTATCCGCACTAGGTATACGAGATTGGATGCGCATTCCGGATCACTCGCGGGCGACTGGGCCACATACCGCTTTTTTTTTTCTCTTCCCACCGGCCTTCAGGTGCGCCTTCCTTTCAAAACTATACAAGTTTCTCAAAGGCTTAACCTCTTGGTAACGTTATTCGGCCAGAAAATATCTCTGACGACCTCAGATGCGTTATATACATTAATAAAAAGCCCCTCAAAGCCGCTCTGCTCACAGCGGAGTCAAAGTGAAAACACCCTCGAAGTTGAATGGGCATGTGCGATATTGCGCCCTCAGCGCATCCCAACGGATGCGTGCCCACAACCTCACAAAACTTTGAGCGTTTTGACAGCACGTTTCAAGAAACACCTCCTCGTTTATCATGGTAAGGCATGCGTGTAGAGAATGACGACTTCAACAAGCCGCCTTCGAGCGGGTTTTTGTAACAAGGGGCGCACTTTAATTTAAAATGCTGCCGCCATTCCGATTATTCGTGACTAACTCCAGTTTCCGCCAACTGCTTTTCCGGCTGGACTGACTTCCGGCTCCCCTGGAACCTACTTCCTTGCAATGTTACCTTTATGGACACGGTTGAGTTGTGAGATTCCACTGAGTGCTTTCCGGTGTTGTTTTGTCGCCGGATTCCCGATCCCGTGACGGTGCTACGTTGTGTAGTAGTGATCACGCCCACGGAAGTGAAATATCTTCTCGACACTCCTGCCAGCGCCTGCGGACAGAGATGTTGTTTAGGTGAACAGAATTCCTCCTGATGAAAAAATCATTGCCAGCGACCGGTCGACCGGGGCGTTGCCTCTTGGCATTTGTTCGAAGCAGGTCATTGAGTTTTGGTGCTGAGCGAACGCAGCTGTTTCGATAGCTGTAAAAATAAGCTCCTCAAAACCCTCTATCAGAACTGCAAAAACCTACTTCAGGTTAATGAGCAATCAAAATACAGAGAACCAGGACAGAGAGAGAGAAAAATTTAACTGAATTCGAAACAGTGATAAAATAACGAAGTTACTTGTAAATCTACCAAACCAATCCACCAATTCAGATGACCCGATTAGACAGTGAGGTACCGGATGGTATCTGCTAATAATGTCTACCCGCAGCCATTTGGAGTCACAAGTAGGGGCTAGTAGACGTATATGCTTAACGCTTCAAGCAGAAGAAAATGGCAAAGAACCCGGTGCAGCAAACCGCCACTAGGTGACGTAGATTGCTTGCGGTGCTAACAAAAAGCTCAGGGAGCGGCGTATATATACTTGATGACACTCGTGGATTAGCCCGGCTGGAAATAAAACGCAACTCCAAACATGATTGTGAATCGTTTAAAACCCAAACATGTCCATTTTGGAAAGTTTGGAAATGCTGGGGTGCGAAGGCAGACGTTCACAAGAAGAGACAGGACAGGCGCAGGCGCCTGTCCTGTCTTTTTTTTTTTTTTTTTGAACGTCTGCCTTCGCGCCTAAACATTTCCAAAATGCATTCTAACCAACTAGCCCCAAAACGCATCCTAGGGAAGATATCCATCAGTAGTGTCTACGCGAAGTGCATCGAGCATGCGGGGCAAAGTTGGCGAGAAACGGTAGTAACGCTTCGTATAGCCTGTAAGGCTCTGATTCGGACGCTCAAGAGAGTCATCCTTATGGCACCGCAGCCGGTCATTGGGAGGTCGACCACAACCACTCAGGCAGTGAATTAAAGCACGGCAATAAGTATTTGTCCGCTGAAACGAAGGCAAACCGGTGGACACGTCTACTGGAGCATAGTTTGGGGCAGCCGCTGGTAAACCTGCAAGGTTGCCGTGCCTCGGAAGAGGCAGGAGGGAACGAGGATGAGGTGCATTGCGAAAGTTTTACCGGACTTAAATATATACAGTAAAGTCACACTGCTGAAACGCAGTCAATATCCAAGAGCCTAGGCACCCGGGCAAGTTGTTCATTGTTGATAGCCAACCGAAGGCGTAGTTATCTGTGAAATTTTTGAAATGACAGCCGCTTAGGTATGGGTGAAACTTCTGAATAGACGAGACAACACCGGACGCGATTATTCCGTGATGATGTAGTTATAGCGAGAAGGTGTCCGTGAGCGATTTCCATTCGAGATCATTCTTTCTCGATAATGAGCAAACCTGAAGCACCAGCGGTCGCTCACGGGTCGGGCAGCCACAGTCGCCGAAGTACTACGGTCTTCGGCCACCGAGCTGCCCTAACCCTTGGTTAAATAAAGTTTTCTCGTCTCTCTTCTCTCCCTCCAGGTAATGACCACTACACTGAAGAAATAACAAATCCCATGTTGTGCCAGCTTGCGTATAGGCAGCGCTAGAAAAGACGAAACGGCAAAAAAGACTGAAGGGACAAGAGGTACACAAAGAGGGCTGTACGAGTGCCGTCCACTTTCTTTACGTTCCATTTACTTTAGCACTGTCTTTGATTCAGAGACGAAATATCTCATGCCTGCAAGCACCGCGGATGTAGCTTCTTTCAAAAAAGGGAAGAGTGCGCGCCATGCGCTAACAGTTAGTGCGCTGTATTTATTGTCATTATTTCGTTTCGTTTACAAAAACTCAAACCTGTCGACACTACGCGTCCTGAAAAAAAAAAAGACATCCGTCATACCGGTTTGCGTCCTCTTCTAGTGAGTCTAGAAAAATGTAAGAAAAATTCAAATAACGTGGACACCAGCACACTCGGGTCTGACAGGAAACGAGAAGGTCCACGACGCCGCCCGAGCTTTAATTGACCAGGCAGACATCGACCCCACCTCACCCCACCTCGTCAGGTCGGAAAGAGATCGCATGGTGTCATACAGAGAAATCATAGATCATTACAGGTTGGCAAGACGAAAGCATCCCGCCGTGCACCGTAGCCTCACTAAACGGGACTCGGTATGGTGGAGGCAGTTACAGACGAATACGTTTCGAAACCCGGTTGCGCTCAGTCGCTGCTATCCCGAAATATACTCAGGAGATTGTAAGATATGCGCGGGTCGGGTGGACCTATACCACATGTTATGGTCGTGTCCCGCAAGACAGAATGAAAATGGTGCAGCAAATGCTAGGTGCAACTCGTTTACTATAACGAACACGGAGTAATGGGAGACGGCTTTGCTCAACCCCGACCCGGAAGTGCAGCTTCGGGTCGTCCGGATGGCCGAGGCCACAGCCAGAATCCAAGGGCTTCTGGCTGACGACTGATGAAGAGGGGAGGAAGACGAGTAGAAGACACTACCTTCTCCTGCGCCCCTTTCCTTTTTGACCCCATCACGGGCATAAGAAAAGTTTCTACTACTACTCCGTTATACCGGGCACTCCATAAATATTAAATTCGCAATGATGGTCCTTCTGGTAATGCGAAAAGTCGCATGAAGTAAGGGGAGCCTACAGTAAAAAAAAATTGACTTGTGCTGCTCATACGGTGGTTGAAGGCAGCTAAAACGAGCAGAAATTATTTTGTTTTGTCGTTGCACGGATTAATTTAAAACCACATGAACGTCGTTTTCTTTCTTCTTTCCCAATATAAAGACACTTCACAAGTATTTACACTTCCCTGTTGTGAGAGCCTTTTTTTTTTTAATACAAGATATGAAATGCAACAAGCGCGCATTCTTACGTTGTAGGCCTTCGCGGATGTGCAGCGAAGAAAGTCTATCGCTTCGTTGACCCTGGACTAGCCTCTGAAAGACTTATGATGCTGAAGGGCTAATTCGATGTTTCCTATCACCTGCAGGCTGCAGAGAGCGTGATATTTCCCTTGGTAGCCTTGCAATACGCGCACAACAAGCGACCTACGCTGCCGATATCGGCCCGAATAGTTTTTCCCGCATCGTGACGGCGATTGTAGCTTTTATATTCTCGAGATTGAACGGAACGGCAAAAATACGTTAACGATCACAAGGTTGACGGCACGCGAAACAGAAAGGTCCCAAATGACACTGACCGCGCAATGTTGAACCATGTTGTCGATACCCGGTAACCCCTAATCCTTTTTTTTTTTTTTTGATCTGTTTTAGTTCTGGTTTGGCCTGCTAAATATCCTTCCGGGGTTGGGTACAGATAATGTTCGCACGCCAAAAATAATAATAATAATAATAATAATAATAATAATAATAATAATAATAATAATAATAATAATAATAATAATAATAATAATAATACTAATATAATAATCAATCAATCAATCAATCATGTTTATTTACGTGCCCAGGAACAGCCAGAGGCCTGAGTGCTGGCGCACGGGTAGTTACATGAAAACAAAATACAAGAAACATATAGCAAGAAACAAACAAGCGACAAGACACACACAAATTGAAGTAGTGAAAATGACAGAGATAAACACAGGCGGAGCCTGGGTACAGGTAAAAAATAAAAAAAGAAGATGCCTATGTTGCTCTGCCCGTCCTAAAGGCCACACGACAGGCAGAGCAACAAAGTTTGACAGTAATACAACAAAAACAACGGCAAGAGTGTAGAGACAAATTAAAAAACGAACAAATGACAGTAAACAGTTTCAAAAATAGGCAACTATCAGTTGGATAGACACAACCGCAGAGAAATCAAATTCCAGAAAAAAAAGAACGACAGACATATCATAGGTGTTTAACATACTGTATTCAACAGCGTTGTGCGGTAAACTGTAAAGGATTTCTGAAAGATGTCAAGGCGTTCAAAGAAGCGGTTGTAACAATTATGTATTCTGCGCACAGGAGAATGATTGGAGTTGCGCGCAGCGGTCAAGAACGGGCGATGCGACCTGGTAAGCCTTTGTGGTACACTAAACTCTAAACAGTTAAGCAGGTCTGCGCAAGAAAGGTCACCATGAACAATTTTGTGAAGAAATGTAAGGTCTGCACGCATACATCTGCAGTTCAAGGAAGGGATGGAAGGGACTATGGATAAGTCAGAATCAGGATGAAAACTGTGATTGTGATGACGGTGCTTAAATATGGATAAAAACTTCTTCTGCACACGTTCTATTAATTCACTACTACATTTGGAGCTGCCGTTCCAGGCAACAGAAGCATATTCTAACTGTGGTATACATATTGCATTGTATAGCATTAGAAATGGATCTGGAGAAGAGAATTCCTTTGTAATCCGACACACATTTCCAAGGCTTCGGAGTGCTCGCCGGGTGATGAGCCTAATATGAGGAGAAAAAGAGAGGGTACTGTCGAAAAGCACCCCTAGGTCCCTAATCTCCTCAATCCTTTGCAGAGGAGCTCCCTCAATACTGTAGGAAAACAGCAGACGGTGGGTTTTCCGGCTGTAGGTGACAACCTTTGTTTTAGTGGGGTTTAAAATTAGGCAGTTTTTCCTGCACCAGACCGATAATTCCGACACATCCCTCTGCAAGGCACAGCAGTCCTGAACACCGCTAATGTGCCTAAATAGTTTGACATCATCAGCATAGAGAAGAAAAGAAGAGTTTGTTAACACTGTTGAAACATCATTGATAAAGACAGAAAACAATAATGGACCCAGCACGGAACCCTGGGGTACACCACTTGTTGCAGGGTAAACACTAGACTTTTTGTAGTTAACATCTACATAAAAGGACCGGTCAAGGAGATAGTTGGACAACAAGGCAACAAGGCTTGCGTCTACACCAGACTTAGCAAGCTTGTTAATTAATAACTGATGGTTTACCACATCAAACGCCTTGCTGAGGTCAAAATAAATAACGTCCAACTGGCCGTTTTCACAAACTGCAGCCGAAGCCTGTGTCATAAAGCTTGCAAGATTTGTGACCGTATATCGACCCGAGAAAAAACCGTGCTGATTTGGTATCACAGCGTTCTTGACGCAGGCAGCAAGAACTTTGTGCAGAGCTGACTCAAAGAGTTTTGAGGCGACACAAAGGAGTGAGATCGGGCGATAGTTAGAAACGGCTGACTTATCACCAGACTTAAATATTGGATAAATTCGAGCGATATTCCATGCTCGAGGAAATTTGCCGAAAAGTAAGCAGTTATTATAAATGGAAGTTAAGACAGGCACAAAAATGTTGCCGCAAGCCTTCATGAGGGCTGCTGGAATTCCATCTGCACCACAGGAAAATGATGGTTTCATCCGTTGAAGGCTATCATTGACAATTTTTTCATCGAACATAAGTGGAGAATTATTAAACGATAGGCGTTCGTCGTTGCCATCTGGCAGTTGAAAGACAGAATGAAAGTACTGAGCAAAACTGGTGGCAACATCCTCAACCTCTTCACCATCGGAATTAAACAGGCTAACGTGTTTTTTAGACTCCTTAGAACGGCTGCGTAATTCAGCCGGTTTCTGAGAGGCAGCAGCCTCTAACGGCTCTATATAGAGCTGGTGGTCACGCCGGTAGAGGATTTTACAAAGTGAGCGATACCGACTAAACTCCGCTTTCCACTTGTCAAGCCCAGAACGCTTGGCCTTTTTGTAGGCGCTGTCCTTAAGTTTAAGCGAACTTCGAAGTTCTTTAGAAAACCAGTGGGGAAATTTGGAAGCAACAGGCTTATAACAAGGGATGTACTTTTCCATGCCACTCCTGACGATTTCGGTAAAACGTCGAACCTGTTCGTCAACATCCTTAACATCAAAAACACTAGACCATTCAGCAGATGAATAAAAGTGATACAGCCCAGCATAATCTCCACGCTTGAAAGCATATCGCGGGACTGCACAATTGTCAACACCGCCAGAGTGATGCTGGGTCGCGACCGAGACGGAGACAATAAGAGGGGGGTGAAACTTGTTGGGGTGCACAAGGGATATTTCGGAGGCACACACTTGTACGTTTTTTAAGTTTGAGAAGCACACATCTAGAACATTACCACAAGAATTTTGTATGCGGCAAAACTGCTGCATGGAGGTGAACGATTGAAAATCTCATAGCATGCTGTATTTCTGCGCTGCATAATGGTTTTTGTGCTCAAAGGAAAGACTGTTCCAGCGAATACCTGGGGTGTTGAAGTCCAAAAGTATAATGAGCTTATGGTTGGAGTGTGCATTTGAGACATTTTCTATGGATGTGAGTGTTCGATTAAATTCAGAAGGTAATACATCCGGGGATATATAGAATGCACCGATGAGTAGCTTCTCGCCCCTCGTGAGGCCCACCTCAAGCCAGACTGATTCGTCTAGGGTCTCGAGGTCAGCACTCCGCATGCCGCATGCGGAGTGCTGATAATAATAATCAATCAATCAATCAATCAATCAATCAATCAATCAATCAATCAATCAATCAATCAATCAATCAATCAATCAATGTTTATTAGAGTGCCCAGGAACAGCCGAGGCCTTGGTTCTGGCGCACTGAGGAAGACAAAATGCGGCACTAATATACAGGAGCAACTCACAATATAAACAGTCAACGAGAAGAACGAGCAAAGAAAAAAAAAAGAGCAGTAAAACCCTAAGGATAATAAAAAGGTATTCCAGCCCCAATTATACGATTAAGAAACTCTAATGGTGGATCAATGGCAAAAGTATATGGAACAATGGTCACAGCAGTTGGGTGAAGCAAGCAGACATAAAAACATATTCGCAGATATAGGCGAAAACACAAAGCTTCAATTAAACATGAATGTATGAAACAAAATACAGGAACTGATTTATGAAATTACAGCAACAGAAGATGGAAAGTACCAGACACATCACAATAAATCAGGTGCGATGGAAGGCAAGTAGCATACCGTAATATATGACAAGTCAATGAAGCAGTTACAGCCACAAAGTCCCGAATATATTGGACTTACAAACCAGAAACAAGAACTATGAAGACATTGCATACATAAAAACCATATAAAAAACTAAAAAAAATACCGAAAAGAAGAGTAATTATTGTATCACAGCTAACAAACCAGTCAAAAACTCCCGAAGGGGACGTTGAAATATATCAAGTTTCCCAGAGTGACAGTTATAGAGACGCTGCACTCTTTGGAGGGGGGAATGGGTGTTGAGTGCTGTAGCATTATGGAAAGGGGGGGTAAACCTTGTTGTTTTTTTGCGAAACTCGAAGGCTGACTTGTGCAAGTAGTTCCTGGCATGTGATAATACCATGAAGCAGTTTATATAGAAAAAGAAGATCTAGGCGGGTTCGCCGACAACTCAGAGAGACAGGCAATGGGAATCTGGATACTGCTAGGGCAGTCTCGGGAGGCCCAGAGGAAAAACGATGCCTGTATATTGCTAGAAATTTGGTCTGAACACGCTCTATACGTTTGCTGTTAGAATGACAGGTTCCATTCCACACGACAGAGGCATATTCTAGTTGAGGAATACAAAGTGTTTTGAATAGTTTCAGGAATGAATTAGGAGACCCAAAGTCCCGTGAAAATCTGCATACAGCAAATAATAATAATCAATCAATCAATCAATCAATCAATCAATCAATCATGTTTATTTACGTGCCCAGGAACAGCCAGAGGCCTGAGTGCTGGCGCACGGATAGTTACATGAAAACAAAATACAAGAAACATATTGGAAGAAACAAACAAGCGACAAGAAACACAAATTGAAGTAGCGAAAATTACAGAAATAAAGTACAGGCGGAGCCTGGGTACAGGTAAAAAAGAAAAAGAAGATGCCTTTGTGGCTCAGCTTATTGTAATGAATACACAACAAGCAGAGAACAAAGTTTAACAGTAAGACGACAAAAACAATGACAAGAGTATAGAGACAAATGATAAGACAAGCATGATAAGTAAACAGTTTCAAAAACAGGCAACTATATTGGTTAAACAGAACCACAGAGAAACCAAATTTCAGCAATAATAAAAAGAAAAACGAACGACAGAGATATCATAAATGTTTAACATACTGTGTTCAACAGCGCACTACGGTAAATCGTAAAGGAGCTTTGAAAGATGTCAAGGCGTTCAGAGAAGCGGTTGTAGCAATTCTGTATTCTGCGCACTGGAGAATGATTGGAGTTGCGCGCAGCGGTCAAGAAAGGGCGATGCGACCTGGTGGGCCTCTGTGGAACACTAAACTCTAAACAGTTAAGCAGGTCTGCGCAAGAAAGGTTACCATGAACAATTTTGTGAAGAAATGTAAGGTCTGCACGCATACGTCTGCAGGTCAACGAAGGGATGGAAGTAACTATGGGTAAGTCAGAATCAGGATGAAAACTGTGATTGTGATGACGGTGCTTAAATATGGATAAAAACTTCTTCTGCACACGTTCTATTAATTCACTACTAGATTTGGAGATGCCGTTCCAGGCAACAGAAGCATATTCTAACTGGGGGATACATATTGCATTGTATAGCATTAGAAATGCATCTGGAGAAGAGAATTCCTTTGTAATCCGACACACACTTCCAAGACTTCGGAGCGCTCGCCGGGTGATGAGCCTAATATGAGAAGAAAAAGAGAGGGTACTGTCGAAAAGAACCCCGAGGTCCCTAATCTCCTCAACCCTTTGCAAAGGAGCTCCCGCTATACTGTAGGAAAACAGTAGACGATGGGTTTTCCGGCTGTACGTGACAACCTTTGTTTTAGCTGGATTTAAAATTAGACAGTTCTTGCTGCACCAGACCGATAATTCCGACACATCCCTCTGCAAGGCACAGCAGTCCTGAAAACTGCTAATGTGCCTAAATAGCTTGACATCATCAGCATAGAGAAGAAATGAAGATTTTGTTAACACTGTTGACACATCATTGATAAAGATAGAAAACAATAGTGGACCCAGCACAGAACCCTGAGGTACACCACTCGTTGCAGTGTAAACACTAGACCTTTTGAAGTTTACATCTACGTAAAAGGACCGGTCAAGGAGATAGTTGGACAACAAGGCAACAAGACTTGCATCAACACCGGACATAGTAAGCTTGTTAATTAATAATTTATGGTTCACTACATCAAACGCCTTACTGAGGTCAAAATAAATAACATCCAACTGGCCGTTTTCACAAACTGCAGCCGAAGCCTGAGTCATGAAGCTTGCAAGATTTGTAACCGTCGATCGACCCGAGAAAAAGCCGTGCTGATTTGGTATCACAACGTTCTTGACGCAGGCAGCAAGAACGTTGTGCAGAGCTGACTCAAAGAGTTTTGAGGCGACACAAAGGAGTGAGATTGGGCGATAGTTGGTAACGGCTGACTTATCACCAGACTTAAATATTGGAAAAATTCGAGCAATCTTCCATGCACGAGGAAATTTGCCGAAAAGTAAACAGTTATTATAAATGGAAGTTAAGACAGGCACAAAAATGTTGCCGTAAACCTTCATGAGGGCTGCTGGAATTCCGTCTGCACCACAGGAAAATGACGGTTTCATCCGTTTAAGGCTATCATTGACAAGTTTTTCATCGAACATAAGTGTACTAAAATTAGACATATTATTAAACGACAGGCGTTCGTCGTGACCATCTGGCAATTGAAAGACAGAATGAAAGTACTGAGCAAAGCTAGTGGCGACATCCTCAACCTGTTCCCCATCGGAATTAAGCAGGCTAATGTGTTCTTTAGACTCCTTAGAACGGCCGCGTACATACCTCCAGAAGTCAGCCGGTTTCTGAGACGCAGAAGCCTCTAACGACTCTATATAGAGCTGGTGGTCACGCCGGTAGAGGCTTTTACAAAGTGAGCGATATCGACTAAACTCCGCTTTCCACTTGTCGAGCCCAGAACGCTTGGCCTTTTTGTGGGCACTGTCCTTAAGTTTAAGCGAACTTCGAAGTTCTTTAGAGAACCAATGGGGAAATTTGGAATGAACAGGCATATAACAAGGGATGTACTTTTCCATGCCACTCCTGACAATTTCGGTAAAACGTCGAACCTGTTCGTCAACATCATTGACATCAAAAACACTAGACCATTCAGCAGATGAATAAAAGTGATAGAGCCCAACATAATCTCCACGCTTGAAAGCATATCGCGGGACTGCACAATCGTCAACACCGCCAGAGCGATGCTGGGTCGCGACCGAGACAGAGACAATAAGAGGGGGGTGAAACTTGTCGGGGTGTACAAGAGATACTTCGGAGGCACACACTTCTACGTTTTTCAAGTTCGAGAAGCACACATCTAGGACATTACCACAGAAGTTTTCTATGTGGCAGAACTGCTGCAAAGAGGTGAATGATTGAAAATCTAATAACATGGTGCATTTCTGCGCTGCATAATGGTTTTTATGCTGAAATGAAAGACTGTTCCAGTGAATACCTGGGGTGTTGAAGTCCCCAAGTATAATTAGCTTATGGTTGGAGTGTGAATTGGAAACATTTTCAATAGATGTGAGCTTTAGATTATATTCAGCAGGTAAAATATCCGGGGTTATATAGAATGCAGCGATGAGCAGCTTCTCGCCCCTCTTGAGGCCTATCTCAAGCCAGACTGATTCCTCAGTCTCGAGGTCTGCACGCCGCACGCATTGCACTGAGCGATCGATGGCAATGAGAACACCGCCTCCCTTTTGCTTGGGCCCAGTTAACTTTCTGTCACTTCTAAAAATTTCATAGGTCGGAGGAAAATAGTCGGAAGATGAGATATCACCGCAAAGCCAAGTTTCAGTAATAACAATAGTAGAAAATTTGGAGCACACAACATTTCTAAGAAATTCGGAGGACTTAGTACGTAGACCCCGAGCATTTTGATAATAGATGTCGAGAGTGTCGTTCTTACTGGTCATTCTCAGAAGTTTCACAGCTGTGCACCATGCCAGGGTGGAGCTTGCCTTGGAACGGCTTGAAGAGGCAGCCCTTTGGCCACATAGACGGGTCGCACAGGCGCCTGAAACACTCTGCGTCAACAGTTACACAAAAAGAAGAATAGGAGTCATGCTTGGTTTTAAGGCGTTTGCATGACAATGGCGTGACTTGCACATTCGACAAGTGGGCCAACAGTTGCCCAGATGTAGTGTTAGCCGACAACTTCGAAACGAAGATGGCCCTGGAGCTCGGCGGTCGGCGCACCACAACCAACTCAGAAGCTTCCGATGCACCAACGCGAGGAGGGCTTCTTTTCTTCACTAAGTTCACCGGCGGGCCATTACTCGCAGTGTCGGACCGTAGAGGCGGAGGCAAGGGGCAGTCCGATGGGGAACTCAAATCATTCAACACCGCACCTGGTTGACCGCTGGAGCGTTCTAAGAATGCCGAAGCGTTCGTCGAGGACAGGAGGGGGCCGCCTTCGCCCGCTGCACCGGCGGCAGCTGCGGCGAACGACGACCTCATGGGGAGACCGGAGTGCGGTGACGTCACCGGTAGCGTGGAACGGCTAGCAGGCTTCGGGGAAGCAGGCGGGAAAGACGGCGGACGGGCGAGCTCCCCTCGCAGGCAGCGAACCTCCTCACGCAGGGACGCGACGATTGTAGCCTGATGGGCAAGCCCAGCCACATGGTCCCGTCGCAGAAGCCGGTTTTCCTCGCGCAACTCGGTGACAACATCCCCAAGAAAAGAGAGGCTGTCGCAGGCTTCGGACAGGAGATTCTTCAAAGCCGCTACCTCTGCGCGTAGGTCCGCCGAAGGGTTGAAGCTTGCTCCGACAGGGGACGCCACTCGTTTGGCCGGGATGTTCGCTGGCTCACCGTCTTCGCTGGTTTGGTCACCGGGGTCGCTAGGCCTAGCGGGTGACGCCGCGGCCACACACAGATTGCAGACGAACGGCTGCTCACCGCAGATCAAACGCTGCAGTTCCTCGTCCGGAAGAACAATGCACTTTCCGTGCGCACGGCGTTTACACGCAGAACATCGAAAAAACGCCTGCCTGCCGAAGAAAGCGAGGCAGCAGAGGAGGCACTTGTCCTTACTGGGCGCCATCATGCGGCGAAAAAAGAAAAAATAATAATAATAATAATAATAATAATAATAATAATAATAATAATGATAATAATAATAATAATAATAATAATAATAATAATAATAATAATAATAATAATAATAATAATAATCGTGTTTATGTTGTACGAGAGCCTCTCCATAAACCTTCTAGAGCTTCTAATAAGCGCTCTCCGAATCCATTCATCGCCACCAAGTTTTCTTCATCTTTCACCAAGTTATCGGTCTTCCCCTGCTCTTATTTCCGTCTCTCGGTAACCACTGAATTACTCCGGTGGTCCACAAGTTTTCAGTTACCTGAGTTACGTCTCCAGTTCATCTGCACTTTTTTTTCTGTTAAATTGAGCCAGGCGTCTTCCGCCCGAATTTCCTGTTTACTGCAAGACGCTGTCGCTAGGCTTTACTGTTATCATCACTCTTTTTGTGGCTTGTTCGGCGGATCTAAGTTCTCTTGCGAGGTGGTGAGTAAATTTCCTAGTTTCTGCCCCGTACGTAGTGCTCCGAGTTTTCGAAATTTATTTTTGGCAAAATTCGGAGTGTATCTATCGGAGTTTATTTTTTAACGGAATTTCGCTGTTTTTCGGAGTTTGTCATTTTGCAAATGTCCAATGCTCCGAAATTCGGATTTTATTCCGCTATATTCTAAGTACTACAAATCATTGTTGGAGTGATATCTGAGCGCGAATACCTAAGAAAGTTCGTGGCAATTTTTTTTATTAAGTTAAAGACGGATCCTGGGCGTTTCTCCTATTGAAACCTTAACGCTTGTTGCAATAGACGCTAGCACACTTTACGGGTTTTTTGTCGCTGATGGAAGCGCCATCCTTTCAATTTATAATTCGCAGCATGAAAATGAGCCCTTTTGAGAAAATGCCGTTCAGATAAACAGCGGGACATTGTCATATTTCCGGTTTCATGTAACGTATTGTAACTGTGCCCCAGACCTGAGAAATGCAAAAATAGAAAAAAGCAGGCATCTCACCGCACGTCATGTAGCAGAAGCTTCTTGCGTCCAACCAAATCAGGGTAGATAACCTCGTTTTAGACAGGTTCACTGGTCGGGAGAGAGGAAAAGGAAGCCTGCTTGTTGGAGCAGTGGTCATTCGTAGTTATTGGCGAAAAGTGGGAACGGCCAGTGGGACCGGTAACTTCCGCATATCGTGAAGTCCGAACTTCGATCGCCATTTTTTGCTGCCGTGTGCTATAAAGTAGGTGTTGATCAAATACATCCGAATCTCAAAATTTTCCCGGCGAGTGTTTGTAGGTTTTTTTTTTTTTCAAATAAACCCGAAAACCCGGAGCCCTACGGGACATAAGCCATCACCGGGGTGAAGCATTGACTCTATACCTTTCTTTTAAGTGACATAGGTAGCCTACTGTTTATTACTTAATTGCGTTTCACGAATTCTGTCCAGCCCACACGCCTGAGTTTATTCTCGTGGTTTCGATCGGAACAAACGACTTGCCCGCGGTAATTACAGCAAAAGCTTGCTAATTCGAACTTCAACAATTTCTATTTGTAGATAATTTGAACGCAATTGAAGCTCCATAAATGTCTATGGATAAAAAAATACCGTTAAATTGACACCGAATGGGTTCCGCTAATGGTAATTCGAACTACATGGCACCACGGCGGTGGCTTGGCACCTGGCACACGGCCAGAGTTATGCACCCGGTTCCTATACACGAGAATACGTCGCCTACGGAACGGAGAGAAGAATGGAGGGAGAAGGTAGAATAAGGCAAAACCAGATTTTTCGGGCAAAGCCTTAGTCTCCTTTGCGGACTACGTGAAAGTAGACGCGACTGCTGTGGTGTGTGGTACACCGACAGACGAACACATCATTTCTCAGGCGAGAAGCGCCAACTTTTTGCTGCCAGTGATGACGAGGACGAGGACGAGACACCCGTGCAGCCTTCTATTGCCGGAGTATAAAGGCCGGATTTAATGCCGCCCGTCTCTCCTTATAATTTGGAGAAGGCGAGGAGTAGGCCTTCCGATTCCGTCGAGTTCGATCAACCAGAGTGTACTCACCGACTTTTTCAAACATTAATACGTTGACATGCCCTACTGCTTCCAAATCGTCGCAACGTACTGTTGTTCTTCGCTTTCGTTAGTTTCAACGTTCATTAAATCTAACTGAGACGGCTTCCCCTTGCGGTTGGAATAACGAGCATTTACAGTATATTCACTAAACCTTACTATTACTCCATTGCCTAGGCTGAAGGAGGTGCTTTCTGCCTGTGTATTTAACATTACTACCGTCTTATTCCCATTTTTCTTTAACCATATGACTAAACTTCCTGAATACAGTTCCTGAAGCACTCTTTCTAGTTTTTTTTTTCATAATACCAGAACAACACCCTGTCATCCGCAAATCTCAAGTGGCTCAAATATTTACCACTTACATGTATCCCTCCCTTTTCCCAATAAAGCCTTCTAAATAAACCCTCCAGAAACTTTGCAAATAATTTCTGTCACTATTCCTAATCTACAAATCATTACCAAGCCCCTACATTCGTTGTATGTGTCTTCCAAGAGCATTATTCCCGCCCCTCCTTACACCCTTTTCTCTCAAAGCTTCCAATCTCTACAGCGGTTTCTACTGAATAAAAGGATATTTTTTTTAAATGTCATGTTTTTAAATGCAAATGTAATTTTAAGGGGTTTACATAGTCCGCGGAAATCTCCGTTGGCTTGTTCATGACGTGTATGGGATCCATTCTCGGGCGGCCTATCCAAGTCCAGCCTGTCCCCTGAATTCCAAATATAGGGTTCCACTGATGCGGTTAGCCAATATCTTATCAAACAACTTGTATACAGCAGAGAGTGGTCTGATGGGTCTGGAGTTTATTAGGCTGTTTAACACTACTCTTCCTGTAAATTTGAAGGATGTTCGCGTTTTTTTTTTCAGGCAAGTCGTACTTTAATGTCCTAAGCCATTCTCAGAATAATTGTGTCAGCTGTTGTAGTCAGACCTCACGAACATTCTTCAATAGATCCGGGGTTATTGCGTCTTTATTTGAAGCTTTGCCCTTCAATCCCTTGAACGCATTTCCCTCCTCGCCTTTACTTGCTGCTTAAACCTCGCGAGCCAAGCTGATCTGTTCGTTACTGTTTCATCGCTTAACGCTGCTATAGTGTAAATATGTCTAGAGCCTTTTCGCTACTCTCATTACTCCATCCGTGTTGTTCCCTTTATTTTAAGCTTCGGCTCTCAGTTGATGCAATCTATCTCTGCCAGTAACACGTCTCTTTGTTGCCTTTAAGCTCCCCCTTTTGGTTAATGTTTCTTCAATCCTTTTTTTCGCTGTAGGCACAAACATCACTGTACTGGGTTCTGTTAATCGATTTTGACAACCCCGCCAGTTCAATTTTCTCCTCCGTTCCAGGCAGTTTCCTTATCCTCCGTTTCTCAGTCAGCATCGTTTCCTGAGATTGTTTTCCGGTTTCTTGCCAACACCTTCGCTCTTCTGTGACGTGACTACTGCTAAACAAGCGATTATCGGAGCTAAATTGTCATTCGGTAAAAGTACACGTTCTGCCTCTTCGCTCAATACCACGAATTAGTTCTGAACTGCTAATCTAAACTTCTGCGCCCTACCTCTTACAGGTGGCAAGCTTGGTTTCTGTCGTTTCACTAGTTTCGACCTTCCAGCTCTGAGATCGCGCCTAATTATACTTCTCACCAGGCTGTAATTCCCGTTTCTTACCCTTTCCCATCACCCGGCTTAGCTTAATGTAGAGCCTAACGGCGTGCCCTATGGGGTGATTCAGTGCCTAAGGAGCTGTGCTGCTGAGCCTGCGGCCACGTGAGTGCGATCCTAGCCGTGGCGGCCGTTTTCCAGATAAAGGCGAAAAACGAAAACGGCAGTGTGTCGATTTTAGCGCGCTAAATAAAGATTCCCAGGTGGCCCAAATTATTCCGGAGCCGTCCACTGCGGTGCGCCTTATAGCCGAGGTGCTGAACAGCCAAATTCATTTAAAATAACTCCCTAGGCATAGGCCAAGCAACGTCAAACTCAATGTGCATCAAGTTGAGTGTACCGGTTGTCGGCGTTTTCAAAGTCGAAGGCCACAACGCGTTCACCAGGTCCACCTTTAGGCAGCTATACTCGGTTACAACTTAAGAACGGCACCACCTCATGTAGTGTATCACTCCGCTGAAGCGCCGGACCCGTAATGTCAGTGCGCGCGCGTGAAAGAGGATCGCGGTAAATGCGTGACCTCGTCTGCTTTTCTCACCGAGTTTATTTGTCGTCACTGCAGTAATTTATAGGCAGATTGAGACCGAAAAGTCATGGAAACGACTCGTGTCCGGTGTGGTTACTGTGTGCGTGCGTTGGCGGTGATTGCTATCGGTTGTTTATCTTGCGTCTATCATTTTAGAACTGATCGATTGTCCACACCTCACCCCACCAGTTCGTGGACGACGCGAGATTTCGTAATTATGGCATACGAATGAACAAATAAGTTTTAATATAGCGTGTAAAACAGCGAGTGCATCGTTAATTTGTATAACATTCACCATGCTGCAAAGATCGATGCAGTTATACGTACGTGAAGTACTCGATGTGCTGAAGCATTAATTTCGCGAGGTACGCAACATTATGCGCGTTCCACGGCGACGCGGAGAACAATTTTAGATTTTTAGATGATGCTGATGGCTAATAACAATGACATCAAACACTCTTGCGTTTAGTAATGTTTGCACAAAAGCCACGCCAATCGTAGGGGCACATAGGTAGCGCGCTGTGTGTAAAAAGAAAAAACAATAACAAAATTGCTCCTTTCAGATCACGCGTGAAAAATAACTTCGCTTCTGCTTCGTTATTACGCGTGAGTTTATTACTTTCTATTCCCATTTATTTCTCCTTACATGTGCATTGCCTAAGCACTGCCGTCCTTTCTATGACTGTCCTTAATATCGCGCTGTTACGCGTTAAGAAAGCCTGCAGTTTACAGGAAGCGAACATGAAGTGTCTGCGCGTAAAAATCGTGTTTCACGGCACTGCACATTTTTGGGAAAAAGCGCCTTTAAGCTTAGTTTGCTCAAGTCTCAATGCAATGCAATTGTGATCGAGTCTACGCAGGCGTTTCCGAATGGATGGTAAATTCTCTATTCCTGAAAAATGCTCTTTCGCAGCTGCCAGGGCAATTGCGATTTCGAGAACGCCAATATAGGTTATAACAGGCTATTTCACTTCTTTCAGATTGTTATACGCCCTAACACACGGCATTTGGAGTGTCATTTTACGATACTGGGGAAAATGCCTGTACAGGGAAAATTTTTTGGCGTCATAGTTACAGCTCACCTTTTAATGCCCATTGCTTGAATTTACATCTTCTGGGGCAAGCTGAAAGAAACCGCAGTGCAAACAGCAAAAACGTTTGCTTTTCTCTTAATTACATGTGGGAATGAATTATTCACACTTATAATTTGGCTACAGAACCGCCACTTATAAATATCATTTGTTTTCATTTCCTTTTGCGCTGAAGTGTTTATAAATGAAAAGTTGTAGTGTCTTCTATGCAAATTCAAGTGCCAAAACAAGGGCATGATGCAGACAGTCTCACTGGCAGACATACTCATGGAAACGAGCTTGAGGTACCAATTTACTAATATGAAAAGATTATTACTATTAGAGCCCAGAAACATTAGCAGGCGCCTCCCGCACCCCAACCAAAATAAATTGGGCTAAAACGTGTTGTGTGGTTTTGACATGGAGCTTCACTGAAAACCAGAATTCATAGTGCGACAGGTGATTCCCTGCAGGCCTTCCATCTGGATTTACCAGTAGGGCACTGCCGCCGGTGTATGAAGACATTCACAGTGCCCGTACGCAGTTTTGTTCAATGTTTCCTCCACATTATCACAATAACGCACTGCTAAGAACCTCGATATCTCACATTTCTCTCTGTAGTATGCTTTACTGCCCAGATGTTGAAACAGCTGCTTACACTTCTGTTCAGCAGCTTATTTATATACATGAGGCACTTTCGACAAACTTGACACTCAGTCTTCTCTATCACATCAAAACAAAGTTGCATTTAATGTATACAAAATTGCACTCAATGACCTCCCCATGCCCATGATATGACAGTCACATTTTATCGTGTCCTACAATGAGCCTGGGATTATTATACATGCATTCGTTATAAGCAGTGTACTCTACGTGCACAAAACTCGCCACGGCTGCTTTTCTGATACCATTCAACACGACACCAAGCCAGGGATGTGTTGCAAAATTGCAACTGCACCATCAATTGTAATTTTTTTAATTACATATTTCATAAATTGAATTACACTGCAAGTTTTGACTTTATATCACATACCAGCACACCTATAGTGAGAGGAAAATGTACACATCCTCAGTGAAAGAACAAAATATCCCATACGTTGCACTGCCATGAGAAATCCATTCAAGCACATAAGTAGCATATGATGCCACTTAAAACACTGCAGTGATTTCCCTTATACCTTACTTCCAAATGCTGCCGGTGCAAAGGGGCTCAGTGAGATGGTTATACAAGTCTCTTTTTGCCTCAGCACCTCGGCAACTCTTCATTGCCAGCAGTTTCAAATGAAATAAAATCACTGTCTCGTCCCTCCCGGCCTTCGTCACGGTGTGGTCAGCGTTTACCCAAGTTTCGTCTGTGTAGAACACCTTGCGGTGCTGCTTCCTGTACTCAGCGATCTGACGAAGGTACCTCTGCCGCAAAACCAGCACGTCCTGACGCTCAATCATCATCGAGTTTCGTTCGCGTTTCTCGAAGACGAAGCCGATGTCACCGAGGAGGCGGCGGATGGTCCACGTTCGAAAACTGCGGAGATGCTCACTCCTCCGAAATTCTTCCGCAATCTTCTGTGCAGTAGGAGGCTCGTTGTGCCGGAAGAGATCGTGCACAATGCTTCTCAGCGTGCACAAAGTGAAGCCGTCATACATCGCCGTGCGGCGTCTGCGGTTCTCGCTTCCGGGCTTTTTCGGCGAAGGTGTTGTCGACTTCCCACCCGTCGCCTTCGCTTTGGATTTGATGTCCAAAATCTTCCGGAAACTGACACCGGTGTACTCAGTTGTAATGCGGCAAGTTTCTTTCACGCCAACGTGCGGGTGCTCCTCTCGCAGCTTCATGTAGACGTTCAAAACTGTACGCTGAACGTGGCGACAAAGAACAATGCCGCTGCAGTTCTTCCTGTACAGACGCTTCGGCGTTGATGAGCTCATTGGGGGAGGTGAACTCGCCCCAGACCGAAAACGCGACGAAGAATCTGGAGTCGAAGAAACAGTAACAAATGCGGCTGCAGGTGGCACTGCGTAGTCATGTATGCTCCGCCAAAAAATCGACCTCGTACGAGACTTGCATGTTGGAGAATGAGATGGCGAAAAATGTGGGGACAAAATTACAATGCGCGAAGCAAAAAGGCCACTATACGCTAATACTCCGTAATTTCAAAGCTAGTGAATAATGCATACGTGTGTAAAATACAACACTTAAGCCATAAAAAGTAAACTGAACCTTGTTATTTTTTTCTTAATAAGGTTCTGTTTTGTCATTTTTGCACCGGGTTTTGACTGGGAATGGCAATTTTTTATGGTATTTTCACGTTTTGATACACGTCAGTTGTAATGTATCTCACATTGAAATTTTAAAATCGCAAGAACATTAAGTTTGCTTGTATTGTTTTGGGGGGTTCTTTTATTTTGTGCTTCCAAAAATGTTCGCAGTAACGCACTCTTTGCGCCAAGCGGAGGAACAGCCAGTTGCGGTGATGAGGCTCAAGGGCAACATCCGGTGCCGTTCTTAAGTTGTAACTGAGTATAGAGCCATGGAGTAGTGTAGGGAAAGCGCGCTTTACTCTCATTCTGGAGGCCTTCGGCGCGATTCCCAATCCCGAAACAAATTTTCTTCATTTTATTTTCAACTCAATCTCCATTTCCGTTCCCTTTGCTCCGTCGGCCGTTTTAGTAGTTGTTTCGCTGCTACGGGTGCCGGACGGAGGCTTTTCTGCGCAATAGGCCGGTTATTGCGTTCGCATTAAAATTACTCGAGGCACTTAAGCCTTCTTCCTGGCTTTGAAAGTGCAATAATTATGGCTTCGCCTGGCGACACTTTACTTACATCGCGTGTGTGTCACGTTGGTTTCAGGAAGCTACCATAATTCAGATTGGTATCTTCTCAGTACTGGCTTACGAATGGTTTGTGGCATGCGTTACCAGTCTTTTTTGTTAATTCGCGCCAAAGGACGAACAAACAAAACAGAAAAAAAGAAACACAAACACGATGTAGCAGCAAAGGAGCCTCACCGGCCCCCGCCAAAAGACGAAGAAACGAAAGCAAAAAAAGAGACGCAAATAAAATGTAACACTGACGAAAGCACTACCAGGTTTTCCCTTCAAAGCACGCCAGCAGACCTAAGCGCCCAGGGGAATTTTTTTCGCAACTGTGAAAAAGAATTGTGGCAGTGACCCGCATTCTGTGAACTACTATTTTGTGCTCGATATCAAGATTATCAATCCAACTTTATTGCTTGGGATCCCAAAACTTTCCACATAGAAATTTTGTGAGTTGAGCATTCCTTGGCGCACTCTGAGAACTTGGTAGAAAACTTCAAATTTTTTCTCGCAATGGCGTGCATCAAACGCTCCATGTAGTAAAACGCTTGGTTGCGTTCTTCCTTTCACAGACACGACCTGAGTGTCGAGAGTAAAGGTGGCTGCAGCGGGTTTTCCCTCACAAGGACCGGAACTAACGAGAGTGCGTGTCCAAGCGGAACCCTGCTCGCTGGTTAGGCGAGAAAAGGGGAAACAAAAAATGCGTAGAAGGCAACGCTTTAGACGCCCGCCCGTAGGATATCCCGTGCCCCTGCGCTTAGACCTTGCGAGAAGTGGCTTGGGCCATCGCACGCGGAAGCTGTTATCGAGGGTCCTGGTCGTAAACAAAATACGGGCTGCCAGGAAGCCAGCCGGCATTGATAAGTGGCCGCAAGCGTTCGTCCCGGCGGCGTTGGCGTCACGCTTACGATGGCCACTCGCTGTGGGCAGCCGCGAAAACGACGGACGATAGGAGCTTTTTTGGCATATTTGGCGCATTTACATTCAAGAATAGCCATTGTTCTCGCTCGCCGCAGCTGAAGCGAGGCTGCACGCAGCAGGAGGTACCACAGATAAAAAGACACCAGCGAAACGCTGATGTCCCGTGTGCGAGTGAGTCGCGGCTGTGAGGGGAGGAATGACGGGAAATATAGTAGCGTTAGACACTTTCCAAACTAAAAAAAAAAAAAACGTGTTGGGTTCGCGGTCGCGGTACATTCAACACTGAAGGTAACAAACAAGGCCAACAACCCAGAAGCGGCTGCGCAGTGCCGCTAGCATAGCAGACAACGCCAAACGCAGAGAGAGAGAAGCCAACGACCACCGCGGTCGCCCGACAAAGGGCCCAGAGGAGGGGGAGCCATTCAGCTCGCCGATGCGACAAGTGAGCCCGGATGCGACTCGCCTGAATGCGCTTCGAACGCACGTCCGGGACTTTCAACCGCGACAGCGCGAGTTCGAAAGCAGAAGCGACCACTGCGGATGAAAATGGGGCCACCACTTTTATGAGCAAGGCCTCGTGTCCGGGACGCGGGCGGCTAAGCGAGGACAACGTCCCCCGAGCGCATTTCTGCCGATCCCTAGTCGACTGGCCGCCACTGCGTCAGGGGCAGCCGAGGAACTCTCCCGACCACACGTACGACGAGAGTGTCGACGTGACCGCCCGTGTCTGTGATGCAGGTGAGTTGACCGGAGCTAAAGCCGTTGGTTGGTGGCCACATCGTGTTGCACTCCACACAGAATACGATATTGGAAGCGTGGGCTGATATTGCCTTGGCTGTGAGTTGGGAAGCCTGACTAATTTGCGGCGGCTGGTGTGAGGCGTGGGCATTGATTTACACGGCTCCGCATTGTGCCTTCCGACAATAGTTGACAAATTGCGAGCAGAATTTAAAATAGAATGCTCTTCGTAACTTACCAGGCATGCTATTATCGAAGCATCGTGAATTAAGAAAAAATAACGTCCATTGCATTTTGTCAAATACTGAACTAAAGGCACCCACATACCCGCCGTGGTTGCTCAGTGGCTAAGGCGTGGCGCTTCTGAGCACAAGGACGCGAGTGCTATTCCCGGTCGCGGCAGCCACTTTTTTGATGGAGGCGAAAAGCAAGAATGCCGGTTTCTACGGTATTACGGCGGAGTTTAAGATCTCCAGGTGATCAAAATTAATCCGGAACCCTTCACTATGGCGCGCCTCATCGCCTGCTTCACGTCGGCGCGTTAAACATGCAATCAACCAAAGGCACCCACATCTGCGAGTACGTGTTATAACTAAGTGTCAAACGCCTAAAAACGATTTTTACAAAAGAAAAACTCGGTTATGGCTACTAACCTCAAAAATAGGTCTCTTAACTGAAATCTGCAAACTAAGCTAAATTCTAGACCGACAAATGTCCACCGCGCAAGCAAAGCCGCGTGTATTCACGTTTTTACCTTGGTAATACTCAGTTCCCCTGCAAATATTACGCCTGATAAGCATGCTCATTAAATTGTCAGAAAGTATATGGGAATAATACCTCAGCGGTGACCCTCTCTAATGCAGTTTACGAAGACGCGCACACAGATTAATTTTAGTTGAGCTAAATAGCTAAGGCTCTTTCATAAATGATTCAACGTTCACTTCACAAACATGTTTTTGATATCGAACTTTTTGATATCGAACTTGATATCGACCAATTTTCGCAACAGGTTGTAGCGGCCAGCGCTTGGTGTGGTCGCCGGCATGGAATAATATCAGCCACTGTCGCCTGACATCATTGGCATATCCTCAATAAATTTATCTTTCAGCCGTGACCTTATTCTGAGCTTGAGATTTTGTTGCTTCGCAAATACACTATATTTACGCTTAACGCCGGTGGTGAAAAAAGCTTGCGGCCCACCCTGCGTTCGCAGAGAGCGTGGCTTGCGTCTGTCCGTGCTGTTCTTACCATCGCCGTTACAAGCGAACAGAGTTACGAAATAGACAGGGAGTCTAAACCATGCCCACCTCAGATGGAGTAACCACGGCGATCACTTGGACAAACTTATACCTTATACTACTCAGTCGTCGTACAAATTATGCAGCCGCTGCTGTTAAAACAAAAAGCGCCACCAGAATTCGACTCGGGTCATATTTAGGAATACCCGCGTATGACGGAAAGCGTGGCGGTGATTTTTCTGTAGGATCCTTGCACATGCCAACTCTGCCACGTGGCTGCTCTAAGCAAATCCTGGGTTTAGCTTCACCACATCGCACTCGAATGACCAATCTATGCAGCCAACACCTCAGACGTCGAGGACGCGTTTGGACTCAAAATTTTGGTCTGCGCTATGGCATTGCGCGATGCGAGCATGACGTTCCGCATGACCTTCAGTGCCACGGTGAAGATCAGATTTTTTTAAAGAAATGGCGTACATGTTGCTGTCATTCTCTCGATTTTCCCGTTGGCGGAATGTGCCTGTTTCTAGCGTGCATAGTGGGGAAGCTAAACAACGTGACTGTCTCACAGCGGGGTCTGTACAAGTCTAAGAACTTGTACCACAGAATCCCACTTTTTTATTGTCTTTGACAAAAAAAAAGGTGCTCTGAGACATGCTCTGTCGCTAAAATGTTCTCAAAAAGTACGATAGACCACATAAGGAACGATAATACGCAGGGGTACGTTCTGTGCTTTCTGCTGTGGTTCGTAGTCATTTTCAAGTTAACACCCGTCAATAGTTATAGTTTATATTACCGGTATCTGTTTCTTTTTTGCACGTGACTATCGTCGTGGGCGTGTCGTCTAATGCGTATGTCGTCGGTGTCACGGAGCATGTGTGGCAGAGCGTAGACCTGAAAACAAAATCATTTTTCCAGGTTTGAAACTTCGGGGGATCATACGCAGGTCACTCCGATGCTGCGGCGGGAGTCATATAATCCACGAATATTCACTGATAAGTTATGAATCCAGGTTTTGGATTAAAGTTTCATGGCCTGCGTTAAGGCGTAGGAGGTATAAGAAAAATGAATCATGATGACATAACTTTTTTATTTTGCCGCTACTAGAAAGAGAAACACCAAAATTGCGTGCTGTTGCGGCTCGAGGCACACGCACACGGGACACATATCAACGCGGGGGATTGAAGAGAAACAGCAACGCTCATAACTAATCAGCGTATTTGGATGGTTACCTACCGGTGGAATGTTTAGGCTAAAACTCAGTTAAAAAAGTTAGAAACTCGTAGTTCAAAACTACGAGCGTAGCGTAGCGTTTTAAAGGGACCCTGAAACATATCTTTTAACATTTCTGAAAATCTGAAATGATTTCAAGACGTGTAGTCAATAATCGCATCAAGTAGCTAGAGGAAGGAGGGGGGTCACAAAGTACCTAAGCCCAATATTACCGTTGTACGACCATCAAATAACTTGGAAACTTGCTCAAAAGATTTCCTTTCTTTCTCGGTCAGGGCATCATTTGCCTGCGTCACTCGAGCTATACCACGTTCATTGGCCAGCCTCCCTCCAGTTCCAGCAATGAACGCATTCAGTAGCCATAAAAATCGTCAAAAAAGCAATGTAGAAACAACGGGAAGGCGTACATCCGGCAGCAAAATGAGCCGGGGCACGCGAGCCCGTGGCAAAGTGCATCGCTGCGCCATCTGTCGTTGCACTTCTGGTGTCGAGACATCCATATGCGCGGGCACGTCTAACCACGCTCGCTATCCTGTATTTTCCTTCACTTTGAGCGTCAAAGCAGATCACATTCAGCGTTTGGCCATAAGGGTCACTTTCCTTGCTAACATGCCTCGCTGGCACACGTTTCGGCGGCGAACGGCGAGGGTAAAGTGCTCGTTGCTCGCGCTGCCCCGATCCGACAGAATGAATATATTGCCCGCCTCGGTGACGAACTTATGCCACATATATTCCATCGCGTCTTTGTATTTTTGCCTAAAATATGCAGGTGCTTGGTAACTAAAATGAACACATCAAAACGGGAAGGAATTGAGGCAGTAATAGTTTATTCGAATAAAGTGTGATGAGAGGTCACCTAAAGCGCGTACTAAACCAGGTATTGGTGGGGAAAACGCGAGCAGACATGCAGTCGTGGGTTTGACAAAAAGAGCAAAAGTAAGCGACAAGTCGCAATGCGCGTTCAAATGATGGACACAGACCAAAATTTCCTTTTTAGACAGTCAAACAAACGCTATCGCCATTAAAACTAAGATATCAAAACTGAAGTAACGTAGAACCGGACTAGTTGGTACAGATTCATATTCGCAGCGCAAAAATAACGCGTCAAAGGGGTTCAGCGCTAGTTCAGTGTTTTCCGCCCCTTTGTCCCGTTATTTTTGCGCTGTGAAGATGCGACTAGATATGAAAATCTAGTTGCAATGCCTCATTAGCCAGAGCCAGGCTGATAGAACAAACATGCTTCACCCCGCGCCGTCAGCCGCAGAAGCGTGTGCCAGCGAGATGTGTTGAGCATAAACAGTGAACCCCAGCGCCCAGCGCTCAACGCTATCAGCTTTGTAGCTTGAAGGGAAGGAAAATACAGAATACAGGGTAGCATGCGGGGGTTGGACGCGCATGCGCACATGGGTGTCTAGACACCAGAAGTGCAACGTCAGATGGCGCGGTGATGCCTTTTGCCACGCGTTCGCGTGCCCCGGCCTATTTTGCCGCCGGGTGTACCTGCTGCGACGAGCAGAATACTCAGTGCCGCTCTGTGATCGCAGTTACTACAGCCTTACACACTAAACTTTTCTACACCTTTTTTGGTCCAAAAAGGTGTAAACATCTTGTCCCATGGCGCACTGCTTTAAAAGGTTAACAGGTGTTTTGGCTAAAAAATGGTGCCAGGATGAAAAAAGGTGTTCTTGTAAACACCCTAAAAAAGGGTGTAAGGTTGCTTAACACCCTGAAATAAGAGTGTGGGCAGCGCAGCTACGCGTGTCAATTTGGATGGGCTGAGCGCGCAGCCTGACATACCGACACATTCAACACGCACAAGGCACACATGAACCGCAAATGAATTGAGCCGGAAAACCAACAGGATGCACGGGGAGAGCGGGAACATACACTTACTTCGAAATACATCTGCACTTCTTTATTTTACAGCAAGCAGAGCAAATTCTTTCGGTAGAGTCAGTGGGCTTGTCGCAAAAGTCTGATATTTTAGCGCTAATTTTGGAATTATTCATTTTAATGTGCGCATATACAAACAGCATGCGGATTTCCGAAAAAGTTGGAATCGTGATGTAGTTGTAATTTTCAATAAGTATTGAAATTTTATTAAATACCAAACACATATTCCACACTCTTTAACACCCTCCAAAAAGGATGTTCATTATTTCAACACCATTTTTCCCACAAGGGTACAAAGCTACAAATTAAGGTGTTGGAAACTAAGAAAAAAAGGTTGTGAAAGACCGCCAACTTAGGAAAAGGTGTAAAAGACCTCGAACTTTGCTAGTACTATACCCGTTTACACGGGTGAACTGAACATTTTCTACAAGCGGGGCGGTTTCGTACCTCATGATGTTTAAAACAATATGAATTGGCATAATTTATTACCAGCGGAGCTCTTTAGGCTCTCGCTAGGGACGGTGGCGTTAGCAAAAAAAGATACCAAGAAAAATAACTGCACCGCCTGTAAAGAATGCACCCCCGAAGATAGAGTATTAAAACAGTGAAGCTGGCTTTCGAGCCTGTTCGAGTGTGAGCACAAGGGGCGCATGCGTATGCGCACCTCTTACTACACCATTTGAAAGGTACTTGTCTCTTGGGGATACGAAAACGCAAAAAAAAATTGCGCAGCTTGCACTAGCGGTGCAAGGCTGGAGGAAAGGCATATCTGGGAGTCAACTTAGTTTGTTTCCACCTTGGATCCATGGTCAGGGGGGGGGACACACTGGGACAGCCTTGAAAAATCCGGCTAAGCTTGGGCTCACCCATCAGCACTTAGCCTAGCCTAGCCTAGCAAGAACATCGAAAAACCTAACAAAACTTAGCAATGCCTAGCAAAACCTAGCAAAACTTAGCAAGAGCGGAAGGAGATAAGCCGACCCCTAGCTTCGCTGTTTTTTTTTTTTTTTTGCAACTGAACACCTATGCCACACCATTTCAACGCCCTAGAGAAAATCAAGGGTGTTGCAGACGGCCAACACCCTTTTCGCCACACAAAAAAACAGTGTACGGCTCCAAATTAGGGAGTTGGGACCTGAAAAAAATGGCGTAATGACTTTCCAACACGCTTATTACACTTATACTACACCTTTTTTAGGCAATGAGAGCGCAAAAAAGTTTAGTGTGTGTATATAGTCTTCTAATTTTAAAAGTACAAATTGGCGTTTCACGTGCCAAAGCTGAACTTGGGTCATGAGGCGCACCGTATATAGAGGTGAGAGATCATTGCAGACGAACAATATTTTTCTGCTTTTGAACATTTCTTACGAGGTGGGGAAAGGGTAGTAGGAGATGTCTTGTACTTCGCAGCGCAATTATGCATGCATGCATGGCCTTAATCAATCAACAGCTGAACACCTTTTCCACATCCTTCCAACACCCTACCAAAAACCAAAGGTGTTGAAGTTGGCTAACACACTTTTTTCCACACAAAAAGAGTGTAGAGCGACGAATAATGGTGTTGAGATTCAACCAAAAGGATGTGATGGCCTCCGAACACCATTTTCCCACTTATGCTATACACTTTTCGACCAAAATGGATGCAAAAAAACTGTGGTTGGTTCCTCTGTCATAGGAATCGGTAAAACACGAAAGTAAAATGTGCAGCGAAATTTGCCGCTGAGCATGATTTGCGAGTCGGCGGCTGTCTTGTGGGTGTGCTTGGAGAGCGGCGTCCTGCTGGCGGGTCGCTTCGGCAAAGGTGCACTGGCGTCATTTCCGGGATGGATATGACGTCAGTGAAATGTTGGTTTATCGCGGCATAAAACAATTTCGTGTTGAAATATGAAATCCCGAAAACGAACAGCCCTAAGTGTGACGTACTGTTTAGTACTCAAGGTTGCTTCCCTGCAGGAAGACCTCGTGGGACGGGGTGCACCCTTTACAGGCGGCTTGCTTCGTTGTACTGGCGTCACTTCCGTGACGGATATGACGTCAGGGAAATCTTCGCGCATCCGGGAATAAAACACTTTCGTGTTAAAAGGCTTAGTGTGATAGCAAAGGTTTTAGTCACGCAAGAAGGAGTAAAAGCGTTTATGAGAAGAGTTGCGGGGTACCGTTAACGTAAACGTTCCTCGGCTATTCACGCAGAACGTTTGTGTGAGCACGTACGTACACCCTTTGCAAAACGTTTCTAGGTCATGAAAAAATTAATGGCCTAAAAAATGAAAATTACCAGCCAACCTATCGGGTAAGACTAAAACTTTTTATGCATTAAACCTGGCTAGAGCAGCTTCTTTTCATAAAATATTTGTTTGCACCACGAAGTTATGATTTTTTAAATCCTTTGTGGCAGAGAAACTTTTGGCGTAGCGCCTTTTGGCAAATACTGTACCCGGTCCTGTTACAGGTGGCTGACAGTCTGACAAAAATTAATGCTTTCCCTGGCCCGTTTCAAAACATCGACCTCTCGATCGTCAAAGGAGGGCGTTCTACGCAGTGCTGTACGCGTTCCTCTAAAACAGGAACGAAACCTCGTTCCTCGTTCCTTCCCAATTTTGAAACGAGTGCCCGTTACAAGTTCCTTTATTGCGAAAGGAACGCGTTCGAGTTTCACTTCGAACATTGGAACGTGTCGTTACATTAACGTTACATTTCATTTTTTAATTTAAAATATGGTGTCTGATTCCTGAGGCTAAATTAAGTGAGGAATTTAAAACTCACACCGAACTACGCATATTATAGGAATATGAACACCCCCGGCAGCAGTTTATCTGGAGATAAAAAGAATTTGGAGAAACGCTGCCAGGCGATCTTTTTTTCATGGAGCACCGGACAAACTCCAGACATGTCTGACTGCGATTTTGGTGCTCGTCTATTGTAGGCGCAACACATGTGACACTTCCCACTTCGGTCTTACTAATGCGCAGTAAGGCTACTGCAGTTCAGAAATGCAAATGGAAAGTTACTCACATGCAGGAACGTAATTAATGTCTTGCGTAAGAAAGCGCGTCGAAAGAAACAATACATAGACCTTTAATGAATTCTAAGTTATTATTACAGTTTATTTAAAATACCTTACAGGCCCCTTTGCAGGGAATTTAGTGAGGGGGCTTACGAAAGTCAAGCTTTGGGCATCACACAGCACAAATTTGCGTGTAACAAAACACAGCAGAACAAGTAATGACTACGAGGTTCGCAATCCAAGTTTAGGTCGGAAGACGACAACAAGAAAAAAATAAAAGCTAACAGCGTAGTCACACGCGAACTCTATACAAAAGAATGACAAAGTGTGCCGAACACAATCAGGGTAGCAGATAAAGGAAACAACCAACAATAGCCAAGTATGCGGACGCGACGCACAAATCAGTTGCGGTGGTTCAAAATACGGTAAACGGAAAAGCACAGGAAATATCACGGAGCCTAATCACGTGCGTCAAAAACATTTACACCATAAAAAATATAGTCGGACACAAAGTGCGACACTATAAAGCAAAAGAAACAACAACTAAACAAAAAGTAATGAGAAAACAAGAAAACACGTGCCATGGTACAGAAACGCCTGATTGGTTGGCTCTTCAAGCATGAAAAAGTAAAGTACATGAAAAAGTTATAGGATAAGGCAGGGAGGGGAAAATGAAGAAAGGATGAAAAAATTTAAAAACGATTAGTCGGGAAAAATTCCCGAATACATAGTCGCAACTAAGTAGAGTCTCTTGTTTGAACTCAGCTAGAGTTGTCTCGATGTTGGAGTCAGACAGACGAACCCGTTTTTTCGTCAACACTTAGTTGGCAATGTTGGAGCCGTTCCACGGAAGCGCTTGAGGGTGCTGACGTGTTTTTTTTTTCTTTTTTTAAAGAAGAAGAAGAAAAGTTGGTTCAGTACCTCGAAGGTCTTCATCTGAGACAGCGGGTAGTCAAATGGTACCAGAAGTTACCGCGACAGCTCATCCTGTGCCTCGGCTGGAAGGGTATGCTGCCCTAAGGAAAAGAAATCCTCGGGTGCGGACGAGGTGGCAAAATCTGCGCTGGAAGGCTCGGTCACCACAGCTAGCTCTGTATTTATGTCGTTGGTCACCTTGTCTCGCATATAACTGTCTGGGATCCGTGATAGCTTAAACCTTGGGATTAAGCAACTGGCGACAACGAGCTCGCGCTTTCCTTTGAGGGTTCCAAACCTGCCATCCCGAACAGTTTCCGGTGACCCGGTGACCCTGCAATCCTGGTGACCCTTCGAATGACCTCACAGCGAGGGCAACTCCCTCGACAACAACGCACCCGCGCCTCGCGCGCACTAATGCGGTAATTACCCCTGACAAGATACGGTGGTTTCACAAGGTACCAGCACTGCCGCTCGGACTTTGAAACCTTTACCCGGCAGGGAACAATTCTATCGGCCAGACGGGCATCCTGGCCTCCCCAGATAAACGAGGAAAGGTGAAAAGAATTCTCGCGGCTGCGCTATTCACCCGTCGAACACCGCGTAAGCTCAACCGGCATGAAAGCAAGTACAAGCTGCGGAACGCTGCGTGGTCATTGTTCTGCCTTTGACCTTCGAGGAAGCACGTTACGCTAAAGGGTGGGAAAATTGGCCAGCTTCTATGAAGAGAAACACAGTAGCGAATTGTGAATTTTTGTACTCGAGCCTTGGCATCAAAAATAGCCAATTCGTAGCGATGTAACGTTTGCAGAAGGAACGCCGTTCCTGCCGTTCCTTCAAAAACCTGACCAGTTACCGTTACAGTTCCACTGACCCTTAATGGAACCGTGTCGTTCCTCTGTTCCTCCAAAATAATATAACTAGTTCCAGGAACGGCGTTCCTTGGAACACCGTTCTGCACAACACTGGTTTTACGGTGTGCCATAGGAACGAGACATTTTCTTCGTGCAGATTTCGGGGAAAGGGCTGCGCTTCGAGAGTTGTTGTGGACGCCGTGCTTGCCATACGACTCAACGTGTTCTCAGATATTGAACGGTTATTTCAATATGTCCCCAATTAAATGGGCGTAGCGCTGCTGTAGACACAGCCGTCGCTAGGTTACGTTTTCACTTCTGTGTGTGCACCACAGTTGATAGGACCCACTGACCACTGGGAGGCAATTTTCTGGCATAGGATCGGATTTGATAGACTTATCGCCTCGTGAGGGCTCTATCCGCTGTGGTGAGATAGCGCTTTATCTCCCTCCGTGTCGCCAAGGTCAACGGTCCATCCTTTCGTTCGTATGTATGTTTCAAACCTGAACAAAACGAAAAAAGAACGGAAATGGTGTTTGCTAATAAATGGTTAAATGACAGAGGAAAGGAGGAAGAAGAAAGCTCAGGAAGAATGCGCCAATCAGGAAGAGCTGCGGGATCACCAGGCCGCACCATCCAGTAACTGCCCCGGTTGGTATCGTGATTGGTCTGAGCTGCATACATTATCATGTATCCCCCACAATTTCCTAGCGGAAATTTGCGCCAAATTTCGGTATTGTGCTCGTTCGATTTTTAAAGGAAATCAGGGGAGTCATAAACTACCACGCGAATTATTCTGACGCCAGTAGCATCGCCCACTCCTCTTTTGTTTTTAGTTTTCCCGCGGAAAACACGCTTCTCCATAATTTAGACATTTCAGGTATGCACCCTATTTGACATGAATCATGAAACGCTACAAGAAGGCTCCTTTAGGGTGCAAGGCCCTCGCCAACGAGCAGGGCGCACGCTTGTGACCTACCTGCATGACCTGCTTGCAGGGAGAAGCCTATGTTTCGTGCGGCCTGCAGGCTGCCCAGGAGGCTTTATTTCTCTTACGCAGCCTTGCACCGCGACCAGGGGTTTCCCGTTAGTTGTATTTGTACATATAATACAGCGCTTATAAACTAGGTATGTCAGTGTGTGTGTGTGTGGGGGGGGGGGGGGTGGATGGGGGGAGGGCCTGTGCGCGGGATAAGTAGGTTTTTCGAGCCTGAGAAAAAAATGCACCAAATGGCATTGATCGCTCTTCTTTGACAACGCAAAGCAGCATGATTTCATCGCCAACCGGAATCCGCATTTTTGGGGGGGTTCAGTTCCGTGCTAAAAAAAAATAACTGTTCAGGTTCAGATTCAGTTGCGGCCAAAATATAATTTCGGTTCGGGTTTCAGCTTCGGTTCTTCTCCGGTTGCCTGCTTGTAACACGAAGGAAGAAGTTGAGGTGTAGGAACTTCGTAATTTGCATACAGAGCAATATTTCCAGTGGACTGAGGAGCACATTAAACCGGCTGAGATACTACCTGCCTACGAGTGCAAAACGTCAAGTTTATTACGCGGTTTTTCATTCGCGATTAAATTATTGCTCTTTAGTGTGGTCCACCACAACGCAAACAAACCTAAATAACCTTACAATAATTCAAAAACGAGCCATACGTGCAATTGCAAACCTAAAGTATTCCGCAAGCTGCGCAGCATACTTTAACAAACATGAAATACTACCAGTACGGCAACTTTACACCCAAAAATTATCCCTGGAAGTACTCCGCCAGTATAATACTAATGAAACATTGTTTGAGTTAAACTATCATGTACATAGAAGTCCGTATGAACTGAGAACGTGCTTGATAGAACAATGCCGTTCCCGGACAGGCTATGGGGATCAAAGGTTAAAATGGCAGATTCCTCACCTCCTCAACCAGTACCCTGATATTCTTGACATCATTCGATATCGTAGCCCAAACAAGGTATCTAAAGTTATGAAAGAAAAATTGTTGAGGCAAATAAAAATTACCGCTGACAGCAGTTGTTAGCGCTCTAACTTTGTCACTTTCCAGTGCCTGAAGGATGTGTGCATTGTGATTGCTTTGTTTTTTGTTTTGTTGGTTCCAATATCAATTGTATGTTCATATTTTGTTCTGGTATGATTACGCCAGTGCGCACCTTTTATTTTATTTTGGCGAACGGATGTAACTCGCTTTTTGTATTTTTGTTTTGTTTATTTATTTTTGTTATCTTCTTTTTCAAATTGTTGTTCCTTGTGATCCCGCTGCTCCTCTGATTGTTACGGGTGGCAGGGCCCCGTCAGGCAGTTTTGTTTGCCTTTTGCCATGCCATCCAAGGCAGTTTTGAAAATTGTCTAAAATAAACGGATACAACAACAACAACAACATCCCTTTGTGTCATTTAAAAAAAAGAACTGTTGCCACTTGCGAGTGCGCTCAATGAACATACAGTCTGCCTTGCATATCGCACGTGTTTCGGCGCTCGAAGCGTCGACATGATAAAGGTGCGTCGCTTTGTAGAACCTAAATTGCCTACCACGTTAAGATGCATCTATAAGCACAAGCACTGACATAGTTTCATGACCTTAGTTTCAGTATTTCCTCGTTTCGCATGTCTTCCTTTGGCAGTCATGAGCTCAGTATTATCTGTGTGTGCGTTTGTTATTCCTTGGGCTCGGCCGCTGAGAAACGTGCAATAATACCATGGATGCGCATTTCATTCATGCGATAGCTTTACACCTAGGTATACATCTCGAAAGCTGACCGCATGGCTGCCACAGATGATCTAAGGAAAGGTCGAGCTATACGTCATTCCTGAAACAAAACTTGCGCGACTGAACCGGTGCCCGTAGCTGACGAAAAATAATATTCTACAAGGCCTGTGGTCACCATAGAATGCTGGGGAGTGTGATTTCTGCGTGTGCGGAGGCATTGAAGGATCTGGTGGAGGTAAAAATAGTGTAGCAGAGTCGGTGAAATCATTTGTAGGAAATTCAAGTGACGAGGCTACGGCAGATTTGTTCATATTTCCTGCTTCCTGTTTACGTCTACGGCTTCTTTAAGAAATAGTTGGTGGATTTTATGCCATTAAATTGGAATACTCTAGCCAGACGTTTCCCTTCCTTCTTTTATTAAAACCTGCAGTCTTTTTTCATTATTAAAATCTTCTTTTATTATCAGGGGATTTATTGGGCATGAAACGGAAAAAAGTTATCAGCACGTGTGGCCTGCCTTATTTCCGCCTTGTCTTTACGCGCCTCTTCCGGGCTTCCGTGGATACGAGCCGAATCTCTTAGCAGCATTGGTGGCACCGTAACTTTCCCAGCAAACGTGCTGTCCGGCGCAGGAACGGGGCGACTTCATTCACATTTCCTGCATTCCCGGAATGACGCGACAAGTTTTCCTTAGCCGCTTGTTTCCTATGTGCACACGCTGCGCAGCCTCGGCGTGCTGGTCCGACTAACCGGAAGCGCCGTGCAGGCTGGACGGAATTCCAACCACATGCAATGATAACATCCGCCTCCTCGGCTTCCCTAGGGTGCATCGAAACTCTTGAAAGGCTTGTTCCTGCGAAGAATAGCGTAAACCTTACAAACAGACTCTCCATACTGAGAACATGTTCCCGAGCCCTTGGCGCAAAGTATTCCCATCGGCGTACCAAGCTGTATGCAGTGGGGTCACGGCCAGTATTGCGAAGTCCCATCATTATTATTGTTCCCGTTTTCCTTACAACATCTTCATGGTGAAAAGGAGTGACCGGCAACAAATAGCGTTCATGACGCGCCCACTGAGCAGCTGATCGAAAAAGAAAAGTCCGTCTGGTGGCATTCATAAAAATTTACTAACATGATGAGCTTGAGATGGATTCTCGTGATCGCGCTTGCGACGCGACAATGGCCAAGCAGAATGACTAATGGTGGAACCTTACTTCAGACAAAAGATTGATGAACCGGATGGCCCGAAAAAGCGACCATGAGTCCGGTACACACGGACACAAAAAAGCGCAAGTGCGGCTCGGGATAACGAGCTCGCCCGCGTCGCGACACATGCATAATTATGGAACCGGAAGAGCCCGGCTTATCGAAAGTGCTCGCCCGGCACTTTCGTTTCTGCATTCTGTCCAAGAGTGCTCGTGAGACAGCGTGACAAAGGCCTCCGTTGCATGACTTTAGGGCGTGAGTCGATATTATCAGCATGTGGGCAGCGTTCTTCATGTTTCTCAGCTGGCAGCTCACGTGTCAAGTTGATGACATCACGAGCACTGCACCTGCGGTAAGAAGACAACCGATAAGCGTTGGCTGCGAGCAAACGCTTAAGCGCTGCGAGCAAACGCTTAAGCCGAGCAGTTACTTTGAACCGTGTAGATGTACAAATTAGTCATCACTGCCATGGCCTATTCGTACAGCGCGATAAAGGGAGATATCTCGAAAGAAAAGGGCTCACTAAACCATGGGGTTGTTGTGTCCCCCCTCACAGTTCTTATTAGGCGAATGAAAAACAACTTCCCGTCATCCCGAAAATTGGAGCCTATAGAGTTAAAAGAGGTCATCAAATCTATATCAGCAATTACATGAGTTAAAAACCCTTATATGAATTGCCAGAAACCAACGCCGAGTCAGCACAACGATTTCTCCTAAAACCCAGAAAACGCACGCGATATCACCAAAGTGTCACGCCGAATTTATTTTAGTCGATGTCAGTGAACATGTTCCAAAACCAAGCAGCAGTGTACCGCAAGGCTGAAGATTTGCACCTGGTGGCTCGGGAGACGTTTATGGCCCGAACTTAAACTAAAAGATGCAAAAAATAACAGGTGGCCTTACCCTGTGAAAGCAGCTTCGGGCATTTAAGAAAAACACCTGACTGAGCAAGGCAGCAAGCAAGGATACAAGAATTTCGATCATCTGGGGATCTTTAATCTGCGGCGAAATCTCCACACAGGTGTTCTTGTCTTTCGCTCCATCAGAAAAACACCCGCCGCATCTGGGGCCGAACATGCATCCTCGGGCTCAGCAGCACAACGCATCAGCCACAGAGCCATTGCGGCGGGGAATCATGTCTGATAACATATTTCAAAAATAAACGAAGCCACTCCCTCCTCTACATCCCCTCCCCCACAAGCCTAAAATAAAAAGAGTTCAGAAGGCCAAAAAAGCGATGTAGTAGGCGGCATTCTACCCCTAAAGCGACTTATAGGATACCGACGTGTCGTTATTTACGACGACAGATTTTTTTGTAGGATAAACGTACGACCTTATTTTACGCAAACATAATAATTTAGCCAAATAAAGCGAACCCTAAATTTTATAAATATTGATCGCATTCCATTAACTTTAAATCCGATGACTGCTCCGTCACGCCAAGGTTTCTTTCTTCTTTAAACAACCAATTTATTTACTGCAATAATTATGGTTACGTGTGAATAGCGAAATTACGCCTATACGGGAGCACAGTACAGTGCAGGCTACACGTTCGCACATGCATACATAGTAACTTTGTCAATTATTTGCATGAGTGATGGAAATGCCGCGTTATATATGGCCTGAATAAAAAGAGCCCGAATAAAAAAAGAAAAAAAAGATTACATAAATAAATTAGATGTTTCGTGTCCTGCAGGAGACACTTGTGCGGTTGCTTTTGTCTGACTACGACTATAACTAACAAACGAATAAGAAATTATATGACATAGTAAAGTGGCACAGAATTTAATGAATACAGCTAGAACGAAAACATGACAGAGGGTAAAATATGAACTACATTCCCTGGGAAGCAACGTAAATTGGCGTATATGAGCGTGTATGCCATCGCCCCACCACCCTCCTATGTAGTTGGCCTCGTCTGCCGTTAGGGCGATGGCCGCTAACCACGCCGAGCAAGGGCTTCGCACTTAGTCCGAATCGAGCTTGTTGAGCGCGACTGTGCACCATACAGTCAACTTTGAGAACGAAGTTATATTTTCGAGGCTTCGGAATGACAGCGCAATACACCTCGTGCTCCTGCGCTAACATCGGGAGCGGAGCCCCGGCACTAAAGTACAGTTGCGAAGATCGGGAAACCCAGAGTCCGCATTCAGGCACCCAAGCTTGCACCGCTGTATCGGCCAGCATGTCTCGAAAAAAAGGTTGTATCAAAGGGAATTGATGGTCAATCGGTTGTATCAGTGGCTCAAGAGAATATCGGGGACGTTCCGAGCAAAGAAATAGACGCTACCCACGCGTACGGGCCCAGTCGATGTCCAAGAACTATTCCCAAGATTGCCATTTTTTTACAGCAAGGCTGTCTATGGCTAGGATCCGGCAGATTGTCTTTGGCGACAGACCGAGCGTAAATCAACAATGCTCAGCTTACGAAAAAAAATCATAAAATGATAAAAAGGTCTTTGGGCCTACATATCTTGGCTCATATTGCCGCTGAAAAACTATCTTCTCAGCAATGCACTCGTGTACAGAGGTGAACTAGACTTTGATGGGAATTGGTGCAAGCTTGTTTTTTGTTAGCTGGCTTTCCCACTAATGCACAGTGAAACATTTCCACGTACGGAGAAAGTATGGTTGCACTACCCCTCGTACTCCTCTCCACCGCTGCCGCCTCTTTCCTGAGTTGCGGCCACTTTGGCGGGGGACTAGAGCCTGCGCCATGATTGGCGTAGCCGTGCATCACTGTCTCTACCAACCAGCCGTGTGTGGTATACTTAGTCTGTGGCATGAAGATCGCGCCACTGCGCTTGTAATACAACGTATCAAACCGCCAATAAAGCTAAACTCCAACCTAGCAAATCCAATCAGAGCACGGTGGAAAGGCTCTGAGTTTTTTTTTCTGAGTCGAACATCTAGATAATTCCACAAACCCGCCTTTGTTTCGGGTATTGATGACGCCAGGCGAGCGACTTATACGAAACACAATGAGTTATTCTCGCACTTCCTCGACTTCAAATCGATATAAAAATGTGTACATAAAACCCCTATATTATGGTGGTATCTAGAAGTTAGTTGCAACAAAGTGTCTGTTATGTCCACTTAGTAACCGGGGAGACCTGCTTTCGATACCCACGTGTGTGTATCTGTTTTTATATCTCTGCTCAAAGTTCCCGCGTGCGCACACACGCACGCACGCAAGCACGCATAAAATTACGAACATAGTTGGAAACTTCTGAAACATTTTATATCTAAGAAGAGGCTGCGGAACAGCGGCACTGTCTGAAATGTAGAGCTAGTAGAATGATTACAGTTTTCGAAACATAAACTAAAAGGGTGCATGAATGAAAAAACAACGGTGTTTAAGTTAAAAAAAACTACCCTTCCAAACCTCAGTCAACGGAATTCCAGCCCCAAAAGCGTCTTTAACGTAAAGAACACCAAGGAATGTTGAAAACCTTCAAATTTTGTGCAACGCAACCTGAGCAGTCACGTAACAGGGGGAAGACCAAAATACAGTTATCAGTGTGTAAAATCCACGTTAGCATACAAGTGATACGATAAACTTGAACAAGAAGCACTGGGCACCACTGTAACCCCGCAGTTATATTTCTCGATGGTGGCTTTGGTCGCTATCGCCAATCACACAAACCAGTCCCTGTGACGTCACAAGGGCCCGGCGAGAAAGTGGCAGTTTAGTTACTCCTTCTCCGCATGTTTTCTTAAAAATCTCGCGTAGTTGTTGGAAGTTCACATTAAAGTTAATGTCATTGTTATTGAGCCAATGCAGTTCTTTGACTGAACCGAACCTGATTGATTGATTGATTTTAGGATTTAACGCACCGACGCAACGCAGGCGATGAGGCACGCCGTAGTGGAGGGCTCCGGATTAATTTTGCCACCTGGGGATCTTTAACGTGCGCCGAAATCTCGTACACACGGGCGTTTTTGCTTTTCGCCTCCATCAGAAAAGCGGCCGCCGCGGCCGGGAATCGAACCCGCGACCTCGTGCTCAGCAGCGCAACGCCTTAGCCACTGAGCCACCGCGGCGGGTTGAACCGAACCTGTATTTGGCCCTCACGGCCCCTTGAAATCAGAGCACAAATGTTCTCAAGAGATTGACCCATCAATCCATGGCGCCTTGCTTTAATGCACCTAACAATAATTCGCAAGAAGTGCGCTGAACGACAGATTACACAACAAGAGTCCCTGCTGAGCGCAAGCTCTCTTCTCGTACTTGCTAATATTGCCATGGGCGAAGTATAGCGGCCAGTTGCTGCAGAAGTGTCTTGCTGCTTCCAGTGTGCCGCGTGTCTGTGGGGCCTGAGCCTGGTTCTTCTCCCCTGGGTGCCGGCTGGCGACTCTTGGGCCCCTCCACCCGCCGACTTCTGGGCGGCCTACCGGCGCTTCTACCCGGCAGACGGCGGCATTCCCTGGACGGCACAGTCCAGCCCCACAAGCGTCGTGTTTCCACAGGGCAGCCCGCTGCGTTACGCACCTGACAGGTATGCGTCCTCGTTTGGCCCCGGCATTTACAGTTAAACCTGGATGTAACGAACCTCCATGTAACGAATTCCTGGACGTAACGAAGTTTGTCAATTCCCCATTGCCACCCCCATTGAAGCCCATGTATTTCGACCTCTATGTAATGAAGGCGATGCGACGGTTAACCTTGATGTAACGAATTGGCTACGCTGATGGGTCATTCTTTTTTGCAATTTTTCTAAAAAATCGACTGGTGAAATGCACGAATTTAGCGAATTCGGCCCGCACCGCAAACTACCTTGCGTTTCCATGTGTGCCTGTGGTGTCGGTTAGGTGCTAGACCTGCCTATCAACGTGCAGACGCGCGTCTCCACTGCTCCCTGTGTTGTCGGTTGGTCGGTGATGAGTTCTGATGCCAGAAAGCTAGAAGTTTAGTCTTTTCAAGGCAACCTGTCAATTTTAAATCCCATTTCCGCCGGCGAGAAAGAGGAGGAACGTCGCCGCCCGCTACAGTATTCCAGCTATAGCACCTTCTCAACAATTTCGAGTGCGGGAAAGAGCATCAAGTTTGCGAAAAGGCGGCTCTCTAGCATACGCTTGGTCCTTAAAACGCGTTAAGCCACCGAAAAGTCTCATAAGGCACAAGTGATACTTAAGTTACGCTTGTGAATACGCCGGTAAGTTTACCCTGCTTCTTTGGAGGGCCCTGTAGTGACTAAGCTCGAGGGAAAGCAGCAGTTGCAAATCACGCAGTTTTTCCCCGTGAAGTGAATCCTTAAAGGGAGAGTTCACCGCCACCCATGTCTAGCATTTTGGTTTCGTTTCTACTTCATTCACGTGAGCATTAAATCGAAACCTGCATGTAACGAAAAATTGCCAATTTTTGTCAACTTCGTTATATCCAGGTTTGACTGTATATCCTTTTGAAGGAGCAGGATATGGTTCGAAGCAGAGCAGGAATTTTTTGATGAGTTGAATGTCCAAGCGTTTCTGGAGACTCCGTGAGACTTATCAAAGCGCCTATGGCGTTGCGCTGCTTAGCACGAGGTCGCGGGTTCAATTCCCAGCCGCGGCCGCCGCTTTTCTGGTGGAGGCGAAAAGCAAAAAGGCCCGTGTGTTCGAGACTTCGGCGCAAGTTAAAGATTCCCCAGGTGGTCAAACTTAATCCGGAGCCCTCCACTACGGCGCGCCTCATCGCCTGCGTTGCGTCGGTGCGTCACGCCCTACAATCAATCAATCAGAGACTCATCAAAGCGCTTATGAAACTAAAACGCATGAGTGGGGGTGCCCAGGAGAAGCCAAAAAGACAGTCCTTTTTATTCAGAAACCGGGGCGAAATACAGTGAACGTTTTGGGCGACCCCAATAAAACTCTTGCCTACTTCCTTTTACGGCGTAGCCGGCGATTCAAGAAGGGACAGGGGCGCAATGCAGGTTTCGCTACTTAGGAAATAAGCAAACGTTAATACAGTGCAACTGGTAGCGGCCATGCAGTGTCGCATTTACCGCTCCTCGTTTTCCCGTTTTCTCGTTTTCCCCAGGGAGAGAGAGAGAGAGAGAGAGAGAGAGAGAGAGTGAGCGAGCAGTTTAATGATCCTGACAAGGTTTGTCCAGCAAAGAGCCTAACATGCTACATCAGGTGAAAAATGAAACGAGAAAAAAAGAAAGAAAAAAAAAGAAAAGAAAAGACGATGAGAAAATAGAAGCAAAAAGGAAAGAAAGAAAGAAAGAAAGAAAGAAAGAAAGAAAGAAAGAAAGAAAGAAAGAAAGAAAGAAAGAAAGAAAGAAAGAAAAACGATAAGATAAGAAAAATAAATGATCAGAGTTTAAAGTCTGGACAGAGGGCTCAGTAGTTCGGTATAAAAATGAAATGTTCGGTATAAAAATAAAAATGAAAAGCACATCATGCAACTTGACACGCGATGTGGGTGACAAAAGAGTGAGCTGGTCTGCTGAAGCTTGAAACGAAAAAGGCGAGTATAGGCGGCGTTCGGGCGTATTACAGCTGCGTCGTGTTTTGCAGCTGCGTCGTGCTTGTTGAGACGACGCGGCAGCCTGAAAGTACATTCTGGGTCGACGGAATAGAGTGGTGCGTAGCGACGTGACGGATCATCCCGTATGGAAAGCTGTGTTTGCCGCGCAACACGAGACGCAAGTGCGGCCGAATCTCTCTTGGGGAACGCTACGGCCTCAAGAGCAACTTGGTGATTGTGATAATGGGAAGGTGTAGCGTCTGCTGCAGAATTGCCCGATACAGCGGAATGTGACGGTATCCACTGGAGTTCGACGAAATGGTCAGCTCTGAAGGCTTGGTAACGTAAAAATTCCCCCGCATTTCCCCGAAGGGGAGTATGAGGAAGTGCGAAGCACGGGGTGATGCTATGAGGGGGAGTTTGTTGAAGTTTGGTGGCATTTTGCCCGTTAGTTACATTAACACCCCCTCGTGATCACGTTCGGCTTAACACGCCTCGTTTGTCCCTCTGCGGAAATCTTGGTGAATTAACGTGTATGTTCGAGAGGAGGAGCGCACCGCACCGCACCGCACCGCAGCGCACCGCAGCTGCGAAGCGCCGACCGGAGTGAAGGGAGAGGAGGCGCAGTCACGTGAGAGAATGCAGAACTAGCGGGTTTGTAGTATCACGTGTACACCACGCAGTTATCAAGCCGCTATAACGCCGCTGTGTCGCCTACGCACGCCGCTGACGACGTAGTTTGAATGCGTTAAAGATATAAGGCGCGTTACTAACACTGATATCAACGTCGCGTCCGTGGCTTAGTCGGTAGAGCGTCGCGCTGCGGCCGCAAAGTCCGCAGGTCGAAACCTGGCGCCGGATGCTGTTTTTTTTTTATATAGTGTAGTGGCCTGGCTGGCGCGCCGAGAGAGGGTGTTGCGAGCTGGAGAGTAGTAAAGGGGCTTTAGGAGAGTAGGCGAGGGGGGAGAGGAGGCGCTATGCGAGCGCGACGATTCAGGCTCGCTTAAGAAGGGCATTCGCACTTATTCCTGGCCAATCTCACACGTGGGTATGTGCCATGTCAGCGGCCAGGCAGCGAGCGCCCATCTCCCCCCGTTGCTAAGGAAGACGAAAAGCGCGCGCACCCGCAGCTGTTGCTATGCGGACGGCGGAAGGTTCGGGGTCGCTTATAAAGTGCATTCGCACTTAAAACATTAGGTCCCAGAGTAGCTTTTCATTGGGAAAAGACTGAGGGCATTGAAGGGTCGCGCGGGAGTCTGTAAAAATATCCCATTGGCTGACTGACTGTGTGGTGATGTATTGAAGAGCCGCACGCAGGGCAGCGAGCTCTGTCGCGGTAGATGACGTCTTGTGACTGAGTTTTTTGTGGTCATAGCGTTGTCCCCAAGTTGTCCGTAGAACAAATGACTAGGCGCTAATTAGGTTTACCCTCACCGTAACGCTGGCATAGTGCAGCCCTGTCTCGCTACAAAAAGGGCCTCGGTCACGTCAACACGACTGCAGCTTGACCGTACTGTACATGCCATGTGCGGCACGTTCAGCTTGTTCTGGCAACAGTTTTCCTGCTGCCTGAGGAAACGACCGCCCGTGTTCTTACCAATTAGATGTTTGCCATTTTGGCCAGCATACTACCTATTGCGTAGTTGCTGGGATGTACGATTATGGGGCTCGACGCGCCGAAGCTGCACCTGGGCTATGAGGCGTGCCATGGTTGCGGGATCCTCCTCCTCCAAACATCCTTGTAAAGCAGTCAGCCCTGGAGGAGAGTCTTTATTCCGGCTTTTTGGTCTCTCTTCACCAGCCAAAGCTCGTCGTCAGGGTCAGAGTGAGGCAGTGCTCTCTCCCAGTGCTCAGAGGAGAGGAAGGGTGGGGGGGCATAAGGGGGGGGGGGGGTTCTTGTGACAGCACCACATGATATGTTAGAGGCTGCCCGGAGACTCACAGAAGCGGCATTGCGAGGAGTGCAGGGTGGGGTCCAGCATGTGGGCTCTAATGGGGTCTAGAAAAGTGTTTGGATGCCTCGGAGGTGCCGTTCTTGTTCCTTATAGAGGCTTTTGTGTTTAGGGGTATATATTGTTCGTTCCAGGCGGTAATGCTGCCGATATCGCGGAACAATAACACGGGGCAGGCCTGTCACTGCTCTCCGAACGCCTGGCTTACCCGGTGGGTCAACTCTCGGGCACGCTTGCGGGCAGCTTCGTTACCAGACGCTGTGGAATGGGCTGGAACCCAAAAAAATCCTTACGGGATCTCGGAATTGTTCTGACAGGTCGTGATATAATACCGTTGGATAAGGTTGTACATGCTTGTACGTTGTACAAACTTGTACGTTGTGCGAAGGTTGTCGTGCGGTTTCATACAGAAGAATTGTTCTGACGGGTCATGATATGAAACCGTTGAAGAAGGTTGTACATGCTTGTTGGCTGCAGATTAATTTTGACCACCTGGCGATCCTTAACGTGCGCCGAAATCTCGGCCCACGGGTATTTTCGCTTTACGCTTCCATCTTAAAACTACCGCGGCCGGCATCGAACACAATGCCTTAGCCACTGAGACACCGCGGCGGGTCGGTCTGGGATATTACACCTGATAGACTTGTCCTCCATTTTTGGTCTACTGACAAGTACTAACAACACATACTGTTGCGGTGAATTGAGTCATGCTACGATATCCAAGGCTGCCACGATAAAACATTATGCTTGAAAAGCTCTAGGCTATATGAACAGCCACATCAAGCAGTGAGTTACAATTCTTAGCCGATTATACCTTAGAAGTGTTATACATCTAATTGCGTGAAAACGCGTATTCGGGATGTCATGACGGTAACTGAGGCAATATAAAACCTCCTAATGCGCATTCTTAGCCACCTAGATCGGGACACGCCTTCTGGCGTGTCTGGCCTGCTAGCAAGAGAAGAAGCTAATACCGCGCCCCGCGTACACGGAGGAACGGCAGTACGTACATTTTTACATTTGCACTCTCTTCAAAGGGGCCGAGAGCGCATGGAAATTATGTGAGCTCTTGGTGGGGCTAAACCCACGCTGCGCGAGGAGGAAGCGTCTGTGCTCGCACCCGATTGGCTGCGCCGCAAGGAACTAACACGCACGGCACGTGCACGCAAGAGCGGCAGTGCGCGCGCTACTCCACATTCGCACCGAGAATACGAAGCAATCACTCAAAACAGATTTCTAAGAGGGTCAGTCACGAGGTTAGAGAGTCACAACAATTGACATCAGTTCTGCTGACGTCAGTTACTGGGTGGGAAACCATTTATGATACCTGATCTTGAGCCACTTGTCGATATCAGCTGAGATGGGGTCTCGCAAGCGGCCACCACCGAGAGGAGAAAAGCTGCCTGAGAGGAAACGGTGTCGTGCAGCCGCCGTTACGCAACGAAGACGCGCTCGGAGATGCAACGGCGTCTAGAACAGGGGGCCTCTTGTATGTGACGTCGTGAATCTGCATACACGATGCTTCGATTCGTGCTTTTGATTAAGAAAATGGCATCATTAGAAAAAAACACATCGTGTTTGCTGGGGACAACCCATAGCATCGCTCTGCTCACCAAAGTGAGGGCGTGCATCCAGTGCTTATGTAATTTTTCTTTTCTAAAATCCGGTTGCTTGATTGATAGTTCACCGATCCGGTATCGTTTCCCGAGCCACGTTGTCCACGAATCTCCGCTCTTTTGGGATACAGCCGACAAATGTTTACCATTATCATCATGATTACCGCCTCCATTGTCAGCCTCTTGTTTTCCAGTGCAGAACCATGGAGGTCTTTCCCGTAAGCACCCAACCCTCTCAACCTGCGTCATCCGAACCCATTGTTCGTCCGCAAATTTTGTATCTCCTCCGTTCACCGAGGTTTGCGTCTTCCCTTCCGTAGCCATTCTGTTATTCGGGGAGTCCACCAGTTGCTCGTCTTCCGCCCCGCAAGGCCAGTCCAGCGGCACTATTTTTGACTGGAACTACAACCTCTTCGACGCGAATTTCTCCCTTACCAGTGATGCTCTCTTCCTATCCTTAAGCCTTACAGCTCTCTTTTCCATGGATCCTTCTCCTAACCGAAGTTTCGGTCACTTAGTTGGGCTCTAAGTTTCTTCTTTATAGGTCCGCATCGGTCGTATGCATTAATTATTTTAACTTCCTTTCTAATGACTGAGTTCGACTCCGTGAGTTGCATCGTTCTTTCAGCAATGGAATGATTCCTGGCGCTGCCAAAGAAAGCCGGGGTACCTTGGGTGGTCAAACATTCCGAGAAGGCTGTAAAAGGCTCGACCAAGATGAGAAAAGGCAGCCTAGTGTAGCTTCGGGTGAGTTGTCAGGAGCTGTGCCCCAGCTGTGGCTATTCTTGAATTGCCAAATTTGGTTGCAGTAATCAGAAGCTTTCTTTATTTATTTATTTTGGAATGAGTGAAGGACATAAGGCGCGTTCGTAGCACATGCTCCCGTCTCGGTTTGTAGTGCAGTGGGAAGAACGCCACGTACCTCCCGTTGCAGCCAGAGAGTCGTGGGATCGGAACCGGGTGCCGCCTAACTATTTCTTTTTACAGTGGACTGCGCTGACGTCAGCCCAAACGCTGACGGGGCTGAAGAGACGCGCATGCGCAGTAGAGTGCGGACGGCGGACGACAAGGGAGGGAGGGACACAGCCCCGAGCATGAGATGCTCCGCATCTAAAACACGCACGGCGAACAGAGTAGGCAGGACAGGCGCTACCTTCCAGTTACTTTTATTGCACCAGACAATAGGTTATATATCAATCCTGTGGAAATCAAAAGGACGAGAAAGGAACAAATGCACACATGATACGACGATAAGGCTGTTCACAGCATGTCTCCGAAAAAGCCCAGTCGACGTATCACTCACACAACCTCTTGCTCTCTAATGCCCTCGCACCTCTGTTCTTGCTTCTGTTCACTATTCTGATTTCGTTAAACCATGGTTCCCAACCGCAGGCACGACAATATGTAAGCAAATGTGCGCCATGACGTTTCCAAATAGACAATTCATGTTCCTTGGCTCTCTCACTGACACAACGGCCCGTATTACCAAAGTATAACGTTCCGCAAGATAGCGGGATTTCATAGAAAATAGCGACAGCATAATCCACATAATGATTTGAGTGTTTCTTTTTTGTTTGTTTTTTGTTTTTTCACAGGCCTTCTTCTTGCGTTCACCAGGTGTGCGCGAGTAGAAGTGCGCACGTTTACACGGGGGTTTGAAACCAGTAGCATGTGAGCCTGCGCTGCTCCGTCAGCGTGATAGCATCCTCTTTTCTCGCTTTACCTCCCACCTTTGCCTCAGGACCCGCTTTTACTGTGCACATTGCTGTTGCCGGTGCGGAGTAGGGACACAAAAATTCCGAGGGCGCTTAATCTTCGCCTCTAAGCGTGGAACGCGATAACGTTATCGGGCCCCGTTCGCATCCCAAGAGAACTTGCATAGCGGTGATAACTTTCCGTCACTGCTCACACGCCATCTGTTAGGGGAGGAGCGCCTTACGATCCCGAAAGTCCCAGTTCACGAGCTCGGCAGGAGGAACCCCGTTTCGGGAGGAAAACGAACGTCCCGAGGTTCGCTGCTCCTATACCACGCACTCACCACCGAAGTCGTCCGCTGTAAGAGGCATGAGGTTGACTTACGTATGACATTGGAAGGTGAGAAGAACCGAAGGAAAATTCCTCGGCCACTCAAGTCGACTTACGAGGTTTCAAGGCGAAAGCCCAGCGATTATCAGACCTATTTACTGCTACATCGGTATTGTGTCTATTTCTTCGCTTTCGTTTCTCCTTTAGGCGCGAATTACTTCGACTGACAGACTTTCCGCACTTCACGCGACAGTTCCCCCAGAATCGGAGCTTTCCGTGGTTGGCGTGCACCCGTTTTGCTTAGGTACCGTCATGCTCACCTGTAATGCGGCACGCGCGCCAGGCTAACTCTTGTTCCCCCTCGGTCAGGGTGCCGTATAGCACATGGCGACGCACTTGGCTCTTGCTCTGTAGACACTGGTTCAAATTTCACACAAACACAAAAATGTTTTTATTTATTTATGTTCGGCGACGACCACGACGAAGTCGGTCCCATTCCGCGTTGGATGAGCCATATAAGGCGTTTGTCCTAAAACAGGAGCAGCGGCCAACTGTGTGCCATGCAGTGCTGCGGTCCGTGTGCTCGCACGCCATCGCTTGGGGCAGCGCTTACGATTACGGGTGTTTCAGTGGCCGCTGCAAGGTGGCGCTACGAGATTTTTCGCTCATGGTCAACGCCGACCACGACGCTGACTTTTCTGCGACATTGGGCCGTTTAGGCTCGGTATTATAATCGAAGATTAACCGGCTCGGCCCTTGCTGCTCGAATGTTTCACTTTGGCACACAGCTGTTCCTTGGGTCATCGTACGGACAACCCGTCACATGTGTATCGCTTACGCCACGCTTGGGTTTCTGCGCACGGCGTAGCAGTTTATTATTGCTTGCGAATGAATGCCCTATGACGCATTGCATCATTCGAACGTTCGTACACTGATATATCGATCGCACCGAGAAAAACAAAAACAAAACATAAAAGCCGGCTCTGTGCAATCGGTAAAAATTGACATGTTCGCGCTTAGCCAGCCGTCGTGCAGTCACCCGACATCACATCAACTGGCCACTCGACGTAATGTAGGTGCCTTTCATAGATTATCCCATACACAGCAAGAGAAGCAATGTCGCCTTACCTTGACTCAAAGACGCACTAGATGCGAAGCGGCCGTCGCCTAGAACTTCACAATAAGCGCTGATTACCTTGACGCGCGGGAACTCTCCGTGCGGGAAAAGCAGTATATAGCAGATAAAAACCATAGGGCCACCCCCTTGCCAAATTTTTCGGTGAGACAAAACACAAAAAAAAACACAAGCAAGCGAAGGAGTCCGTTGGAGGGCAATCCTTGCACTTCTGCTTAAATTCTCTCACAGAATTGCGACTAATGCTCTCTAATTGGGCTAGTATTGACGCAGTGACAATCCATCACAATAGCATGGCGAAGCTGAAGAAATAAAGAATGTTTGCGAGGGAGGATAATTGAAGGAATCGGAAGGAATAACTTAAATTGAAAGTAAACGGAGCCAGAATGAGGCAGATGGTGCGAGGTTCTCCAACGGCGTAATGGTTCTGGGACTGGTGCTTTTGAACGCTGTATTCTGTTGAACATCTGGCACCCTGCCAAGCGCAGAAGTAAACAAAAAACGATACATTAAGGCGGTAGTACGTATTAACCCGAAAGCATAAGTGCCCCGATCTGCGAAAAACATTCTGCGAAAAACATTCGTTGTTGGTGTAGTAGTAGTTGTTGTTGCTGTTCTCCAGTCAAGAAAATGGACGCCGCTGTAATATGTATCTACATTTGAGTTCGTATGGGATTTGAACCTGTTTCTTCACAGTAGGAGCCTAGCGCGCTATCGCTCCGCTGACTCCGCACGTTTCAAGCGGTAGAACAAATGTTGTTTTCGTTGTTCCATACCTATTCCTCACCAAAGTAGACTTGGACTCCCTGGACGAATTCACACGCAAGGCGTTGAAACAAGCATTGGGCCTACCCATGAACACCTCTACTCAGCAGCTCCTTGAACTGGGGCTTCGTAACACAGCTTCAGAATTATTTGAAGGCCACCTTTTCAGCCAACGTGTACGCCTGCCGGCCTTGGTTTACTCGAACACCTACGACTCACGCACCCAGCATCTCCTGCTGCTCTTTTTGCCCTCCCCAAGGCTTGGGGGCCTGCTATACGGGTTCGCCCAATACCAAAGAACATGCACCCTAATATCCACCCGGGGAGAAGACAAGCACGGAGTCAAGCGTACAAGAACATATGTGGAAACCGTCGTATCCAAGCGAGCAGCACAAAGTTGCAACCTTCACCACCAAATCGGTGCTTGTAACCTGTGCTTCAATTAATACAACATTTGCGCAGATTGCTGAAGAACTGGTGATTTCACTCGCACTCATTCACGCCAAGAGCTCGGTCATCTTAACCGACTCCCAAGCTGCCTGTCGGAGCTTCTTGGCGGGAAGGGTGGTCCCACCAACTTTCCGCCTCCTCTGGCATCATCAGCCGCAAAGAAATGTCACCCTCGTCTGGACACTCGCCCACTGTACACTGACGTGCAATAATTTTGCCCATCAGCACGCCTGCGCACTGTCCTCCCAGGCCCCAGAAGAAGAAGCGGAGTTCACACCATTGGTCACATTTCAGCGCATTACACAATACTATCGACACGATAGGCAATATTTCCCTCAATTTCACTGCAAGCTGTCCAAATCAGAAGAAACGACTCTCCGTCGCATCCAAACGAATACCTTCGTCCGTGAAATTCGGTTACACCACATGTTTCCCGCGCAATTTCCCGCGCAATGCACTTTTTTGCTCTAAGCCTGACACAATAGCCCATATTTTATTAGAGTGTGCACATAACCCCGACCTCCCACCCTTTCCTTCACCCCTCCCCTTCCCTGAGCTGTGGGAGAACCTGATTACCAGTGACCACCTGGACGTCCACGAACTTCTGGCATCTAGGGCAACCATCGCCCGGTCATCACTTGGGTTCCCGGGCAAGGGAACCACTCCTACTTTATGGCTCATTAAAGTTTCGTACTACCACTATTACTTTCCGTTGTTGTTCCTTTCTTCGTGGCACATACCAACTTAGGGGTTTGGCCAGGAATCGAGAGCTTTCAGATGCTAACGTTCCCGCTTCATAAAATTCCCCAAACAACGAATTGGTAGCGTAAGGGTCGTAGAAATCGCATGCCGCATGACACCTGGATGGAATGGCACCTGAGTAGAACAGGTACCCACTAGCCGCGCAGAACACTGATCCTATGGAAGCTGCGGCGTGTGCCAATCTTCTTGGTGGCGGAATTCGCGCTGTAAGACGAAAAGACGAAAGTGAATAAGGAGACGTAAACATGGTGTAGCAGGAAAGAAGACGGTCGAAGTAATTATATAGCGCCAAAAGATTAAGAAACGAAAGTGAAGAAAAATACGCGAATACAGTGCAGCAGTAAAGAAGTTGCTAATAAGTACCGCCAGGCTTTCGGCTTAAAAGTACGTAAGCGGACTGAAGTGCCCCGAGGAATTTGTTTAAATGTAGACGAAATAAACCTAGCTAGAGGGAAATTCTTACCGACGGAAATTATATGTGGAAGAAAGTGTGTTGCGTCTTAATTATTTGTTTATTTAAATTGCTGATTTACTGAATAATTTCCGCCATTTGTTTGATTGGTCACTTTATACGGCCTCCACCGATCTTCGGCGTGGGTATGCCCTGAACATGCTCAACTGGGTCATGCCTCCCCATCTCTGTAAACACCAGCTACGATATAAATCTATGCAGAATTTCCGGCAGTGATAGCTAATGCTGCAGGAAAAAACTCTTACCCCTTCCCCCCGGAAACAAAGGTGCACGCGAAGCTTGACCTCATGAAGTGAAAGCGAAAACGACCAAAATCGAAATGCAATGACCGCAAAACTAAAACGAAAACACTTGTGTCAAAATGGGAAGGCAATGACCGAAATAAAAACGCAAAACCATCGATCGACCGAAACGAAACCCTTTCATTCTGCTGATCTTTGCTCAAACGCAAACGTCTGTTGTGCGTTATTGTCGATCATTCTTCTCCGATTATCGGGAACGTTTGCGTTCATCATCATCTGGCCGCTCTTCCGCGGAGCGAACCTCACGCGGCCCACCCATGCGGCGCTAGACGGTGAACCACCTGGCTAGGGCGAGCGACCGCACCTGCGATGTGGCGTGAATGGAGCGACGACGCTGATTCGCTGTCATTGTGGCGTGATACAGCGCGAAACCTTGGGCGCGCGCGCCCGCGCCACCTGCGAACGACGAGTGAGAGCTGCGCCCGAAGCGCACGTGGATAAAGTTGGGACAGTTAACACTTTATCCCTGGCCAATCCGGATCCCCGAGTGGATAGGTGCCAAACACTTCAAAGGGCACCATCATTATCATCATCATCGCCGTCGTCGTCGTCGTCGTCGTAATCACAGCACATAGATAAATCTGGCTTTGCCGCAAGCAGTTTCGGAATACGCCTCCACCGACGGAACAAATCAGCCAATACAAGCTTTACATGAAAAAAGTGCACGCTTGGATGAAACATCTCGTATGTGAAGGGGCCTCAGCTCATCCGGAGCCCTTCAATAGGGAAGTTAGTCGTCTAAGCGGCTTACTAACTTTCTGCTGTTGTAAACGAGGTTGTCAATTCGATTCCTTGTCACCGCGGCTGGCTTACTCGTGAAGGAGAAAAGCGACAATGTCTGCGCTTACCAGATTTCCGTGTACATTGAAGCACCCTGAAGCATTTGCTGAGAATAGGGTTCCCCTTTCATTCTTTCTTCTACTTCGAATTCCTGCAATACCGCGGCCTCTGCTCGTCATGTCGTACTGAATTCCGTAACGAATGACCGATCGCTAGTGTTAGGAAGTTCCCTTTCAGCTACAATTATGAAAATGTTTGATAGCGGCACAGTGAGCAAGGCCGAATATGAATGTAGTACCTGCCGTGTGTAATCGATCGCCGAGTATCACTTTGCGGCAGCGACCGCATACCTTCCCCAGTGATTCCAAATACCAAGCAAAAGGGAGAGTTTGGGGACCACTTTCTAGCAGCTAATGTTAGAGGCCCCTTTAAAGAACTCCCTTGGTAGAACTTTAACCGTTGTGGATGACTACGGGGGCCATCTTGGTTAGCAGGCGCAGTGCATTAAATCCCAAGTCTGAAATATTTATACGGAAAGGTATGTGTTCCCAGCTACACCCAATATTCACCATAACTCTGTTATGGTAACGTTGTATTTTGCCTAGTGTGCCCAGCGCGTAGTTGTTTAGTGACCGAGGGATTTGCTTTGCCGTTGGGCTCTCAAATTTTATACTATTTCTTGCTGCGTAATGGCAAGCGCGTCGTCTTAACTGTCGTGACAAGAGCGTTAACCTTCAATTATTTTTAGGAAAAGCCAGCGTGACTTTTCTCATTTTTTAGCAGGGCGTACTTCGTCGTTTAGCGTTAGGTCAACTCTGAAGTCATATTGTTGGTTTCAAGAAGTTTCCGATCAGGGGGTTGTTTCTTGTCAAGCCGCAGAGGAAAATGAACGGAATGAAGTTGAAACTTCAACAGTATTTTGCTTTACTTTGCAGTAGATTCCTGTCAGCCTTTGCTTCTCTTCCTTGCGATATAATGTTCCACAAGGAATCTGCTAGAATACGAACGAGGTAAAACGCCAGCTGCGCGCTTGCATTCAGAAAGGGTGGAAGCGGCTTTCGTATTGAACTTACCATACCGACTGAAAGCGTATCTGCTGTAAACCTGGTATTAATTCGTGGACGCAAAGGGGTAGGAGTCCAAGATTTTTTTTCCATTGATAATCTGCACGAAAATACAGTTCCTGTACTACGTTTTTCAACTCGAGAATCCACTAAGACCCAATGAGAATTTAACATCAACCGAAATCAGGCGCATAACACACGACTGTAAACCATGACGATCGCTGGGTAAGGTCAAGGCTTGCGCAATGTAACACCATTGGTTGATCAACAGCTATTGTCCCGTTCAAGTAGGGTCCCCAACGGACTTTATGTCGCAAGAGTCGCACCTGGAAACCTGTACGAGCAGATTTAATTCGGGACTGGAGTTCTTGGGAGCCTTGGCATCCCTACTTCCGAGTTCGCAATGATTCTGCACAATGCCCCTCATGAGCGCACTGCGAGAAGACTAGGCAGTTATGTACCGTAATTTCATGAACGGCGCCAGCAATTACGACAAACATTGGTCTATGACGCGCGCGAGGCATTAAAAAGACTATTATAATGTTCTAGAAGGCCCATGTTGAAATCCGGGAGGACAGTCAATTCTTTTCACTTAAATGTCGAACTCTGTGGCTTTGTCCTCAATCTGATTTTCACCAAGAAACTCGACATCTCACAATCTACGTTCGCAGTCGAGGAATGTCACGATGGGTCGGGCCCAGACACCAGACAACAAAAATTTTGGACGATCATTATGCATTTCACCCTAGGTGTGTAAACAAGCTTCGTTAACGTCGTCGTGTTGACGACATTAAGCGGATACAACTAGATATAGTTTCCTTTTGCTCTCTTTGAACTGTGTGCATCAGAAAGCATAAATCCCGGCCTTGACAGAGTGTTCTCCAATACACTGGTAAGGGTATGTCTTACTCTGTGGGTATGCATAACTGTGCCAGTCTTCTGAGTACGCGCGTACTTCTGCTCGGCCCTCCGCGTTGTTGCGCTATTTATTTATTTATTTATTTATTTATTTATTTATTTATTTATTTATTTATTTATTTATTTATTTATTTATTTATTTATTTATTTATTTATTTATTTATTTATTTATTTATTTATTTATTTATTTATTTATTTATTTATTTATTTATTTATTTATTTATTTATTTATTTCTGTACCTGTATACTGGCGGAGAGGATTAGGTTCGTTAACCATTTTATTTATAAGGCGTTATTCAACACCCCTCTGCAGTTGTGTGCTACTCGGTGGGTGTATGCGAAGCTAAAAGTACGTACTAAGCTTCAGGGTAGGCGGACAGGCTTCGAGTGCGCTCAAACATTCCCTGTGGTTAATCCACCTAGTGATTGTGTAACTAGAAATTGAGGGTCACTTCCTGCATCGCCGAAACTCGTAAAATCATGTATAATAGGATGACAGACGACGCTGCAATCCACGCAAATGCATCCGCGTACACTACCCACATTCTAGAGTCTATCATTTTATGGCTCCGCACTGCAGCAGGCACAGAGTACTCACGTTCTATGATGTCTCGATGACAGCCCAACTACATCTCTGCTACGGAAGACAAAATTTTCACCAATGTCGATTACATGTACTCACATTGAGCTTTCAATTTTGAGTAAACAGCAAATACCACGATTCCTATTAAATTTGCATATTCAAAGCTCTTTGGCTCATATTGTGAGCGAAAAAAATTGATGCAGTGCTGCAACCGATGAGACCCAACTCTCTCTGCGCTTTCACCTGTCTTGCATCTTGGAATCCCATCGTTTGTTGCTAGTACCGGTTTGTCCCAATTTCAGCATCTACGTATTTATTTCCTTAGTTGAGCTCTTCATTTTTGTTTTCCCATTTCCCCTCACCGCTTTATTTCTTTCTCACTCAAAAGGTATCCCCCACCTTACACGGACCTATACTCCGCTAGTTCTCCTTTTTCTTGAGAATGCTGTGGCATGTTGTGGCAAATATTGTGCCAGTGGCGTACGTTTCCTTTCATTCTCACCTAATTCATCAGAATTTCTTGCGTAACCGAGGTGGCCTACAGACGGCGCCTATACCCATTTCCCGGCAATCTTTACTGGCTGACCGCAGATCGTGCGGCACCGCAACCTTCTGGCTCCACTTTCCTGAACTTGTTTGCCACTCTGAAACGAACTATCTCCAATACGATCATCAAACGCAGCAGCTTGTTGGGGCGCACTAGAGGACAAAAGTGCCTCACATAGACTTCCAACGGCCCCATCTTGCGTAATCAGAATCCATACTTTGCAAACGAATATTCTGGTCGCCTCCTTCCACCAAGTTATGTCTGTCCCAACGTATCACCCCGCCAGGGCCGGATTAAGGTGGGGGCTACGGGGGCTGCAGCCCCGGGTCCCCAGCTTTCAGGGGCCCCGATCGATCATTTGAAAAAAAAAAAAGTTCTTGAGTGTGCTTGCTGCCCGCATCAAAAGTTGAATGTAGGAGCTTCAAGCTCTCCTTCACAACGAAGCTGACTCGTTACAGGTGGAGAGGAGCGGGGAGCCCCGCACAGGCTTGTGGTTGACAACCTTCGAGTCCATTTCAATTTATCTAGTTATTCGCCCTCCTTCTCCTCATTTCCCAAGGTCTCTGAGGAGACGTCTTGGACCAAAAGTCGTGGTACACAGGCTTGCGGGGCCCAAGAAGCCACATAAAAAAGGCCCCGAGCTCCGCTCCGGTCCTTTACGGCACAGGTCGCTTCCGTAGCCTTTTCTGTGCACGAACCTCTAAGTACGGGGACGTTTCGACGCGCACACGTTTCGGCATAAGAAAGGGTCTGGCAGGCGAAAATGAACTAGTTTCCGAAGAACATTGTGAACTGTTTAAACCTGAAGGACGTTGAATGTAATTATTGACAACTTAAGCACTACCCTATGGGCTGAGAGATCTGCGTACACAGCTTCTGCCAGAAATTTCAGTGTACTGCGCTTGACGAGGAAGTTCATTGCGATGACGACCGGTTCCATAAAGCCAGTGGATTATTTGAATTGCGTAAGGGTGATATTGGCTCGATATTTCTCGCCGAAGTGGTTCAGTTTGTTTGCACTACCTGGAGGGTAGAAATTTTTAAGGCACAATCGCGAGTGGTCTTCTCAAAATGATAATGCAAATAATATTGTTTCCATTGCTGTTAGTTTATAAATAATTACTCTCCCTGAAACAAACTTCCAGACTGAACACTGCAGGGAGGGAGGGAGGGAGGGAGTGGGTAAGTGAGTGAGTGGGGGGTCTTCACGCACTTGGAGCTGGGGTCTAATTGGAGTTTTGAAGTTTTTTTTATTAGTCATGTGTTCAGCTTTGTTAACATATATTTGTATATAAATCATTTACTTCCCTTCATCATATCAACAACATCTCGAGTTCGTCACTCCGGCCACAATCTCCTAAAATCTCCATGCTGAACCCCCTGTCAAATAAGCAAGAGCCGGGCGATTGGGTTCCTGATCGACGCCACATTTCCGGGAAAAACTTTGCTGGTTAGAACTAGCGAAAATGTACGTCCTGTTGATTTGTATGCGTTTAAAACTAAAACCTTAAAAAGTGCTTTTTGTAAGAAAACACTCTTCTGTACTATGGCGTGTGCAAGGCGGACGCGGCATTTCGATTATTTGTGAATTTGTGATGGACCGGCAATCAAACGATAGTAACCTTTATGCCTGATAAAAAATTAGATCCAATTCACGCTGTGAACCTGGTTGGAAAGCAAAGCCTTAAACGACACCCGCAACCATTGCCCAAGCGACGTCACTTGAATTCACACACGTGGCTCTACAAAGAGTGAAACCAGAGATTCTGCCAGCCGTTACCTGGAATTCGTGGGGGCGGCGTCCCGAACGCAGCAGCAGCGTCGGCCACGGCAGGGCTAGAGAGGCGGACGCCGCAGCTCTGCGCCACCGAGCGACACAAGCGCAGACACAGACACAATCTGGCATGTGAACTTCGTGATTCCCATTTATACCGATTTAAACTAGTTAGTTTAGTAAGCTTGAGAATTGCAAGAAAGCTGAAGGAACATTTATAATCGCTATTTATCAGATCCAGTTGCTCCTTTCACATTTTGTAATACGTCTTAAATCACAACTGAATTGGTATTCACCAATTTAGAAAACGGAGTCCCATTCATGAGAAGCAGTGCGCCAAAGGTTTCTCTAGCGGCCAGATGCCTGTATGTGGTCTCTACATTTTGTTTTCCCGCCCCGCAAACCAATTCTTAACGTATCTTTGCCGTACGCTCACCTAATTCTGTCGGGTCCGGGTTACCCAGCAGGTGCTGTCGAAAAAGTTAATCAAGGCGTGCGAAGAAAGCGCCCAATGGACGCGAAGCAGCGCGAAAACAGACCCAAAGCAACCGTTTAAGCAGGCGACCAAGCCCTCCAGTCACCTGCGTGCGGGGAACGCTGGGTAATAGCGCCCTATCTCCGCGCCATCTGCACTGTGCTTCGTGAGTGAAAGCGCCCTCCCCATCCCCAGCCGCGTTGGGAGTTTCTTGTCCCACAGGCCACGAAAGAACCGTTGGCAGGGAGACGTAGAAAGCTCTGCTTTAAAATAAGTTATATAATACTTGACATCAAACCAAGAAATTAGTTTCCGGCAACAGTGAAATTATGTATAATTTATCACTGATCAGAGAGCATAACATGGGCTTCGAAATGTTAAACATAATAAAGCGGAATCGTTATCATCATCGTCCCATCCTCTTCATTAGTGCCCAAAAGACACAGTAGCCCCGGGCCCCAAAGTTTCCTAATCCGGCACTGCACCCCGCTACTCCTGTGGTCGAGCACCCGTCGTTGCACATTCTCTTCCTCTTAATTTAAGCTAGAATGTCTCTTCTACCCAAGTTTGTTCCCTAATCCATGCCGCCAATTTAGCAACCCAAAGTGTTACACGTGTCATCCTACTTTGCATCGCTGCCTGAGCTGACATAAGCTTCTTTCAAGGTGATTATGAAGAACCATAGCTTATGCCCAAATAGGAAGTACCGAAATTAAACTTTATTTTCCTGACGGAGGCAGCCTAGTATTCATTAGTTTATAGTGCTCGCTGGATGCACCCCACCTCAAACTAATTATACGCCTGGTTTCTTTCTAGTCGCGTGGAGCATCACTGACGACTAGTGGAACGTAATAATATCGATACACACCTTTCCTCATTTAATCACCATGGCTTAACAGCTGCTGTTATTCTTGTCTGTTTAATTACTTTCAGCTCCTTCGTAGCTACCTTGTAGCCTCGTGGTAAGCTTTATGAGTATGGTTTCTGATACATGTTTTCGTACGTCTTCCCCAGACACCCTGAAAAAGACTAAGTGATCCGCAAATCACCGGTGGCATAATATAAGGTTTGCTAAGGACGGCCTTTGTTGCCCTAACGAAGAGAAGTGCCTCGTGAGAATGGTCGCACGAGGCTGAAGCAGCAAAGCTGTACCGAGCTATGCTAGGTGTCATCCCATTGCTATACGTGCAAGGAGCCGTCTGGAAGACGGTTATCCTGGTTTTTACGTGGTCACATGCCTTCATCGCGGTGCCGGAGAGCACCCTTGGTCCCTTCCTCTAGAAACTGACTATAATGTCATGCGCAACGTAGCCGTTTGCCCTCGCCGCCTCTCGAAATGAGGTCATCGCCGAGTATTTATGAAATTCTACGTTGTTAAAGAAATGAAGCAAGGAGAGAGCGTCACTGTGCGACGGGTAGTGAATTTTATACAAAGCCACGGAAAGAACCAAGAATACTATGGTAAGGGGCAAAGCAAGGGAACATTTCCATGTTCCTATCACCAGTGCAAAGCGGAGCAAGTTTTAAGATGTCACTTAAAATTGCAGCCCCTCATCAATGGATCGATTTTCCCGTGAATGTTTGTAATGCACAATAGCCACTTGACTATTTTCGTTGTGTAGAACGGTCGGTTGAATGTTCTTATCTCAAATTCATCACCCCGAGAAAGTTTCCGTTTCACACCGTTATAAGGGGATGTGGGGTGACCTACAACCTGGCGTTTCTAAACTATATGTTGCACCTACAAGCTTTCTAAGATATTTTCGCGGAGAGACTACAGCCCCGTCAGACAGCCCAAATTACGCCTTGTATTGAAGTGGTACTCCCGTTAGTGTATGCGTGACAGTGACATTGGAACATCTGGGGCAGAGAAACCTGTGGCTGTGACATTGAAACGTATCTATACCATGTGTGACTTGAAATAATCTCACTAGTGGCTGCAGATACTTCACATAAGGCACCGGTTCCCTCTCGATGAATCCAAGCAGTAAGGAGCTCTGGAACAAGGCGGATGTCTGCAACGCCGCAAAAGCAAAAAAAAAAAAAAAAAAGACAAGACAAGAAGGAGTTGCAGACGGTTTGGCTGCGCCGAACAGCAAAATATCGTGAAAAAGCCGCACAAATTCGGCTTATAGACCGTTGTTCAATACATGCATGCCTGCGATTATGGGCCACCCAGTGGGTGTGTCACACTGTATACGTGCACAGGATTCAGAGCATGCGTACACATTTCTTTCACGCACTAATTCTAAGGTTTCCTGTGATGGGCCACGCGGATCCCACCGGCTCCCTGCTAAGCGAGGCAGAGGCGGCAGTGCGAAGCTCGGCGCCTGCTGCATCACCGCCATCGTTTTTCCTGCGAACCTTTAAAGACGATAGTCTTTCTTGGGCTACTAAAACCCAGAAATTTTGGTCTGTCTGTATGTCTGTATGTCTTTATGTCTGTCCGTCTGTCCGTCTGTGTGTCTGTGACTCGATTCAGCCACCCGGCCAAAGCAAAACAATTCCTGCGCAATAGTCTTATATAGTCACAGCTAAATCTACCCGTCTATGTCCGGTGTAATGTTCATACTTGTCAACATTGTTGAAGAAGAACAACACATTACGCAAATATGAGACAACAAATCAATACAGAAGTGATATTTGCAGTGTTCGTTTATAACAAAATCAAACATGCTTGACTTTTCGGTAATTAAATACTTCATCAACTGCAGAAAAAGAATTCACTCCGCCGTCGCCTGCTGTCGCCCACGCCACTATAGCTTCTGGCGCCATTTTAAGAAATCAACCGGCCACAGTTACGCAAGGTTCCACTAGATAGGTTCCACGTTCTGCTTGCAACGCACGTGGAGTAGGGAAACGCGGTTCTATAAACGTTGAAGTAGGGCGCCTCGATTAACGCGCGTCTTCGCCGTACGGCAGCGTTCGCATCGAGACACCCGGTTTGGAGCAGTGGAACGCGGGAAATTTAAAATGATTTAAGCAAACCTTTGGCGTCTTTACATTGGGAGGAGCGCGACGCAAGAGGAACAACATGAGAGGTGAGCGGGAAAACGAAGGGAGGCATTTACTTCGCAAATGCGGATAAGGACTATCGTCTTTTGACGGCATTTGCAACGAAAGGAGCAGATACGCGGCCAATTTTTTCTCCTTCACTTCGTTACTATGGCAAAGAACGTTTGCCAGTCACTCTTGGTAGGCTTGTTTTTTACGATTGAAGTCCAGCACGTCTAACAGTAAGCCTAAAGACGGGCCAATCTACACAAAACTTATTGTACGTCAAGCTGCGGTTACCGTTTGAAGACGACAGACGCCAAAGCATAACGTTGCGCGAAATCCAGGTTATTAGGCGAGTAGAGCTTTTGCACATAAACACGCTACTTATAGACCACAAAAGTATGGAAGGATTCATACAGACAGGCTAGAGAGCCAATTAGGTAGTGTTGTAGGGATTACGCACTAACATTTATGAGATTGCTTGCATCTGACGCTGTTCTTCGCCTATATGCAACGAACGCCGGGTCACTCGTCCCCCGTCTCGAGGCAGGAACACGTGGATTACATATGTGCCATCAACAAGACAACACAAAAATGGCGTCCTATAGCAAACCTGATTGAAATAACATTTGCAGGTTACAAAAAAAAGCGTTTGCTTCTTTACACCCCGCCGCAGCAATGGAAGCGTGAAATATGAGGGAATAGAGGAGACAGACAAAGGACTCTTAAAGGACATAAAAAGAAAGCCAGGGCAAGATAATTCTTTACAAGAAGAAAACGTTTCCAATCAGAAAGGGCCCGGTACAAGGGAAAATGATATCCCCAAAATAGTTCACTGCATCTCTGCAGGAGTATTTGAGAAATTTGATTGGCATAAGTCAAGGATGCGAGTAAAAGGCGAATATATTTTAGCCAGCTAATATTTGCAGAGGGCATTGTCATCTATAGTGAATCCGCAGAACTGACCTGCAAAGAATGCTTCAGGAACTGTGCTCATAAAGCTCAAATGTAGATTTATTATAAATATTAAGAAACAAAACTAATGTTATACAGGCATACAGAAGGCCTACCCTTCAACGTAGGTAGTGAAATACTAGAAGAGGTGGATGAAAATTAAGATATTGAGCAAGTTTTATTGTGAATCCAAGCCACCACAAGAATGTAATCAAGCACGTAATTAGAGTGGGCTGAGAAGCATTCGCCGAGCACTTTCAAGTCCATGGCGGGTAACAGCGCAAACTGGACGAAAACACAGAAAGGGAGAGACACAAACAAGCGCTGACCTACAACTGATTTTATTCGAAAAAAGACACAATTATATACATACGTCGCATACTCATGGAGCATGCGCGAAAAAAAGAGGGAGGAAGACACACCCCAGCTGCTTACACCGGCGGTGCAGAATATAAAAATTACATTTCACCCTATGCCCAGATAAGAAATCTCTTTTTCATGTAAAATAACAGAAGGCTGGCTGACACCATCCGTCGACCGATTAATAGTGTGCGCAGCCTCGACCAGCTTCCTGGCCGTCTGGTTCCTATGTATGGGAGAACGAAGTCGAAGTGTCGGCAAAACGGGGTGTGCAACCGCACTGCTCGCAATGTGCCGACAAGTGGGAACTTGTGGCCCCTTCGATTGAATTGTAATGTTATCTTAATCGCACGTCCAGGCAGCGCCCAGTCTGCCTTACATAGACACGCTTGCAAGGCAGAGGAATGTAATAGACGGCGGAAGAACGACAAGGTACATAGCTATGAATATGCTTCACCGTGCAGCCAGGCGTGGCTATAGCCTTTTTTTTTGTGTGTGTTACTTTTCGTGTTTTCGTCCAGTTTGCGCTGTTACCCGCCATAGAACAGTAGTACCAACTAGCCCAGCTTACTACACTCCTGCACTTCCAAGTAATGTATAGTAGGCTACGTCTGTCACTAAAATCGATACGTACGAAGAAAAGTACCCGACTGACTGACTGACTGACTGACTGACTGACTGACTGACTGACTGACTGACTGACTGACTAACGGACTGACTGACTGACTCCCCACTCACTCACTCACTCACTCACTCACTCACTCACTCACTCACTCACTCACTCACTCACTCACTCACTCACTCACTCACTCACTCACTCACTCACTCACTCACTCACTCACTCACTCACTCACTCACTCACTCACTCACTCTTTAGAGCCCAGCCTAAATTATTGCAGGAATAGGTTTCTATCATGTCTTAGGGCTCAATACGGCTGTTTTTTTGTTTTTGTTTTTGAAATTCCACCCTTAAAGGAGGAAAACAGGGAAACTGTGTTTTCGCAACTGCGTGGTTATTTCGCTCGGTCGTTTAGATGTCTAGTTGGTTTTCGCTGACATATGGTGCCCGTAAAAATTTCTAAAAAGTAGTTTTGGGTTTTTACGGAACCAACCTCTATTGTGCGAACCTTCATTTCTGAGCAAATTGCGTGTTTTTTACAGATTCGCCTATATAAAATTAGCTTTCACCGATAAATGTACCTCGTACAAATACACGAACACAGTTTTAATGATTCCACCCTAGGACGCTGCTGGAAGGGTTGGAAGGATTTTTTTTTTAATTACACCCCGAGCGGACGGAAAAGTGCAAAACGACTATATCAACGACCAGCCAAAATGCTGGTCCAGGAATTTGAAATTTCAAAAGTACATGCCTATCGCGCTATAGATAATCAATATGAGTGGGTTGATTAAAAATAACTCCCTGAGAGAGTGAAAAAGGCAATAATATTTTACATTGATTTCTCATTATATCAAAGGTGCGTTCCGATATCGAACTGGTTTGTGCTGATGTAGGGAATCCATTCTAATGGCGAAAATGGCTTTACGGGTTTCCATGTCCGTCCCCTAATAAGATTAATTAGTAAGATTAAGATAATATTAAGAATAACTGCGTGTTCTAACGAATTTCTAAATAAGCCTTCAGCCCGTTGATACACCAAATTTATGTTTGTTTGCAGATCCAATGTCAGTATTTTGTCCTAAACAAAATCTAAGGAGCGAGAAGGATTCTTGAAATTACACTTAGCACGAAGTTTAAAGGCCAAAGTGTGATATAAACACCCAGCACGAACTGCTGGACCAACAGACTTCACATTTCTGGAGTACACTCTTACTATGGCGGTGCTTTTCCACCCCCATCGCAACTATCATGATGGAATTTTGATCAATTCGATTCTGGACATTTTCCTGCGTTTTCACTAATCGGCCGGAATAGTTCGGGAGACCGCGCGACTATTTGACACTGCTTTTTTACGCACTGTGTTTTGGTTTGCTTGCTATCGTAAAAATTGGCCCAACGTGTACTTGTAATCTAAAGAATTCTGGTACTCTACCGTGTTGAGGTGCCTCAACAATCTCTATCGCCTTAAAAATTGCGCCCAAGATACGGTGTGAACGGAGGGGGAGGGGGGAGACACTGAGTGTAGGACACAAAACACTATTGGCTAGGGCGCAGCCGAAAGGTGTGTAATAAACAAAGCAGTGTAGTTCGTAATTTGCGATTTAGAATTCTCATGAATTAATTAACTACATCTATTTTCTCCACCTGCCATCCCTCGCGCTCTTGACGTCCCCTCTTGGAACTCAAATGGTGACTCCAGTGGGTATTTGTTCAATCCACAGCAATTTTTCCGCCTTCGCATAGCTCGCGCGCCGTCTGTTGGGACAGCGCACGGCGTTTTTTGTAACCGTATGCCTCCTAGTGGGAGTCCGCGTTATATGTTATAAAACTGTGACTGGTAGGCAGTTATCTATAAAACTTACTCATTTAAAACTTCCGGCGAGTATGCAGTCGTTAGAGCCAACCAAGGTCGTATAATTTGTTTCGGGGTAGTTTTAATAAAACACGTTCCAGCCGTTGTTGTTATAATTATACGCCTCCTCCGGTAAGAGTACACATATGGACACCAGGTGTGAATTCCCGATTGTGTACAACCTCACGGTGAACTAACTAATTATGAAAGTAACGAATAACTCAATGTGCGTTATACCAATTCGTTCATTGGCCCACCCGAACATCGACTACCGCTAGGTATTTCATACAACCTGTGCGTATTCCCGCTAATCCCTTAAGAGGCAGAAACATTTCGACTTAATAAACACCTTGAAATAAAGCTGATATGTCAGCCGTACGAGCCATAAAAAAGGGGTTGCAAGGGGTCACGCTTCGGCATTGTTTAATGTGCCGGTGAAGTTTAAAAAAAAAATTCACGCATCTCCAATAAGTGAATCATGACGAGTGGGCGAAGCACTGGGGATCGTTCTTAGTAAATCACCCGTGGCATTGCCTCCTCGCGCATGTAAATGAGTGTCAACGCTTGTGTACAGTATATACAATTCCGATCCAATCCAATCCAATCCAACCCAATCCAGCCCAATGCTCCTCGCGCATGCGCAACACTGAGTACACGGACACCAAGGGACAAGCCACGGAGAAAGCGAGGTCCTAAGGTGCTACGCCCCTAAAACTTGTTTTTATCTATCAGTCTCTTCCCGTCGGCATAAAGACAATTTGAGCATTTTTTTTTCAAGAAACAATTACCACGTCACAATTTATCGCTTCAGCCAACTTAATTTGAAATAAAAATTTGGTGCACATTGATCTGTGACCAAACAATACTACAGGGAAGCTGTTATAGAATGAATCTGATCTCGACACGGAGAATGGACGAGCCGCTCGTGCCGGGTCCAGCTGCGTGGACACATGTCTCTTTTCGTTTTTGAGGAGACCGCCGTTCGCGAAAGATCATTGTCCAGATAGCACTAAGAGCTTTGCCGTAAAAAATACTATTTTCGTGTACGCAAGGTTTCACGTCGATAAATTGCAAAGCATTACCTAAATTCTAGTATTTTTTATGCATGTCCTATTCTTCTGTTTTTCCTTATCGCAATAAAACCGTCATCCCCGACGGGCAATTATAGAACGGAAGCTCTTCTCTCATCACTCACGAGGCCGCGCTGCCACAGCGGCCCATTCGGGTATTTAGAACCGTCTCCGGCCAAATCGAGCGATTTGAAGGAAAGATACAAGGGAAATACCAAAATTAACGCCTCCAAGCCTCTATCAGCGTCGTCTCTGGAAGTTCAAGGATGAAAGGAAAGGGGAGGTACTGGCGGTGCTAGGTGTAACCGGAACGAGCTCAAAGCGGTAAAATCGAATTTTTCGTAACAAGTAAGGGGTATCAAGCAAGGTGGGCTAGAAATACGCTCGAAGCGTGGGGCTGGTTACGGAGTACGGACAGAATTGTCAGCTGCTGTAGCGCCTTTGATTTCACGTCAAGACGGTCGTTCCCGTCATACTGATGGCTCTCAAGGGATTCTGATAGTAAATACGGCAGTTTAGCAGCTAGCAACCAGAAGCAAAGACCAAATCTTCCCCATAAATGCCGCATTCAGCACAAGTCACGGAGGGCGCACACCATGCTGCTGCCGCCAACTAATTTGCGCGGAACGGGAATGAGCCCAAAAACTTTTTTCTGAAAAGCGTTTCAGCGGCATTTTCATAACTGATCATGATGCCAGGAGAGAGCCCCATTTATAGATACTTACAAAGTGTCATTGCTACTGCCGACTAACGCCGGCAATTATCGTCAGCGCCACAGTAAACTGCCGGAAATCGTTGTGACTTCTCAGGAACCGTGGGCTGACCACCATAACAGCGTCAATGAGTTCTTGGGCTACCTAGACGCGCTAATTTCAGTCCGTCCGTCCATTCGTCCGTCCGTCCATTCGTCCGTCCGTCCATTCGTCCGTCTGTCTGTCTGTCTGTCCGTCCGTCCGTCACCAGCTGCAACCGCTCGGCGAATAAACGGTCCAAGAATGCTTGAACAAGAAGTATATACAAAAAAGAAAACTACTAAAACTGCTGCCCTGGCCCATATATGTCCGCGTTATTCAGCGCTAAACGAACCCGCGCTATATTTGAGAAAAATATTATTGCATAACCGAGAACTCTGGTGTTCCGTTAATTAGGTATACATATTTTATCCTCTAATCCTGCATCCCCCAGTTCTGCAACAGCCTCCAGAGTTGAGGCTAGCCGTATCCATAAATAGATAAATAAATATAATAAGATGTGGTTGCCCGATAGTGAACAGCTCCTTAAAAACAATGGTGAAGAAAGTCGAGATAAAAGCAACGACTAAAACAAGACATGTCGGCTCGGGCTGCTCCAAGAACAACATGTCCCAACAGACAGCGCGAGAGAAGTGCGAACGCGGAAAAGTTGAACATAAAGGAGCAAATCTCCAGTGCATTATTCGTAGGAGGATTGAGCGCGGAGGGGAAAAGCGCGAGGGTTGGAGAGAGTAGAGGGTCTAACGTGGCAGGAGCGGCAGAAAATTGTCATCTTTCGGCGCTATTTGCAGCGAAGGAAGCAGACACGCGGCCAGTTTTTAATGCGAGAGCAAGCTCTGCCGAGCACCGCACAGCACTAATCTTGTAACGGCTTGCATCTGCACAAAAATGCGTAATTGGCAAAGTTAACATATGTAATCCTTAGAATAGTGTAAATGAGATAATTGGACGAAGGAAATTTGAAAAAGCAACTACAAAAATAACCAAATAACTACCAAATCAAAAATATGTCTCCTACACAGCCCTCACACGACGAAACAACAATAAAAAAATCCCCGAAAAATAAACCCAAACAGGAATAAAAAAGAAAGTCGAGGAAAAGCACCAAACGTGTAGCCCCCTAAATCGGAATAAAAAACGCATAATAGGCGAAGTTAACATATTAATTCCTAATAATAGTGTAGATGGAGATAAATGGTCAAAGAAAATTCTAAAGACCAAAATATACAAAAAATAGGATTATTAATTAACAAAAATGAACTGACGAAATCAAAGATATCTGCTAACCATTGCCCTCTCGCAACGAGACAAAAACAAAAGAGCCCCGAAAAAACAAACTGAAAGACGAATAAAGAAGTCGACACACAGCACAGAACACGCAACGCCCTGTATCTGCGCGAAACTGCACAAATGGCGAAGTTGTGCTTTTGTGTTTTCGTTTATTCAATAGCCTCAAGGCTTAGTAGACATAACACATACAATCGCTATAACGCTATAAACGTACATTACTTATGGGTGTGAAAAAAAAACTTCAAATGAAGAGAATTGGGCTAGGAATACTTACGCATTAAAATACACTTCCCGGAAAGTCTGTACATTTTTTTGTCCTGCTTTCACAGCTTCCTTTCCCAACCACCTCTCCGTATGGGGTCGCGTGTTCTATGGAGACGCGAGCATGGTGTAATAAAGACTTAGGTGACGACATTCACCGCTCACGGCTAGAAAGTCCGTGCGTTGTTCGTGCTAAGACTTACCAGTACACTAACGCGGTCTGTAATAATTGCGTCTAGATTCTGTGTTTCAAAGAACCGTTGTGTCAGACGTTCTTACAGTGATGGCATCAGTCATTTTACGAAATCATCTTTACAAGCTGTGCGGCCAAAAATACGTCATCTAGGCGCTTTCTCAAGAGCACCGCTGTGTCAGCACTGTAAATCGTTTTTACGCCGCGGACCGAACACCACCTCCTTTTGCCAATATTTCTTAGCGCCATCCCTCTTTGTGGTGGGGACCTAAAGAGTGGACTACAGCCCTTTAACTCAAGCAAGCGCAATAATCATTCGCGCCGATAGCTTCCGGCACATGTCGTTTTGCTCATGACGTACGCTGCAAACCTTGGCGGGGGGGCTTTGCCACCCGCACAGGCTACCACGAAATCGCCGAGAAAAAAGCGCCAATTTTCTTCATCGCTGCCTTTAACGGGTTCAGGACGATTTCTGGGAACGGAGCGGGGTTGTTAAAAAGACAGACAACCGATTTTTCTCGAGTATATGTTCTCTATCCCAAATGAAAGGGCATCCCTTAAAGCACTTTAACGAGGAACGGTTTTACTGATGACGGCCTAGAACTTTTCAAATCGAAATTTTTAGGTCTACGAACTGTACGTCCTCCCAAAAATAATCCTGGCAACCATGACATACAGTAGCGCGGCAACATACTTTTGTCTGTATGCGAAATGAAAAGCAATATTTAAAAACTTGTCCCCAGCTAAAAAAGTACAAATCGCTGGCTTTCTTATTCCATTGTGGTTTTTTTTTTAATTCACTAATCTATTTTGCACCAAGGCGCCATCTGTTGGGGTGGACGATAGGTAGACTCTGGCTTCACGTCGTGGAGTTCGGCAGTTCCATTCTCCCCGGGCGCGTCCTTTTTTAAATGCAGAGCATTTCTTTAACTCACTGTAGCGTCCGCCGTCCGTCCGCAACAGCTCAGCGCGCAGGTGCGCCCTCTCCCCCTCTCCTCCTCTCCCGCATCACGCTACCCTCCTCGCTCTCAACAACAGGTCCGCACCCCTCCCCCTACACTATATAAAAAAATAATACTTACCGGCGCCTGGTTTCGATCCCACGACCTTGCGGGCGGAACGCAAGGTACATGGTGCTCTTCCCACTGCGCCACAAAGCCGACACAGAATCAAAGGCTACGAAGGCGCCTTATATCCTTGACTCATTCAAACTACGTCAAGAAGCTGCTGATACAACGCATTCACTACCACCAACTCCCCAAACACTAAACGTTAACGCAATACACCCACCCCCTATGCGACGCATTTACTCGAGTCCCCCTCGCGGGGAGATGGGCCCAATTTTTTTTTTTTAGCTACCGTTGGCGTATTTTAAAACTGAACGCGAATATTTCGGCAGAAGTAGCGCCCCTGACTCAGGCAGAATCGTCAAAGCTCCTTCACTGGGTCTGTTTACTCAACCCTGCCGTTGGTTCTAGGCATGGAAGCTCAGTTAGCCACACTGAGAGCAACCCAGCGGCGGTGAGCGGCGTGTCATAAAAATTTTCAAAATAATGTTTAAAAATACATATGCAATTTAAACTTGTACAAATACTTGTGCTAAAAGGTTTCCAATAAGTTAATGAACGTTTCGGCAGTTACAGGAGCTGCTAGGTTTGAAGGTCACGTGACCGGGACACATATTGTAGTGTCAAGTTTCTACACTTCGAACCGCCACTTTTCCGTTTTTAGAAAGTTTGCTGCCAAATTAAAATTATTTCTGCCGATTTGTTTATAAATTGCTTGTGGTTACCGGGCTATACAAAACGCTGGCTTTTATATGAGCTAGAGAACATACACGCGCCGAAAATCGGGGGTCCGTCCCTTTTTTGAAGATCCGTAGATTCCCTTTTTATTGAAATAGTCTAGTTCGTATTTGTTTGTTTATGACGGTACTTACCTTAAAGTAGGGGTGAAATTCTAGTACTGTACGTACAGACACGTTATTGTCGCAGATGTAGGGTCTGATTACCCCCCCCCCCCCCCCCCCCCCAAGCGCAGGCGCATTGTACTGTTCCCTTTTTCCAGAGACTCAGTCAAGTTTTTGAAGTCGCTTGCACATCTTACGACAGTTTCATCGCAATTTTCCCCCAAAATAGGACTCCAAAGTATACCAGAAAGAGGTTTGATAATTATTAGTTTACAATTATTAATGTGTTAAAAATATCTAGTGAGCGCACAGCACTACTTCATTAATATATATATATATATAATTTGGAAATGAGGGGCTCGTTAGGAAATACAGAAAGAAATGCCGGCGGTCTACAACGCCAAAGGAGGCATTGGGGAACGGTTAGACTATTTTTTGACCGTTAGTGAAGTTATATTTTTTCATTAATTTACGTAGAAAGAAAGGAAGAAAGAAAAACACGCGGCCAGAGTGGGGACCGAACCCACGCCTTTCGATTAGATCTCGAATGCCTTACCAATTCGGCTATGGCAGCCTTGGTTCTGGCAGCCTTGATGCCAAGGTAGCATAAGAGGGTTTCCCGCCAGTTACCCGCTCATGACAGGCTGTAGACGTTCGAGTCACGCCCCGGGGTTCGAAAAGAAGGTCCCTTTCTCCCCGTATAGTCTGAGTGGCGCTGGCTACCACCCTCAAGCGTCAGATACAGTTGTAGTAAATATAAATACCCCAGAAAGTGAAGGGAACACAGTCGCCCAGATAGCCAAATTGGTAAGGCATTCGAGATCTAATCGAAAGGCGTGGGTTCGTTCCCCACTCTGGGCGCGTGTTTTTCTTTCTTTCTACGTAAATTAATAAAAAAATATAACTTCACTAACGGTCAAAAAATAGTCTAACCATTCCCCTATGCCTCGTTTGGCGTTGTAGACTGCCGGCATTTCTTTCTGTATATATATATATATATATATATATATATATTGATAAATGTTACATACAAACCCAGCCTATTTCGGGGGAATTGCAAGGCCAGTCCTTTTCACTGAGGCCATGGGCAGCCAAATGCTAATTAGTCCTTTATTTGCCGATGCAATGACATATAATGCAACGCAGTTGTTCAATCCGATATGTTGCAAAATAACGCGATGTACTACAATGTATTATAATCCATTACGCACTTGCGTTAACACGCGTGACAAATCCAGAAAGTGTCGATGCACTACTCATTATTTTGAGTCATGAAATGTCCCTATAAAAGACCTTCGAGACGTTTTTCAGAGCTTTTAAGCATGACCTATCATTAGCGAAATAAAGCCCATGTTCAAATTCTTTGCGTGGGTTTCTTGACATGTTCGACGCGGGTGCGAACAAGAAACGCGCGAATACTCAGCACTAGGATTCGAACACTGGCTCCAACGCGGCATGAAAGAAACGTGTGCCTTGGGTAGAGGGCTGATGTCAAACCTTTAACGGAAGATGTGATGTAAAGAACTGGAAGTGCTGTATCACTTCCAGTGCTATTTACATGCTTCAGTTCTCTCCACGTGCTGTCTGCAGTGCTTCCTTTCCGGACGTGCTATTCTTGCCCGGTAACCTCAGTGCAGCCTAGTGCAGGGAAGGAGCATCGGGTGCGGAATCAGTAGATCCCGTGGCCGAAGCAAAAAAAAAAAGAGAGCATTGTTGGATTGGGAAAACTTTATTGATGCCTGCAGTGCGCGCTTTCGCGCGTATACACTGGGCCTACGTTGTCCTCGTGGCGGGTGTGCGGCGCGGATACCCGGTTGCCGTTGGCGGCTCGCCGGGTTCCTGCCTGGCCAGCACCTCGAGGGCCTGCTGGACAGCCCATTAAAAAGAAGCAGAGAAATTCACATCAGTTGGTCAATGACCTAACCAAATATGACACCAGCTTGTTTAGCTGATCATGTTTTGCACACGAGAGAAGAGGATCGAGAAGCTTTGTTTTATTCTTCAGTGGTTCGTTTACTTCTTTCAATTGTGGTCTTTAGGTGGCGGTCCCAGCGCAGCCAGTTCTAGACGATGCTTGCGTGACCGCTGTTTCTCGTCGCTTTGCACCAGACACGTGAATAATGTATCAATTTTGAGGGTGTCGTAGTCTTGAGGGGTAATAAACCCTGTTTTTGTTCTGTTGCGTCGGAAAAGAAATTGCAAATTCAAAGAGAAAAAATCGTATTTTGCGTGACTTGCACCTGCATGTTTGAAGAAATATAGAAATAAGCTATTCAAAGTGAATAGAGAAGGTTGGCTGCGTGTTTATAAGTCGTGCTGATTAGCTGTCTAACGGAAGTCAATTAGTTTCATACAAATAGACTTACTCATCGCCTGTCCTCTAAAGAAAGGCTGCAACAGGGCGAAAACTAAAATTTGTATGGCTCACTGCAGATGACTAAAAGATTGCATACGCGATGCACTACCCTTACTTGTTTTACAATCAAAATTTGACTATTTTCTGTGAACAGTTTCCGTTAGTGAGGCCTAAGTATGACAATATATAACCCGTGAATGGTCCCACATGTTGAACTCACTCTTATCCGTGTGTGTATACCTTCGGTTATAAACCTAATTAAATGAGAACATTTTAAACAAATGCATTCAAATTTCGATGATATTGCGTAAATGCAGTGTCTTATTCCTCTATCTTATTAGTGTGTGAATACCTTCGGTTATAAACCTCATTAAATGAGAACATTTTAAACAAATGCATTCAAATTTCGATGATATTGCGTAAATGCAATGTCTTATTCCTCTACGTTGATCCGCGTAGATGCTCTTTGTTCATATTTTTTTTTTATTTTTTAGCGTTTTTAGCTATGCTTTATCCGTCAGGTGAAGAAATATATTTTGGTGGAACCAATTTGTTTCCGTCACGTAGCCCTTTGGCGTGCCTTCTGTGCGCATAGCTGCCTCATTTATTTAAGTTCAATACTTTTCAATCATTGAGAAATGCAGGAGCAAGTCAGGCAAATTACGATGTTTTATGGTTTGACTTTCAAGTTTTTTCTGTGCAGTAGATGATAACATTATTGCATGATATCGCTCGAAGCTTACCGAGTTGACCTTTTTAATAGCATATTAATCACGTATGCGGTGCAACAAGGCGAGCAACAACGGCCCCACAAAGACCGTGCAAAACTGGCAGCACACCGAGAAGGAGCATTACCGCCACCTTACTTTTTTGTGAAGGAGGAGGCGCGCACTCCTTCAATAGTGGGAAAACACGTAAATTTATTATTTTCCTACTCCCCCGCGGACCTCCCTGCCAGCATTTCGTCGTTTCTATATTTCTCCCGCAGATTTTTGTGATTGTCACACTGTGCAAGCAGTGGTTTTCATTCAGTCGCAGTAACAATTGCTATATAGTGTACAAGACGTGTATTTACACACATCTAAAATCTACATACACTATTTTAGTCTGTGGGTTTGACCCCCCGGATATCTTTTGTAACAACGACAGAGCCTCTGGGCATTTGTTTCTAGCGCGAAAGCACTGATCGCCTACCTCGGTCAATTTAGCAGGGGCAGAAAATTATTCACTCAGTAAAGCCTCCAGTATCTATCTATCTATCTATCTATCTATCTATCTATCTATCTATCTATCTATCTATCTATCTATCTATCTATCTATCTATCTATCTATCTATCTATCTATCTATCTATCTATCTATCTATCTATCTATCTATCTATCTATCTATCTATCTATCTGTCTGTCTGTCTGTCTGTCTGTCTGTCTGTCTGTCTGTCTGTCTGTCTGTCTGTCTGTCTGTCTGTCTGTCTGTCTGTCTGTCTATCTATCTATCTATCTATCTATCTATCTATCTATCTATCTATCTATCTATCTATCTATCTATCTATCTATCTATCTATCTATCTATCTATCTATCTATCTATCTATCTATCTATCTATTTATTTATTTATTTATTTATTTATTTATTTATTTATTTATTTATTTATTTATTTGTTTGTTTATTTATTTATTACATCTACCTACAGCGCCGATATGGCATTATTGCAGGGGGTTACAATCTTGATGCATAAAGCAATCACAGAAAAGAGCAATACACAATAGGGCAACATCACTTAGAAATACAATGGCGGAGCATAATACGCAACTGTTACATGTTACATCACAAAATCATCGATGGCAGTGTGAAAATCAGATGCGGCAACTACTTAACTTGGTAGAGAGCATTCCAATCTTCAATCGTTTTAGGAAAAAATGAGTATTTAAAGACATCAATGCGGCACTGATACGGTCTAATTTTTCTTGGGTTATCTCGTCTAGTAGTGATGTAATGAGGTTCTTTTATATAAATGTTTTTGTTAATTCCTGTCTTATCGCTTCGAATGTTAAATAAAAATTTTAACCTCAATACTTTCCTACGGGCTGCCAAAGTTTTCCATCCAAGTCCGTCAACAATACTCGAGCTTCTGACAGTGAAATCGTAATTGGCTGTGACAAAGCGTGCTGCTCGTTTTTGGACGCCCTCTAACTTATGAATATTCTTATTAGCAAAAGGATTTCATGTTTGGCAAGCGTATTCGAGCACACGCCTAATGTCAGTGACGTACAGCGTTTCCTTCAAACCTGTAGGGGCGTGCTGAAAATTCCTCTGAAAAAATACAACATCCGAGACGCTTTCCCCGCAACTGTGTCCACGTGCGCAGACCAATTAATAGTCGAAAAAAATGTGACACCCAGATATCTAACTTCATCGCACATTTGCAAGGCGGTTTCATTTATGCGGTATGAAGTTACTAACTTATTTATCTTATTTGTAAATTTTACATGGTGGCAATTCTTTATATTCAAGGACATTTGCCATTTATCACACCAACTAGTTACAGCGTCCAGGTCAGTCTGCAAAATTTTCGCGTCATTTATGCACGTAACTGGAAGATATAACACACAGTCGTCTGCGTACAGTCGAACCGTAGATTTAAGATCAGCTGGCATGTCATTTATAAAGATTAGAAATAACAATGGTCCGAACACTCCGAGCACTCTTTTGCACTCTATAACTCGCTTCCGCGAAGGTTGGTGTTTAGAAGAAGGAGGGGGAGCAGCGGGAATGCTACACCCCGACATTGGGCCTAATTTCACGCTTTGGGGTTTAACGTCGTCAACCGGTGTCCATTACAAAAAGGACTGATTGTACTCATTGTTCGTCAGGCTGCGCGTACGGGTTCACGCAGGAAGACCTATAGGCGAAACGTTATACATAGGCTCCGGTGAATAGCCAACAGTTGGTTTTGTTTTTCTAGCGACGTCATAGATACCCACAAAGAGAACACATATACCCGCAGCGAGGTATTAGAAACACTTTATAATCAGGTACCTACTCTGCTTGCGCTCGAAACATCGTGGTCGGCACAGTGAAACTGTCTGCATACACTTTTATAAAATTTATTCTATTCTTATTTTCCTACCTTCGCGCCTAACTCTAAAGCAGAAATCCAGTTGATCTTAGCGAAATTCTCAGGACGCGCAAAGGGTGCGACTATGTGGCAGTTGAAAGGGTTGAGAAGGCGTGAACAACGCACGTAATCGCCCTATATTGAAGTCCGTCGATAATGAGTAGCATCGGGCCTAACTTCACTTTCTTCCAACAACACGGCATCTAGCCCTAAAGGTGGGAGCATATGAGTGGCTTATGCGTCGCGGGCGTTTGTTTAAAGCAGCAGCCGCTCCGGCGGAACGTTATGGCTGGCCCGCTTCTTTCATTTTTTTTTCGGCAGTTGAGCTTTTTCTTGTTTTCTCTAGATTCTCGTTGGAAATGGGCTGCGTTGTCCGCACGCCGAGAACGACGTGGCAATTTGTACCTCGTGGCGCCGCCAGATCAGCTTCCCTGCTGCTGTCGTAATCGTTGCTATCATCACGGCGATCATCGCCTTCATCACCATCACGCTCGCGACGAGCGAAATTCCCACGTTGGATGATTTTCGACGGACGAGCGGCACACTACGAAACAAGCCAGAGGAAACAGGGAAATGCTTCCCATTCATTATGCAGCTCCTCTGTCGGCTGCTATTGTCCCCCGCGCACCTGTGTACATTTTGAGCTGGATTAAAATTTTACCCCTCCCGCGTGAGAAGCGGGACTCGACGTCAACCCCAAGAATCATTATTGCCCTTTCCGTCAGCCACGAAGCAAATTATAAAGCGCCGGTGAACTCATCTGTGTTTGTTTAATGCTCATGATTCCGTACGTACGACATCAGAATGCTTGCAGACCATGTACGAGATGTATAATTTCCGTGGCTGCCCCGTCTTTAACTCCGACCACCGCGTTGACGCAGTGGCATCGCGCTTCAGAGCGCGAAGTCGAGGGATAGATTCCCGTCCACCTCGACTGTTTTTTGTTGCTGTTGGAAAGTGAAAACAAAAGCCCTATTAATAGCGACATTTCGGCGCACATTATGAAACCTCACATACGCCAAGCTAAGCTGTAGCCCTCCTATGCAGCGCTCCCTTAACCCGTGGTCACATAAAACCCTGGTGTAAATTTATGAGCTCTTTCTCCAAGTTCATTTTGTCTTGCGGGCTGGGTGGGATATGTCTCGTCTCGTCTCGTCTGTCTGTCTGTCTGTCTGTCTGTCTGTCTGTCTGTCTGTCTGTCTGTCTGTCTGTCTGTCTGTCTGTCGGTCGGTCGGTCGGTCGGTCGGTCGGTCGGTCGGTCGGTCGGTCGGTCGGTCGGTCGGTCGGTCGGTCGGTCGGTCGGTCGAATCAAGTACTCGTCGCACGGCCGCCGCCAAGGCAGGACGAACCAGACCGTGTCGCATTTCCATGAAACTAACGCATATCTCTTTCTTTTGCCAACGCGAAGACATTTATACCCCTCGTAGTTAACTTAGGCCTTTATTTTTGAAGCTAGTGTAAAGCTTAAAACACCACCTTTAAAAAGTTCCGCTGCCGCCGTCTATAGCCTTGCTGCTTGAATCAAACATGTTCACGGTGCTCTCGTAACCCGGCCTGAAACGAAGAGTAAGTATATGCTTTCGTCCGCTGGAGGCTGGTCATAGATGTGCAGTTTCTTAAAAATTTCACTTTTGCAACAAAAACCAGGTGCCTCTCCCTCGCTCCCCCCCCCCCCCCCCCCCATCATCTTAGTGATGCCCAAACGCTCTCAACGATCTAACTTTCAATCATACTGATCAATCTAGCAGCAAATACTTTCCCTAAAATCATCTAAACACAACGACCACACTATCAGAAACACGTGCTTTCTTCTCTATGAAAAACGCCATTCAAAACTCCAGCCAGAACACGGCCTCCATGCGGAGCTAACCCTGCACGTTAAACCACTACCTTAACCCAAATACTTCTATTTTATCCCTCAGTGGTAGGAGCAAGATTCAGGAATTGGAAGAAATAGATAAGGAGCAGCAGCGTGCCAGGGGCACAAGAAGTGTTGTCGAAGTTTCGAGAGGATTCACAGAGAAGCAAGCAGATACAAAGCCACTGGTTTTCTTCAAGACACCTAAATCTAATCACCGCTTATATCTTGCCCCCCAAGGGAAAGCCAAACCGCCGGTGTGAGCGGGATCTCTGGATGATACCTAGGCGGTCTGAATCATTCCGTAGCCCTACACGACTTCACAAAGTAATAAAAGAAATTCAAAAATAAAACGAAAGAATGGAGCCCTCTACTTCCCGGGTGCGCATATCGCACTCAAGCTTCAGGCGTAAACCCTTTTCCCGCCGAAGCAGGACATTTTACACCCTCATTGGTGCCCCTCCTCCACAACCGTCCCGGTTCTGGCCCAGATAGCCATCAATCATGCGCGCCATCTGCCAGAAGTTAACTCCCGAGCAGCGCAGGGGGACACTACACTCACTTTATACTGTACGCGTAGTCGCGAGCGTGCGATGGCTCTGACGTATGCAACAAACACCCGCCGCGGTGGCCCAGTGGCTAAGGCGTTGTGCTGCTGAGCACAAGGTCGCGGGTTCGATTTCCAGCCGCGGCGGCCGCTTTTCTGGTGGAGGCGAAAAGCAAAAACGCCCGTGTGTTCGACATTTTGGCGCACGTTAATGGGACACTGAAGTGAATTTGTCAAGCTCCCGTTTTTGCTTGCACTGCCTAGACTGGCTCAAATTAACACACTTTTCATTCTTTATGTGGTTGCAAAGTCGGAAATTATTTTATTAAGCTCAACAGAAGACACATTACCATGCGCGGTCTGCGGCGGCCCCACCAACTAAATGCGGTGACGACGGGAGGAGATGCACCATGATTGGACGATGCCACGATTAGCATTCAAACGTTTCGGTTTCGGTTCTGTAAAACAACATGCGTGACATCCGGCGTTATCTGATGGGCATTCTCGATATCTCAGTAATCGTCATACCTCACTTCTGCCATGTTGTCGGCTGTAAAATGCCTGAGATAAGCTTCCCAGGACGGCTCGGAATCGTAGCAATCACTAGCCGAGGCCTACGCAGTGGATGAACGCCCTCCGCCTCACCGCAGGCGCTCAAATGCCATGCGCGTTTCTCTAATATTTGTAGCTTGCCTCACTCATGCCTGTATCGTAAAAAGCTTGTTCGCACCAGGGCAAGGGTATGCTAATTCTGGCCTGTGCCCACTGCCCGCAAGCAGTCGGTGCTTATGCAACAGTACGCCAATGAGAACCGGCTAGCGCGTTAGTGTCAGTCTGCGCGCGTTCTGTGAACTCGCTCGTGTAGCAGTGAACGTTACGGCCCAGAAATAATGAACTCAGTATAGAAAACATCGGCCGAAAACCGAAAAAATCAGCCTACAAAAAAAAGTACCCTCAGAGATTCCAACTAGTGACTTGCAATATATCATACCTAGCGCTCGAGACCACTCGGCCACGGGCCACCGCTGTCGACAACGGAAATATAAGGTATATAATGTATAATGTATAACCAGTGTACACGTTGATTTACTTTTAGCGTTTTAAGCAGCTCAGAAGCGTCCCTCAAATTTCCAGAATAGCTCAAGTGGAGTGACGGGAAAGCGTTCGGGAAAGCGTTCGCAGATGAGTAGTCCTGCTGCTGCTGTGCTTGTTCACCAAGCGCAAAAAAGTGTTTCCTTCTCCCTAGTTTTACGCTGTACGGTAATCGTTTCAGTTGATTTTACTTCTTTAGTACCTATATTGGCTTCGCTGACTTCTCCCGCCTTCAAGTGGCCTTAGATTTTCCTACTAGCGTACCAGTCAGCGGAGCGTCGCATGTGCGCTTGTGCAGCGCTTGTGTTGAGTGACCTGGACTTGGAGCTTGATACAGTGTACAAACTAACAAACTAAATGAACGCACATTCTTCCATTCACAAACGTGTCGTGGCCTAGTTTCAACTGAGTGAACGAATTGCAACGACCCGTCGGCGGCCGGCGGACTAAAACGCTGTACCATAAACGCTGGGCCGACTCACTCTGTCGGAAGGACGGTGAGCCGTGCAGTAGCGCAGTCAAGCCAAGTCATTTCCTCCTGACGTTACACGAAAACGCCACAGAACATAGGCGAGAATGCAGAGAGGAGGACAGCATTTTCGAATTGTTTTTTCTACAAAATAAATTCGCGTAAACGCACTCAGAGTGGTCGAAACATGGCCTGTGGACTATGGACTACACTTTGCGCTAGTAATCCCGCAATGGTGGTCAAAATTAATCCGGAGCCCTCCACTATGGTGCGCCTCATCGCCTGCGTTGCGTTGGCGCGTTAAACCCTACAATCAATCACTCAATCAACGTATACAAAACAGTACGCGCAAGCGTGAGCGGCAGCTTTTCGGCTGACTATGCGGCTAGGTACAAATATGGCCCCGGTTCCGCTGTAGCGTAGACAAGCATTTGAGGAACGGTACACTGTACCGTGTAGAGAGCGGTACTTTTTGGGCGGGCACCGCCGGTGTGAAATGCGAACCAACAATCGCGATCGGCGGTGACGATTGCCTGTATACGTCGGAGTGTCTCGATCCGCGCGTCCTGTTCAAGTTGGCCGCTGTTCCCGTAGGGGCGGCGGCCTCCCCTTCATCTGCAAAGGAATGGATGGGCAAGCATCTCCGTGCTGCAGGCACGCGTGGTGACGCGTCCAACAGTGGAGCGGTCGTTTACAAACCTAGTTCAGCCCATACCCGCAGACGCCGACGCGCGCCTGTCTAATTCAGGCGCGTCGCAATTGCCGCCTTCGCAGCATTGCGGGCCTATAGACCCATCGGCGGCGGCTTCTACTTCACTCTCAAGCCACGTATTCTTGCTTGATGACCGCACGAGTGACCTAACGATGTCCCATGGGCGAGGTGTAGTATCATCACTTAAAGACCACTTGAAATTATCTGCTTCTTTCCAGGTATATGTGTAAAAAGCGGAGAAAAAAAGAAGCATACTCGGCTTTTTCAAGTTCAACGAGCTGACATTGTCCGTGACCGCTTGGAGCCTGATAATCTGCAGCGAAAACAAAATCGCATTTGTTTGCTCTTTATTTAAGCACGACAGTCTTTCTTGGGCTACTCAAAGGCGAAAATTTTGGTTGGTCTGTCGGTGTGTATGTGTGCTTGTCTCTCGATTCAGCCTTCCGGTCAAAAGTTAAAAAGAATTATTGACCAAGAGGGTTATATATAGGCAAAATTACCCATTCGAAACTCCTGGAACCGCTGGCATTGGTCATACGTCATCAACATTCCTTATTCAACCCTTAAGGGTCCCAGTGAGGTATTACACTAGGGGGTCGGGTGACATGGGGGGTGTCGCAAGTCCGCAATATTTAGCCCGAAAAAAACTTGGGGAGCATTTGAGGCAAAAATACACGTACTTAACCTGAAGTTCCCAAGTTTTTTTTGGTTAGGAATACGCGTTGGGTTCGTTTTTACGTTAGTACGCGAAAAACATTGGCCGTGGAAAAAAACAACGCGTTAAAAATGGTGCAGTAAGGCTCCAGCACGTGCGAGATGAAAGAAAGCACAAAAAATTGGCCGCGTATCTGCTCATTTCGTTGCAAATGCCGTCAAAAGACGATAGTCTTTATCGGCTTTTGCGAAGTAAATGCCTCCCTTCGCTTTCCCGCTCACCTCTCATGTTGTTCCTCTTGCGTCGCGCTCCTCCCAAGGTAAAGACGCCAAAGGTTTGCTTAAATCATTTTAAATTTCCCGCGTTCCACTGCTCCAAACCAGGTGTCTCGATGCGAACGCTGCCGTACGGCGAAGACGCGCGTGAATCGAGCCGCCCTACTTCAACGTTCATAGAACCGCGTTTCCCTACTCCACGTGCGTTGCAAGCAGAACGTGGAACCTATCTAGTGGAACCTTGCGTAACTGTGGCCGGTTGATTTCTTAAAATGGCGCCAGAAGCTATAGTGGCGCGAGCGACAGCAGGCGACGGCGGAGTGAATTCTTTTTCTGCAGTTGATGAAGTATTTAATTTCGCAAAAGTCAAGCATGTTTGATTTTTTTATAAAGGAACACTGCAAGTATCACTTCTATGAATTTATTACTCAAGGATGGCACTCTGGCCTTTGGGAAGAACTAGGGGAAGGAGGTAGGGGTTAGGGGTCGATGAAGTTCATGTTCTGTTGATGAGGTCAGCCTCCTTCACGAAGGACCACAGTCCAAGCAGCACGTTGTTGGCATCGTTCTTTGGGTATAGCCAGGCCTGTAGAGATGTAACGCTAAGGGGGGGGGGGGGGGGGGCTTGTGTATTGTTCGGATCTTTTCCAGGACCCTACATAACCAAACCACAGTAAGTGGCTGATTGTCGGGCGATCTTGGTGGCACAGGGAGCACAGAAGCCAGTCTGGTGAAACTTGCGTGTTCTTGTGTTGTCGATAGTGTTCCCAGCGAGCGAAGATGTCTTCTGTGAGGGCGTAGCGAGTGCGGGCTTTGTTAAGAATTGCTTGTGCAGCTCGTGGTATGTTGCGGGTTATTGGGTGCAGAAGTTCGGGAATTGTTGATTTGAGTACTTTTTTGCTTTCTTGTCTAAGTGTCTTCCTGCGGTCCTCAGGGGAACGGTTATGAGGAATAGAAAGCACTGGTGATTCCGAGGGGTGGTTTAGTATTGCCTCCCTCGCGAGACTATGGGCCTCCTCATAACCGGGGTTACCGTTGTGGCCAGGTATCAACGGCACTCGGGTATCAATGTTATGGTCGTTCTGGATGGTTTCGCACAGTTCATTGATGCGATGAGGTGCAGCGTTTCGTCGTGGAGGGCTGCGCAACGCTTTAACGGCATGTACGTTATCTGTGAAGATGGTAGCCCGGTGTGTATTGGGAGCTATAAGATCAGGGATCATTTGAGCACCTAGGAGGATGGCTTGCAATTCGAGTTCAATGGTGGAAATGGGTTGGTTTACAGAGAAACACTGCGTGCTCGTTTAGCTTAAGTTCGTTGCAGCAAGCGCTGTGAGGAGGCGATTTTCATCTAAGGCCCCATCTGTGTAGATGGCTGCGTTGTTGATTGCACATTAGACGTGACAATCGCTTGTTTCCTTCGTTGATGGGTGTGGCTATTCTTGTCGGTCTTCGCAGGTAGTGGCTTTGAGTGGGCAACCAATACATCTTCCTATGGGTGTACAGGGGCCATCGAAAAGTAACTGGAACACTATCTCGTCAATTTACTAACAGGAGTTTCTTCTTCCCCAAAGTGCCTGGCTGCACTGTTGTGCGTTTAAAAGAGTCCTCCCTAATAAAAAAAGCTACCTGTAAACCGGTAATGGCTGTCATAAAGGCAGTAACACAAATATTTTGTGATTTTCACAAATCCTTTTTTCTGTTACTTATGACGGCACCCGTACAGTTGGTTCGAACGCTGTAGCTTGGAAGGAGTGATCATCGAGTTCCAACAGACTTTGGCCTGGGGTGTGTACAGGCGCCTGTCGTGATCCGTTTGTGTCCTGTGAGTTACATCTTATGGAGCGAAGGAAGGTGGCTGTACCGGTACAGCTTTTCAGTTTTAATATGGTGAGGTGGTCCGGTGATTACCCTCAGACCCTGCAAGTACAGACTTTCCAATTTGCTCATCTGTACTTGAGAAAATTTTTAGTGAATGACGCCATAACATGCCCTCGATATGAGAACTGTCTGCACTAGTATACATGCAAAGTCGGTTGTGGCGCCCCCAAACTTGTTAGAGATGCGCTTGATCAAGTGTAGTAGTTTCTTCCACTCTACATTGGTTTCAATTGGTCAAGCCATGTTTTGCCTCCACCTTGCGTATGTATCGGTATGCCAAGGATTAGGATCCAGCCTTCAGTAGGTTGTGTTATGTTGCGACCCTGCAATGTGAGTGCCACGTTGTCATTTTTTATTGAGTACCGCCTATGGTACTCATGCTTTTGAGTACCCTACCGTAAGAAGGTGTGTCTTTTCGGGCGAAACTTGCATTCCAGTGGGGCCAACTTCATGTTCAATTATGAAAAGCACATTCTGAAGCTCTTTACACGTCCGTTCAGTACTTTCATAGTCACTTGATTCTGTCAATATAGTTATATCATCCGCATACATTGCAAAACGCACTCCGTAATCTTCCTCTAGCGCTGTGTCAATTCGTCTCATAAGCACGTTAAATAGGATCAGCGAAATTACCGATCCCTCGAGTGCACCGACATTATTACCGTACACTCGTGAGCTTGAGGTCTTAACATATATCTCGTATGTTCGACCACAGAGGAAGCTTTTGACGAGGTTGACCGTTCGTTTCCCTGGGTACGTATCTTCAAAGGCACTGAGGACTGCTTCATGAGTGGCGGTATCAAATGCCTTGTTCAAATCTACGGCGACCAAAACATGCAGTATTTTTCTCTTGTGTTTGCACAGAATCCTTCTAAGCAGAAAAAGGCTGCCACCGGTGCCCATGTTAGGGCGAAATCCGGTTTGTGCAGGGTGAAAGAAGAAGATGGTGGTTTAGACGATTGAAAGTTGGTGGACTCTTCTAGATGGTGGTTTAGACGATTGACACACATTCTTCTACTCAGTTTGCATATGGTGGGGGTGAAAGAAATTGTCCTCAAGTTAGTTGCTGGGCTCAGATCTTTGCCTACTGCTGCATAAAAACGTTTATTCCTCCTCTGCCGCCGCTCCCTCACCTGCGAGAGCATCATTAGGATGATGGTGATGAGAATCCATCGTGACGTGCATAGGGAGGAAAAGATTTTGCATGGAGCCAAGCATACGTCCTTTTTGGTTATAGAAAGAACAGTGAGGTTGGGAAGACACGCCGCTGAAACAGTGTGACAGTCGGTAAAGCTGCTCGCGCGTTCCCTCACAGGATGGATCCGTACCGGTTCGGCTTCACCACGGACCGCTACGGCCGTGGATTTGGCTACAGCTGCAAGGACGTGTTCGAGTGCCAGGCCCTGAAGGAGAAGCAGGAGCTGGCGGAGTCCTACCGAGCCTTCCCGCAGGGCTTCGTTCCGTCGCTGGCGTACCGCGAGCCGACAGCCGAGCGGCCGCCAGGTCACCGGCGCTCAACGCCGCCGCGATTTCCGTCGGCCGCTGCAGCGCGGCTCCCGCCGCCTGCCGCCGCGCCCTACTGGTGAAGGGCTTTCTTCGCCGCCCAAGTACGCTGCCACCGATGCCGCTGTGCGCAAGCGTCCGCCTCTTGCAGACCACCGAGCTTTAAAGGAACAGCCACAAGAACAAGGAATAGGACGCTGAGATTGGGGCAACTTTCTGCCTCTGAGCAGGATGCAGTCTAAATCATACCGTGCCCGAAGAAATTGTACAGAATCGGTGCTGACAGCTAGCTAGCTAGAGACGAACTTTTTCTTTGTCGTCAAAGTTTTCCTACAAACAAAGCAAGGAAACCGCCGAAATAACTCGCAGCGCTGACATTAATTGCACAGATCGGCTGCAGATTCAATTACGAGTGCTAGACCACACGGCTTTTGTGGTCATTAACTTTAATTAAGTAATCAGCCACCACAGCTCGATAGGGAATCGAGAACAAAGATGCGTTGGGCCTCAACATTCTGTTTCCGGCATGTTGTTCCGCTGGGTTTATGCAACACGCCAGAGCGATCATTAACCATTTCTTCGCGTTCGGCAGGCCGAACGACAGCAAGTCTTAATTGCAGTTCGTCGACCCACCCGAAAGCTCCACAGCGGAGAGGCTAAGAAAAATACAGCCTTGGAACGACGGTTAGCGCGGAATATCTGCTTTGGAAGACCGCAACCCAAACAACGAACTTATTTTGCGGATGCCGCAGTATGATCAATTCTATCATCCCATTTCGCACTCGATTGCCGCAGCGTGAGCTCTTCTATCTTCCCGCCGACGGAGAGTACCTAAAAAAAAGGGAGGGAGAGATAGAATGGAGGGCTTACACAACAAGCGTGAAAGAGAAATGCACGTCGCTGGGTGCACAGACTCTCGAAGTGTAAGATCCCACTTGTAATTTAAGTGTATTAGCCCCGTGATTATCAATGTCTTAACAACCAGAGCGCAGTCCAGCCATGCCACAGTGGCATGCCGGAGTCGGCATGCAAGTCGGCATGCCACAGTACCACGCAGCGCGCCTCCCTCTCTGCATACCAACCGGCAAGTCTTTCTCGTTTATTTACAACCATCATCTCATGTTTACCGCTATTTTCTTAATAAACGTGCTTATTCCTACAAGAGTTTGCATTTACCTTTCCTGCGTGTGTTCATGACTGAACTAAGACAAGCTCGGCATCAAGCGTTTCTTTTTATTTTTTAAAGTTTGCTTTAACTTGCACAAATAACCTGGCGGCGATCGCCTTCCCGGAACGATTTCCATGGGATCTTTCAAGGAATGAGGTATTTCTGATAAGCTACAAGGAAAGAAACTCGTGAGGTTTAAAAAATTGAGGACTGGGAAACTCTCGCAGGACTCGCAGCATTTCGTCGATAGAAGCAAATTAGCTGTCAGCGCCATTTAAGTTTTGTTCCGGTGTACTCCGTGGAACAGTCGGCATATTTTTGGCGGAAAGAAGTCCCATTCTTCAACGCTGTCAGATAAAATTAGCGCCGCTTTTTCCCAGCAACAGAAAAAACTGGTCCGGTTCGTCAGCCGCGGTACTTTTTTTTTTTTTTGCCTAGCGAAGTGGAATTACTTTCATCTGAATGTGTCGTTTCCCGCCCTACGTTTTGTGCCCTACGGTGGCTTGGTACTTTTATCAGAAAGGCAATCCTATCCGGCAAGTCGGAACTGTCGTTTCTAAAAATGATAAGACGATCCCCGTTTGTCGGGTGTATGCCGACACAACGCGGCCTACATGCACAAAATACAGAATTTAAATCTAGATCGTCGCGACGTTAAAGAGCGGTGTCAGAGAACTTCTTGTCGCGGAACAGCGGTAGCAAGAGCATCACTCCTCGAGGTAATTTTATGTCAGTCGTTGTTTGCGAAATGTCGCATGCGTTATTAAAGCGGATATTCCAATTGGGAACCGGCCCACTCGTCGCAGCCAACTCGTCCTAGGAAAACTGGTCATAGAGAAACTGGTCAAAGAGGGCATCTCGTTCTAGGTGATCCCGTACTAGGAAAAGTGGTAGCACTGACCTTCTCGTGCTAGGAAGAGTCGTCTCGTGGTTTCATTTTTGGCCAATGTCGAGGAAATGGGGAGAGGAAGTTAGTGGCTACTAATCTTATAATTACTCCCAGGTTGACCTCTTCAGAGTTCGGGGGGGGGGGGGGGGTCCTCTACTTTCGTTAGTTGGCAGGTGGTGGTTGAAATGGTTTTTCTATTTTAACACACGTTCCTCTGTCCCCTTCTTATTTCCCTTCTTGTATCCAAAAAGATTCACACCTTTTTTACTGGGTAAGGGCTTTCTTTTCAGGTTTTTTTTCTCCTTCCAAAAAATATTCGTCACACTTTTTCTGTGGAGGGGGGGGGGGGTCGGCTTTTTCTTTCTTTAGCGTTTTCTTTTCTTTCTTTTCTTTTTTTGCGTTATTTTTTGAAGCTTTTTGCCTGCTTGTGTATATATCTATAAATAGGGTACAATGTTGGCCTCTTGTGTGTTTGCAGGTGGTGCTTGAAATTGGCTTTTCGGTTTCTGCACAACTTCTGGTTTCTGCTTGTGCTTTTCTTCTCCTTCTAAAAAATATTCGTCACACTCTTTTGTGTGAGTGTGTGTGTGTTTGCGGGGGGGGGGGGGGGGAGCGCAACTTTTAAGTCGGGTCTTGACTTTCACTCCCATATATAGTTGATATGAAGACTAACAAAACGAAAGTTACCCAGCTTGACAGTCATCGTTTGTCAACAGGAACGAAAACAAAAGATCAAAATACTAAAAAGCGAAAACACAGAACGAAATCGCAAATCCCAATACAGCGCCGTCACTTAATTACCAAAAATAAAAAAAACGTATTAGAAAAACAGAATGGGCAAACTAAATCTAATATAAAAGACTCACGTAATTAGCTGCACAACGAAAAAAAATAAGATACGCTGTCTGGCTGGCGCGTTCCTCGAAGGCGACAAAGGAAACATTACGGGTGGTGAACAGAAGGAGGAGTGTAAGAATGTTTACGCCTAAGATGAGAATTATACAAGCTTCTGTACTCTTTCATTTGAACATGATAGACGAAAAACGTAAATTGTGACGAGTTGGCCGAGTGTCCAGTTGCCCTAGGTTACGAGTTTCCCTAGTGCGAGATGGCCTATGACGACTTGCCCTATGTGACGAGTTCACCTATGACGAGTTGGCTGCGACGAGTTCACTTTTAACAAGTTCTCCTAGACCCATTCCAATTATCCTACACCAGGTAAAAAAAAAAGATCGAGCACTCTGCGGAGAAAGGAGCGGCAAATTTCCTGTTGTTAGCACCTGGTTATATTTGAGCTCCGACTATCTGGTTATATAAAACTAACGAGAGAAATATTTCATTTTTGATTGAAAGTTTTAATCTAAGTGTCTAGGTGTCAATGGGAAAGTTGGAGATCCCATCTTAAATCACGTTATTCAACTTACTCCAACACGCTACTCTATATAGGCAGCTATTTCGATATATTGCCCCGCAACCACGAAAACGAACCACGTGCACCTAGGTCATCACGGGTTGCCGCACTGTAATCCCAAAAGAGGCCATGAAGCCGTTGCGTATTTGGCAGCGAGACCACGAAGTTTTACATGTTATTTTGAACAATCTAGGTTGAGGCAAATGCATTGTTTCTGGTGTGTAAACGTGACTTATCCTGGAAGCGGAAAGGAAAAACAATGAACACAGTGTTACCAGTCCGTAGAGTTGGGCTACTAAAGAGTCGTATCAAAGCAAAAATCTTGCTAGGCAAACGCCGTTGGCGAGCATTATGCAAAGTACAGCAAGGGCAAAATACTGACATCTATAGCTGTACCAAACGGGGTTTGTTAGTTTTAATGCCTTTGGTGCAGGGGTTGGCAACTTTTTGAGGGGGCGGGCCGAGTTGCATGAAGCTGATACGGTGGAGGGCCGTACGGCAAATCAAGGAAGAGGAGGGGCTTTGCAGGCAAAGAGAAAATTCGGCGAAGTGATAATAATTGACAATAATCTGGCTAAGCGTGACGATGGGGCACAATACCAACTGAAAGCGGTTAATTATCTGTTCTTGTCTCCTGTCTAACCCAATTCGAGGTCAAAACTGGCCCGTCAGCCTTCAGATGGGAAGTGACAGAGGGAGGGGTGGGGTTCTGACGACGTGCTGGGGCCGCCACATGCGACCCGCGGGCCGCAGGTTGCGGACCCATGCTTTAGGGGATAGCCACGCCGTACTGCTTTTGTTAGCCACGAAATGGTTTAGAATGAATGAATGCTTTTGAAGACAGCAACTTCAGCATTTTTTTGCTTCTCGAAAGTGAATCAGCGATGACGACATCCATGGACGTTCACATAACTCTGCGGGAATGTGTATGTCCAATCCTGCCGACGAGCAATGATTGCTTCGCGATTCCTGTAGAAGACTTCCCGTTTGTGTACACCAGACGCAATGTCGTAGCTTCTAACAAAGGCTGGTTCTGTGCACGTGTGATGTGTACTCTAACGTGTCCGCAACACGGTATCCTGTCGACGAAGCTACACTGGACCTGTACGATCCCCCTTTTGTTCTGATACCCTTTTTGAATTCGTATGAGGTGGACCCTTGACTAGCAAACCTTCGCCGTCATGTTCCCTCACCGAAAGCGAAAATGGGGGCCACGGTGGTAAAATATGGAGATGGAGAGAATCCTGGAGCGCTCTGAGACCATATACGCACGTGTGTGTACTTGGTATCAGTATCCGTACCAGTACGTACCTGTATCAGCAGGTATTTTGTACTGTTTTCTAAATTCTATTTTTCCCATAATAATTTCAGCTGGCCATGTCCTCGCGCCTACTTAGCTGCTAAATTCGTCAAAATGTTGAAAACCTTTGGAGTAGTATTTTCTGAGCGCTCGCTGTGATATTCAAAATATGCAATGTAGACACGAAGCTCTGGAGTATCAAAGGCTTGTAAATTGAAATTTTTGACTATTTGCCATTAAAACAACTCTAATTCTATATTATTCATTATTTTCATCGTGTCCAAGTTACTGTTTTCTAGTTGGGCAAAGGCACTTTGACCAACACATTTTAACTTTCTCGCCTACCTAAAAAAATCATCAAAGAGAAAGCAGTCATCTAGCTGACGCCGTAGCTGGTCGGTTACTAAAACATTCTGGCTCAATTGAGGGGAACAATTTTTCTAGATTATAGCCTTTGTAAAAAATTAATATACAAACACCTTAAAACCAGTGTATTAGTTACTTTCCAACTTTATCCTCGGTAATTCTATTTATACAGCGGGAGCTATGAACACCGGTTGGTACACCTGCCAGTCACACTATGACACTGTTACGAATCGGCCAGCGCCACGTGTTTTCCCGCATCAGCGACCACGTGGGAATCGACCATGTGCGACCGCGTGTCGGTGAATCGTACTTTCGTGTCTCGCCATGCCGGGTCAATCACCTCGCTTTGCAACGTGCTTCCGGCAGCTGCCAGCGCCACACCCTTCAGGCACCTGCCTGACCTTCCCGGCTCAGACGGTTCGCTATCGGCACGATCAACCTTTAGATAGCGCGACCCCGGCACCTTTCAAGGACACTCTCTCCCCTCTCTCGGACGCCACGAGGGGCGAAGCCATGACTCGCGAACTATGGAAACGTGTGTGTGTCTGTGATTTCGTGGCGTGTTACTCTTGGGGGCGTTTTTTGGGTATAAATAGAAGCAGCACAAACGTTGAAATTCATTCCTGTCTGAGCAGCGAATCCATGCGGTCGCTCTGCTCTTGTCCTGTATTGTAACCTCGCCCGTCAGGGCATTGTATGTTTTTTTTGGCTTCGGCTCACCTCTCGCTATGAAGTAAACAGTTACGTTACCTTACTGCTCTGGACTTCTTCACGGCTGCAACACCGGCTGGCCGCTCGCTTCCTACACGCTACCCATCGTATGTTGGAGGCCACGGAGAAAGGATCGGGTGCCCCCGCCCGGTCGCAACAACACTCAAACGTTAGGATCGGTACCGCGGAGAATACTTAACCGTATAACACGAAAAGGTGAACCTGGAAGATTTAACTACAAGAGAACTTCCTTGAGTTTTTATGCAGTGCTGTTCGCAATATTTATGCCCTTATTTGTTACTTGTTTTGTTGCAGCAGTGCACGCGTATAAATCTGCTTTCATTGTTTCAACTGTACGTACGCTTCCCATTTTCTAGTCCGTACAGCATCGAATTGATTATATTTTAGCTTTTTGTACTGTCCTCTGATGGCCTTTAAAATTGTAACAATGACGCAACGTCGTAAGCGCGCCGAAGGCTACAATGAAATAGTGCAGGAGCAATAAACGTAAATTTGCATAAAATCTTAATCTTGTACAAATATGGTGCCCGCTCCCTGGTGGCCAATTTAGTGAGCGATTGAAAGGGCGTCGAGAGCAACGTTACGGTAAATAGCTGTCGAGGAATCAATGTTAACGAATGAGGTTGGGGGTCTCAAGCAAAATCCTGCTCCTGACGTATACAACCACAGCTCACTGTGATTAGCTCGTTGGCTACGCCTTCTTGGACGCTGCCTTCAATGTCACCGTGTTATCGTTGACAGGTGGGTCTGTTTACAAATGCTGACAGGTTGAACAACGAATTGTTAAGACGAACTATTTGCTCTTTGAAGTGCTGCAACGATTGTTGATCACAGCTGGAACTGCCTGAAACAGGTTTTCGAACCGGAATTAAAACACTAAAACTGAACCCAAGGGCTACTTGGCCATTGAACCGCAGCAGAGCCGAACGAAAAAGCACTGAAGATTACTATATACTCCCTAATGCGAAATTTTAGCAAGCGTGAGCTGCAGTCTTCTGGGTCATTGCGCATATCTGCTGTATCTGAAGAAGTGATCGCGTGAGCATCGAACGCATGGCGACGCGGTACTCTGCAGCTATCTCGCAGCGCGTCGCCGCCGCCGGCCAGCGTGTTGTCGTGTTGTTGCAAATCGTGTTTTAACCTCCCGCGCAAATGTCACGCGGTTCGGATTGGCCACGTACGGGGGAGCAGCGAGCATGTTATTGAAAATTGTGTTAGAACCTCCCGCGCAAAATGTCACGTGGTTTGGATTAGCGGCGAACCGAACAGCGTCTGGGGAAAGTGTCAGGGCCTTGGCGGCGACGCATGAAACAGGAGTGAGGTGGGGGTAGTGAGAGAGATGACGCCATAGCCGCGCGTGCCGCCGTTCTCCTCACCCTTCGCCAGACGCTCCTCTCCATTTTCTTTCTGCCGTTGCTGCTGCGTTCGCTCACTCGGTTACGCGGACATAAACGTCGACGCCACGTTATCCAGGTAACGGCTGCCAGGGGGCTGCGCCCTAATAAGTTGCAGATAGGGACTAAGCATATCCTCATGAGATGAGAACGCGAAATCGTACTAGCGATTGAACTTTAGATTATGAAGAAAACTGTGTAGCTCCGGCAGTGATACCACTCATATCACACGATACATTTCTATATCACATGTTCACATTGAGCGCTTCAGGTCAGCCTACGCAATCTATTGTAATTGCCCGCAAGGCAGCGCCCAACCACGCGCACAGCGCCATGTTTCTATACCTAAGGGTAAATCTAGAGGCATGCGCCTTTTATTTGCGTTTTATTTCTCCTCCTGGCAACCTTTCATAAATAACAAATAGGCTTCAACGCTTGCAGCCACTTCGTGACAAATGTGGTTCCAGACCCGTCTTCCGATGTTAACGGAATAACTTAGGACGTAGAAAACGCTTTTGCATCGCATGAATCTTGCAAGGTACCAGCCACTCTTTCTATGCCACTTTCTTCCATTTAGTTTTCATGGTGCACCTGCTGCCGCCTAACCGAGGTGTCCATGTGATCGATAGCTGGTTGAGCACGTGTTCTTGGCGTGGTATTGATGTCTGCTTGTTTCAGGTGTTCAAGTGGACATATCCCGGCAGGTCAATGGGGTGGCGTCGTCCTTAACCCTGAGTGGCGCGTTAACGAATGAGTTACGTTCATTCTCTTGCACGCCTCTTTTCTTTTTGCTTTCTTACTACATTCATTTAGATCTTCGCTTTCGCTCATTTCTGCACACGGGCGATATGAAAAAACCTGACCAAAACGGGGCTAACAGCTTCGCAGCAAAAAAAAAAAGTGAGATTTGTCTGTATGAAAGCTGGTACTCGTGGTAGGCAGGTGGACCATTTACTGACCAGACCGTACGAGACCGATGCAAGTATTTCTTTCGGTGGAAGGTAAATAGAAACCCACTCTATTCCACAGGACTGGCTCTGCGCAATTATCATACCTTTGTTTAAAGCCGGCAACCGAATGATTATTAGTAACTATCGTCCCGTGTCACTGACGTCTGTTTGCTGCAAAGTTATAGAGCATATTATAGCAAAGCATATCATGGTTCACTTGGAGGTCAATCAATTACTTAATGACTGTCAGCATGGATTTAGAAGTGGCAAGTCCACAGTGACGCAAATGATTCAAACAATTCATGATTTCAGCTCGGCTATAGACGATCGCAAACAGGTTGATGTAATTTGTATTGATTTTTCTAAAGCTTTTGATGTTGTCAACCACACTAAGCTGCTTTTTAAACTGCGAAAAATGGGATTCAGTGATGAAATTTTAAATTGGATTGGCGCCTACCTGAGTAACCGCAAGCAAGCGGTGAGGATTGATGGTTCTTTTTCAGCTACGCTAGATGTGTTTTCAGGTGTGCCTCAAGGGTCCGTGCTTGGCCCGCTGTTGTTTTTATTGTACATAAACGATATAAGTACTATTGTAAAGCCACCTGTTAAGATGAAACTTTATGCTGATGATTGTTTGATTTACATGCCTGTAAGCTGTACTGATAATCAGCTCGAGTTGAACAAGTGCCTTGAAGATTTGGAATTGTGGTGTTGCGAATGGGATATGCAAATTAACTTCAAAAAAACAACTTATGTACACATCACCAATAAGAAAAATGTTCTCAATTTTCAATACAACATCGGGAGCAACAACCTCTGTAAAACGTCCTATTTTAAATACTTAGGGGTGACAATTACGAACAACTTAACTTGGCACCGTCATATTGAATCGGTTTGTTCTGAGTCATTTAAAAAACTTTGTTATCTACAAGCGAAGTTGCATAAAACACCTAAACACGTTAAGCGGCTTGCATACCAAACATATATTAGACCTAGACTGGAGTACGCCTCCGTGGTTTGGAGCCCTCACCAGAAACACTTGGTCACCAAGTTAGAACGTATTCAGAGGCGTGCAGTACGGTTTGTTTGCTCTAGATATAGAAGGCGGGATTCAGTAACTGATATGCTCAATTCATGCAATTTAGAACCACTGGAAATTAGAAGACAGAAACAAAAACTTAAAAAGCTATTTCGTATAATGCAAGGGATATTAAAAATACCTACAGACGAGTACATACGCCTTCCCGGAAAACGTAGTGCCAGATTGAATCATGATGCCCCCATTACACCTTTCAACACTCGCACTGACATCTTTCGATGGTCATTTTTTCCGGATGCTATAGAACATTGGAATCGTTTACCCCACCATGTTGTTAATAGTACCGATGTGCAAACTTTTGAAAGAGAAATTGATGCTTATTTTGCGCTGGGTTGAACTACTGCCAATTTGGTTTTCCTGTCTGCATTGCTTTGTGAGTGCCCGTTGTTATTGTTTTGTTTTGGTTTTCTGTTGTACTCACATTTGTACTCCCTCCCTGTTATGACCCTCAAGCGAGGGTTGACAGTATTAATAAATAAATAAATAAATAAATAAATAAATAAATAAATAAATAAATAAATAAATAATTGATTGATTGTAGGGTTTAACGCGCCGACGCAACGCAGGCGATGAGGCGCGCCGTAGTGGAGGACTCCGGATTAATTTTTACCACCTGGGGATCTTTAACGTGCGCCGAAATCTCGAGCACACGGGCGTTTTTGCTTTTCGCCTCCATCAGAAAAGCGGCCGCCGCGGCCGGGAATCGAACCCGCGACCTCGTGCTCAGCAGCTAAATAAATAAATAAATAAATAAATAAATAAAATACTAGTGTTCGTTGGATAAACAGGCATAAGAAAAGTTAAACACAATGGAGCGACCGAAACGCGGCAATCACATATGGTGGTTCCCTATCTATTGCTTGGGTTGGTACACAAATGATTATGGCCACTAAAGCGTTCTGAAAGAAGAATTTAGCGGTCAGGAAAATGAAAAGAACACTACAAAAAAAACAACTTTTAACACCAATACATTTTACCGAAGCTTTAATACAGCATTTAACATAAATGCTAGAGCAAGGAAACGAATTTAGAATATGTTAAAAAAAAACGATAGCAATTTAAAATATTAAATGCTGGTAGTTCATTAGAACGCCATCACGAGACGAAATAAACCTGAAGTGTTTCAAAAGCATTAAAAGCCACATCTCGGCACTCGATTAACGCCTAATACGGCATATTCGTTCATGACCTGAGTATAATAATGTCCCCAACAAACACTATAATTAGCAAGACTGCCACCATCAGTACACGGTTCATCCAACGCTAGAATATAAGAGTCCGCACACAACTCTGTAGTTCTTTGGCGTCATCGCACGAACCTTCGGCAAAGATGTATCCCATCGTCAAATTTTTATGCAACGAGGAGTCGGTTTATGAGTCTGTCCTGAATGCCCCATGCGAATCAGACCTTCACATTTAGACAAGAATGCGCTAAGTCATTTGGAATGAACTATCTGACCTAGGACTACTAGCATTGCCTTCATAATTCGATATATTGTCACGTAGCCAAAGACGGCGCAGGTGTCTTGAAGAAAAAATATACACCATCTTCCCGCGAGAAGAACCATGGGTAGATGTGACGCATCGGTGGGTTTCCGTTGCGTTTCCGTTATGTTGTTTCCATTTAGCGTGTCAATTTGTTGTTGTTTCCATTATATTACGTACGGTTGCGCCGACCATCGCGATAGCAGGCCCGTTAGTCTCCATTCAAATCATCGGTGGTCATCGGATGTCATCGAAGCGGCGGAACGACTGAGCGGAGCGGCGCAGTTACCGCGTTTATATGTACCGCGCGTTAACGGTGAGGGGAATGAGAGAGAGCAGCGCATGCGCATGTGTTAGATGTTTAACCGAGCGCTAACGCGCGATGACGCACAGCTGGCACGGCGACGGGAGCGAGCGCTAACACGCAGATGGCGCTGCGGTGAGAGCGGCGTTAGCGCGCAGCTGGGGCGGCGAGGAGAATGGGGAGGGATGCGGACTACGGATGCCGGAAGACGCCGGAGGGACAAGGCGAGTTAAAGAGATGCGTTGCATCTAAAAAACAAGTTTATTGGAGCGAACTTGTGCTCCCTTAACAACTCAAAGATTACACAGGCGGCGAAACAGCCGTCAACAAAGTGACGTGCGTAGACTGGTGTCGACGATTCAAATGCCGCGGCATCTGCTCAGCGGGAATTTATCACTCGGCGCGAGGGTTTCTGGAATAGTAGAATTGTATCCAGAACACTGTAGATGAACGAAGATTATTCTAGGCTGTTCGCGTTAGTTCGGAACGCCTTCCCTATCAGAAGAGATAACACATGCGGCACAGAAAGAAAGTACGGAACACCCGCCTCCCTTGGCACACACAACACCGATAACACAGACCGGCGAAGTCGGGCGGCAAAAGCAAAACACAAATAAACAAACCCAATGCATGGTTCGCGGCAATATTGTATAAATAATTATGCCTACCCATGTTTTATGTTCTTTAAGATATCTTCGATCCTATTTTTTTCATTCCTGGTTTGTATTACATTTAAATCTGCAGCTAAGTAGTAGTACAGTGAAAGCTCGTTAATTCAGATCTCTAGGGAGTAAAAAAGATGCACAAATTATCCAGATGTCGAACTATTGAATGGCCGACAAAACCAGCACATGTACAATTTTTTAACGCATACTTTTACGTCACGGAGAAGTCAGTGCTGCTACTTTGTCTTTTGGCGTATAGCTAAGCTTTAGAACGAACAAGTTTTCGCCTGCGACAATTCGTTCAGAGCAAGAGTATCACATGGAGCATCATAGTAGAATTCTCTTTCGGGTGGTTATGCTCAGCAAAGGTGACCGATAAAGCGAAAGTATCCACAGCTTCTAGTCCGCAAACAGTCGGGCGCCGCCTGCTGTTTACGCTCGCGTCCTCCCTACCGCTCGAGGAAAGAGAGGGTGCACCAATGACGGCGCGTTGCGGATAACGTTTCGAGGTCTTGATCCGAATTAAGCGGCGCGCGAGTAAATTGGCGCCATAACAACGACGGTCCGCGCCCATGGATACTTGTACATTTTTTTAAGGGAGTAGGAGAGCCGAATTATCCGAGTTTCTGAATTAGCAGGGGCCGCATTAGCGATATTTTACGGTAGTTCGGTCTCTTGCCTGAAAGCCGAAGTGCTCAAGCATTAAGGAATGGCTGGGGAAGTACATAAGTGCCTTAATTTTGGCAGAGGTGACGGTGCGGCACTGACAACGACATATTTTCGTCTCAGCGTAAGGGGGGGGGGGGGGGGGGCTGTTCGGTAAGCGCCATAGTTTTTCATACTTGAGCGTGAGAATGAGGTGAGGGACAGGAGACAAAAATGGGAAGAAGGAGGATGAGGTAGTGAAATGCAGTGAAGATTAACGACGAGGGAGTCCAATTGAAAATGAAAGCACTTTGCCCATTTGTAGAATGTGGATAAACGAATATCAACCAAGTACGCTGTTGTCAGCGTGTGCAGATGACTCATTCAGCAGCTTTCCCGGCGTTTGCAACGGTTAAGCAGTTCTATGTGAACTGCACGAGGGAACCCTGTCTGTCTGTCAGTAGCGCTTGATGTGTCACACTTTCACCTCGAAAGAAAATGCCACCGAAAAATGCCCTAGCGTCTTCGTATCTTATAAGACTGGTTATATTGCCCCGGAAACAGGGCCTTCCCAGCAATGCATTTGAGTAAAATAGTGAAGCTGACTTTAAATGATCTCGATGAATAGCACTCCACAGCTGTACATGGGGATCTTGCGAAAGTATTTAATAAAAGGTTCTGGGACCATGCAACCTTCATGCCAGACATCTTACATTAATTGGCATTCAACAAAATATCCTTCCCAGCATGGCACCTTTGTGTGGTTATGAAGTCGGCTTTAAAGGGTCTTGGTGCGTAGCAGAGATGCTGACGCATTTCTTCGACAATTCCCATTTGAAAGGGAGTTTCTACACATTTGTTTCCTGCGTCTGAGCGCAAGCGACGATACGCGTGCCTGCGCGCCGAGTTCGTGATGAGCGCTTTTTTCTTGCAACGGTAAAACCGGCACTTCAGAAGCGGCAAGCTTTTCGTCTGATTTGTTTTATGGTAGCCGAAAACTTCTGTGCCAATGTCAGTCGGCGTACTAGAACACACTCTCCAATTACAACTCCCGCATGCGAAAGAAAAAGCTGCCAATGCGGTCCTTTTGCAGAGCAAGGGAAATTCTCTCCGCTCCCCGTCGTGGGGTCGGTACTATGGCGTCCTGGAGCTCACATTCTCCTGGATGCATACGATGTGACACACTCTAGCCATCACGTTTTACGCACGCCCTGCAAGGTAAAAAGTCACCCGATTCAATTTAAAACGAACATTTTATATGACCATTGAGCAAAAAAAAGTCGGCGTCGCAGTAGGAGTGGTGTCTGTAGAAAACTTCGAAATTCCCATTGGCTGCGGAGCGTTCTATATCGCTTGCCCGTGCCACAGAAATAAAAACACAGGCGCGCGCTTCCATTGCTGAGGCAACGCCTGGGCAGGAGCAGTAAGAGTGCGGTCACGCAGATGTCCCTCTCCTTGGCCGCCCACGCCAGCACACCGCAGATAAAGGCAGCGCAAAAGCAGCAAAACGAGCGAAACTTCGAGTGATAAAATGGCGTTTGTTGCCCTCGCATCCGCGCAATGCTAATTTTTGCGGCCACGTGAGTTGAGTTTTAGCACTGCGTTTTGTCGCCTTTTCGTATACGTTACAGGCGCATACAGTCGTAACCTCATACGATATTGTGCGCGTAGTAGAACGTTGAATGGTAGGCAGTATAGCGAAAGGTTAAAGCTTGCTGCGTCATCTGCTAAACTGAAAGCTCCAATTCATGCTTTTCTGTATTGCTAAGTGACTCGTAACCTGGCCAGGTGTATCTGTAAGTTTCCGTGACCATCCAAATCAGTGTTAACCAACGCCCTTTCGTTACTATTGATATGGATATCCTCCTACCTAAGTAGTCTCCATGGATCGTGGAAGCTTAGAAGCCCCGGAGTACTTGTTTTGCGGAATCGCACACAACGCCCTGAACCAAAACACGGGGTTTGATGTATACATTTTAGTCAGCTCCAAGAAAATCCAGAGATCTGTTTTGAACATACCCTACGGCATGGACTGCAAGAGAGACGTGCAAAAGTAACCGGCGATATTTTGCCTCCTGCCGTTCTTAAAGGTAGCGCTCACTTCCTCCGAGATTTGCGGGGTCTAACAAGTCCCTTCACTTCGGCACAAGCCGAGAAGGCTATTGGTAGCGCACGCTGTATGTAGTACTTACATACCCGCTGCAAGCTTGAGTCGTCGCTAGTGAAACGTAATTTCGAACGTGATAAGGACAATCCTCCGGCAGAACCACAACGTCGCATTCCATCACTCACACACACACACACACACACACACACACACACACACACACACACACACACACACACACACACACACACACACACACACACACACACACACACACACACACACACACACACACACACACACACACACACACACACACACACACACACACACACACACACACACACACACACACACACACACACACACACACACACACACACACACACACACACACACACACACACACACACACACACACACACACACACACACACACACACACACACACACACACACACACACACACACACACACACACACACACACACACACACACACACACACACACACACACACACACACACACACACACACACACACACACACACACACACACACACACACACACACACACACACACACACACACACACACACACACACACACACACACACACACACACACACACACACACACACACACACACACACACACACACACACACACACACACACACACACACACACACACACACACACACACACACACACACACACACACACACACACACACACACACACACACACACACACACACACACACACACACACACACACACACACACACACACACACACACACACACACACACACACACACACACACACACACACACACACACACACACACACACACACACACACACACACACACACACACACACACACACACACACACACACACACACACACACACACACACACACACACACACACACACACACACACACACACACACACACACACACACACACACACACACACACACACACACACACACACACACACACACACACACACACACACACACACACACACACACACACACACACACACACACACACACACACACACACACACACACACACACACACACACACACACACACACACACACACACACACACACACACACACACACACACACACACACACACACACACACACACACACACACACACACACACACACACACACACACACACACACACACACACACACACACACACACACACACACACACACACACACACACACACACACACACACACACACACACACACACACACACACACACACACACACACACACACACACACACACACACACACACACACACACACACACACACACACACACACACACACACACACACACACACACACACACACACACACACACACACACACACACACACACACACACACACACACACACACACACACACACACACACACACACACACACACACACACACACACACACACACACACACACACACACACACACACACACACACACACACACACACACACACACACACACACACACACACACACACACACACACACACACACACACACACACACACACACACACACACACACACACACACACACACACACACACACACACACACACACACACACACACACACACACACACACACACACACACACACACACACACACACACACACACACACACACACACACACACACACACACACACACACACACACACACACACACACACACACACACACACACACACACACACACACACACACACACACACACACACACACACACACACACACACACACACACACACACACACACACACACACACACACACACACACACACACACACACACACACACACACACACACACACACACACACACACACACACACACACACACACACACACACACACACACACACACACACACACACACACACACACACACACACACACACACACACACACACACACACACACACACACACACACACACACACACACACACACACACACACACACACACACACACACACACACACACACACACACACACACACACACACACACACACACACACACACACACACACACACACACACACACACACACACACACACACACACACACACACACACACACACACACACACACACACACACACACACACACACACACGCACACACGCACGCACGCACGCACGCACGCACGCACGCACGCACGCACGCACGCACGCACGCACGCACGCACGCACGCACGCACGCACGCACGCACGCACGCACGCACGCACGCACGCACGCACGCACGCACGCACGCACGCACGCACGCACGCACGCACGCACGCACGCACGCACGCACGCACGCACGCACGCACGCACGCACGCACGCACGCACGCACGCACGCACGCACGCACGCACGCACGCACGCACGCACGCACGCACGCACGCACGCACGCACGCACGCACGCACGCACGCACGCACGCACGCACGCACGCACACACACCGCTTCGGCCGCAGGCCTTGTTGCACAATTTTAGTTCGGGAGGCCAGCGATTCGGGAGGCCAGCGGGAGGCCCAATGAGAGGCGAATTACTGCCCATAGAAAAGTGTAAACCAAAGTCTCTGAATTTTCTCATAAAATCTTGTCTCACAATCAATCGCCTAGACACGACTTTCTCTCGCGGCCTATGTACGTCTTATGCTGCATCGACCATCAGTTCAAGGTAGCCATTCGATTTTACCTTACGTAGGCATTACCATATTCATTTCTTCCGCAGATCTGTGAATAATGGAACCCCCTTCCACACGATAGCGGGACCTCTGAAGACCCAGCGTCAATCAAAAATGCGCTCTATTATATGTACGTGGTGTCCAAAATCCTTTTCGAAAATCCCCCGACCTGCCCGGTCGATGTCATTTGGACCCCGGGGCACACTGGTTTGGGAGGGAACGAGACGGCCCATGATGTGGCACGACGACGTACTATCCGTGCCGGGGCTAGCCTCACCCCCTACCATGGTGCCCGATCCGCTAGGGACCGACTAATCACCCATCACGGCATTGTGGGGCATTACCGCCTCGCCCGCCGTCATAACCCCCCCTCCCCCGCGTTTATCCAGGGCACACCACCTATCAGGAACCCTCTGAAGCCTCCTGCAAACCAATGACCTCACTTGTTGGGCAGTACTGCACCGCATCTACTCCGCTCAGTATCCCTCACCGAATTGCCTCTTTTATGGCGCCCCCGCCACACTTGTCCACTCTATTTGCGCATGCCCCCAAGATCCCTTCCCGTATATAAATAGTGATGAGCAGCGGGACGGTGCGCTTGGAAGCTCTGACCTGGATGTGCAAACACTCGTGGTTCTTAGGGCTGCCACCGTCGCCACCAGACTTAAACCGGTGGTCACCACGCCCCACTACACGATAGGACTCAATAAATGTGTTTTTCTCTCTCTGTCTCTCCCTCTGCAATAACCTGGCTCGTGAAACTTTGTAAACCTTCTTTTTGCACTTCTGTATTGTTGCGGGTGAAGAATGCGGAAACCTGAGGAGGACAATCCCCTGTAAGCCAGTTGGACAGAGATGGGCTAGGGAAGAGGAAGATGAAGACAAAGAAGGTGATCGCGGGACTGACTGGTTCGGGACGGGTGATTAAACCTGTTACTGTTTGCCTAACCGATGTGTCCATGTGAATAGTGGCCCGTAGCAATATTAAGTCATGTATTTTATGCATTGCACCCATCCCCCCCTCCCTGTGACGGCTTAAGGGCCCTGCGGGTATTTGAATAAATAAAGATTGGAAGGGCTCCACACTGCTTGACACCATGTTGTAAAAACAGGGATACGCGCACCAGCGCACGCAACCTAAATTATTTTGCTTGAATAGCGTGCGTTCACCTTACGCCCGCTAAACGCAAACTCAATGTTGCGTACTGCGCATGCGCTGTGCGAACGACGCAAAAGAATAGCGTACGCTAACTCTTTGCGTAGGGCTGCGTATGCTATACTAAAGCCGTTTATTACTCGTCACGCAAAACTATAATGAGCATTGGCGTTCAGTTGAACATTAACGCTTCGGAATTCACAACTCATAATAAGTGCGTAGGTGACCTCGGAGTTCCTAGCTTAACTAGCACTATAGGGTTGTTACGCTTGAATAAACTCAAAAGTACCACTCGTGACAAGGGTGGCTATAACAAATTATCTTATGGACATTCTTGGTGTGGTGAGTGAGAGAGTGAGGGAGCGTGTGAGTGGTGAATTATTGGTTGCGAAAGTACACCGCCCTTTTGGCAGCCGGTAACGATTTTCAGAGAAGGGGTGTCCCCGCCTCCTCATCACCCAAACGCTTGTAATAACTGTTGGAAAAAAAGGAAGCGTGGCGATAGGGAAAATTGGGTGACTGGCTCCAGTTCTGGTGCGCCGCAAATTAAGGTGGCAGCAGAAACGATGAAAGACGCACACAGCACCGCCGCGACAGGACACGAGCAAGCGGGAGCGCAGAAAGCGCTCGCGTTCGCACCCAAGCGTGTAGCTAACGCAGAGAAATGCTAAGCCGGCCGACGGGCCCTCTGAACGCGACACTGCGAGTTTGTGGGATGACCTGTATGCAAACACGGCCGCCTGCGGGCCCACACAACCGCAGAGCTTGGTTCGTAAACATCCACGGATCCAGGCGCACGAGTTCTGTAACGACCTCAGCTTGCGTGCGGCTTGCTTTAATGTTTCGCAATTACGCGGGCTGCTCAGCGTCTCGCTTCCATTCCAGCGAGACGCTCCCGCAAGCGACGAAGCTTGCAGCGGTTCGCACGGCCTACTTTTTTTTCTCTCTCTCAATCGGGAAGTTGGAGATAGAAATAGCGGTTGGGGAGAGCGGAAGGGGGTCGCTGCAGTAGCAATGCTTCTTGGATTTCCTGTGAGCAAGCTGGCTGATTTTGTTATGCCGGCATAAAAGAGAAGATGCAGATGCCCCACGCAGTCAGCCGCACCGCCCATTAATTTTCAACTTCGCCGCTTGCACAGGCGCTGTGGAGCAAGCGCCGCCACTGGCTGGTGTTGTCAGCGCAATGAATTCTTTTACAGTATAAAATTACTTTAGTGCTGGGTTCAAAACTGCCGGAGGGCGATTTGTGGAAGCGATTTTCCCTCATTAAGACGGCTAAGGAAACAGCCTGAATTTGTTTTTATTCTTGGTTGGATGCAATGAACCTTTGTGAAAACTTCTAGCCCGCAAGCATTCTAAGGCAAAGTAGGGACAGGAAAACGTCTAGAAATCGAATTCGATTCCCTGCGAATTTCTGTGAACACCAATACATTATCAGAACCAGACCCAAAGCGACCAGCCATGCTGGATAAATACCAACTGATTTAGTTTCCATACGTTTATCTCGGACTACATAATTGTGTCGGTTCAGTGTAACACGTTAGCCAAACCAGTACGCGGTTATTTTTATTGGCGCTACCTAGTCGGCGCCAGTGAGCCGCGGCGAGTAAGGCACCTAGGCCTTAGCGGCACGCATTCCAGAGGCTTCAGTGGCACGCACAGGCCGGTGAAGGAACGACAGGGGCTGTGCTTGCGGTGGGGCGGTGTCACAAACTCGAGCGTACGACGTCTAAAAGTACTTTATAAATTTTTCATTTTTATTGTACAGCGCCTAATTCTTCTTGCAGTCGTCCGATTCATTCCATTCGGTTCTATTCGTCCGAGACAAGGCTGGAAGTTTCTCGAATGAAGAGGCGGTAATACGATCACCCGCCGGCTCGCCGGCAAGAAAACAACAAAAATAAAACCTACGCCGCTCCGGTTTCGTCGAAGCTTCCAGTACTTTCGAGGAGGTGCGCGTGGCCTTGCCAGTGCTAAAGAGCGGCGATGATTCTAGAAGGGAGAAGAGTGAAGTTATTCGCTGACGGCGACGGGCGCGTGGTGTGTTGTGCTCTCCCTCTCCGCGCCGGCGCGCCGGCGCGCCTATAAAAAGAGAAGCCGCACCTAAACCCACCAGCTACGTTTGGACGTCGTGATTGACAACGGCACCTGCCAGTTTGTACATCACACCATCGGCGACCCGCGCCCTGGAGGACTCCAACGTGCTCCCGGGCCTCGAATGACCGTGATCGTCTCGGACGGCCTGGCCTACAGCGAAGCCACGCTTCCCAGGTAGCCGACTCGCCTCCGACAGCGGTGCATCGTCCGGCCCGGTCGGTGAATATGCTGGGACTCTGTCTCTCATATGCATCGAACTGTTCATTTCTTTTTAGTTAACTGCTCCGATTCGTAATATTCATTTGTTAACGCTCCCGTTGGTATCATTTTGTCGAATTGGACTGTTTCTTGCATTTGAATTCCATCTAAGTTGTCTGTAATTATCGATCTGCTACCTCGTGCTTGTATTTGTGACTTGCCTGTCTAAATATAAGTCTTTGTGCTGTTTTCCGTTCAAGGCTCTTGCTCATTCTTGCCGCTCTGGTCGGCGAAAGCCGCACATCAGACGGCCACCCCCTTTGTCACCTGTGCCCTGTGGATTCGGTGGGGTTTGTTGGCTCTCTTGAGTCGACTCCCCATATCTTCTGGCAGTGCACCCTAATTTAAGGAAACGGGTGACAGGCGGGCAGATGCTGTGAGCAGTGGCGGCGAATGACCGCTCTTGACTCGCCGAGCCTTTCGTGTACCGTCAAGTTCGACCCCGGATGTGTTGGCTTAAGAGCGGGTGGATTCTTCAATTTACGCCTACCGGATTTGAGCCCGACCGAAGTACGATAAATGAGATTGCCAGCAAATCGATGGAATTACCCGGTAATTTCGGCCTGATTTTTTTGCGCACTTATGTCAAAATATTTTAGCCACTCTCGGCATAATTCAACATCTAGCCTTTGAAACTTCGGAAAACTCCATCACATAGAGGTTTATCGCTGCACAATATCAAACTGCGGGCTCCGCAATTGATATATATGCTTTCTCCAGGGGCTACTTTCGTGAGACACAAAAAAACGCTCAACATCGCGGGTACTATCACATGGAATGATACGTGTTCTCTAACGTTTGAAAAAGGTTTACGCATTAGTATACCAGGGCCATTTTCTGAGTTTGTTTTTTTTTTTCCTAATTTTCTTCCAGTGTTGAATACAAACAGCTCGTTCAAAAGTTATGTTTCTCTCGCACCGCCCTCCCAGCCGATTTGCTGAAGTCGGCTGTGACCACGCAGAAGAATATGTTGTTGGGCCAATTTGTACTGCGCTACAGAACACACAATAGCGCGAAATGTGGACGAAGATTTTAGACACACACGGAACACGCGCTTGCCCCTCGTGTTTTCTAAATCTCCACACGCCTTTCGCGCTATTATATATTGTGTAGTATACGACGACATAATATGGCAGTTCCCCCGGGCTAAACAGCGCATTGCTAGAGCGTACTGCTTTGTGCGCGCTGACCTTGACGCTGATTTTCAAGTTGGCGCTGACTTTGAAATGATGCAAAGGTACATTTCTAAGGCTGAAATGACATGTAAGCCGATTGCAAACCCCAGTGACATCAATACGAAAGTTGATGCAGGGCCCGAGAAAAGCGCATAGTGGGCACGCTTTTCTCGGGCGTTAAGGAGAAACTATGACTCTACATTTCTTATAAGACGTAAAATAATTGAAAGCTCGTTAATTCGAACTTCAATAACCCGAATTACTGCGAATAAGTATATGTCTCCCCCACAGAGATTTCATTTCAGTGAAGCCGATGTACACAGCGCCGCTCCGGGACTTCTCCTTACCACCGCCGACCCCTCTTTCACAATGGTTATCACGACGGTTATTCCCCTCGCCACCAACGATGCCTCTTTCACAAGTTGCGCAGTCGGCTGACAGAGGCCGTAGCGCCGTTATTCGACGATTGCGGAGAATCAACAGCAGCTTGAATGGGTGTGAAAACGATCGAAAGCCGCCGCCACCGCCGCCACTGATAATGAAAGCAACGGTTGAAAGCAACTTGCCCCATTGGAACGCCGACGTGAGCACATAATTCGTTAGCTTGAAAGCCATTCCGAACGACATCGTCGCGTCGGCGGCCCTCATTGACCAGCTGGTCAGAGTTCTTCTGGCGGAAGAATAATAATAGATCTTAGTCTGGCCTCACCCTTTCGCCGGTGTATTTCACGCCTAATTATGCTCCCATCCCGGGTTGCCGGTTTAGGCTTGCACGGGTTGGGGATGGTGACAGGGCGAATGCTCGTACAGCAGAGCTTAATGCGGCTACCGATGACATGACCATTGGGGTGGCGAAAGATTTAAACGAGGGAGCCTCATGGCTCAATGCGCCCTGTCAGCTGTCCTAAGGAATCGAGCGGTTTGGGTCTGGGTTGGTCTGTTGCACAGACAATAAGGCACCTATGACTGGGCACCTATGACTGTGGGTCCGCTAGAATAAAGGTCGAGGCCTTCGAGGTATTAGCCCGCTATGGGACGGATGCATGTCGTTCGCTTGGAGGAAGAACAGCAGAAACTGAAGAAGCGTCAGCCCGAACAGAAGCGTTAATGGGCGCCAAAACAAAAGAAATCCGCTGCCGCCACCATTGCCGCCTCAAGTTCCGGTTGGTCGAGTAGCTGCGAATACCTCCCGGATGAACAGCAACTGGCCCGCTTAAAACGCCGACGTTGGCGAATATCACTTGTTCGACATGTTCGACATCAACAGTGTCTTTCACTTCTAAGGTCCCGCTCATGACGGGTTGCCTGTTTATGCGTGCACGGGCTGGAAGTGGAAAGAGGAGGCGGGTGGGGCGGAAACCCAGAGCTAAAGGTTTCATGTCCTTACTGATGACATGTTCGTTGTGTTGGCGTGAGGTTTAAATGCGGCCGGTAAACAGCCCAATGCGACCGCTCCGGTGTCCTCAGTGGTAGATTGTATTGGGTTGGCGTGTTACACAGACAGTAAGATGCCTACGACGCGGGAAATAAAGAGACAGCTCTACGTTTGTCCGCTAGGATAAAGCTCTAGTCTTTCCAAATTTCATTCAGGTAATTGGCTAGGAGTTATGCTCAGTCGTAAATGACAAACAAACGGGCTTTAGTTCGTAAACTCCGTGGACGGCGTGCAGCTTCGCAGGTCACCCGTTTGCTCAGAGTGGAAGGGCCCTCATTTTTTATATCTGGCTGTATCCATTTGCTAAAAACAACCCGCCCAATCTCCTCATTTTTCATGAATAAATATTGCAGGCACTGCACTAGACAGCAGTGAGTCAAAGAGAAGGTAACCTTTTGTCCAAGAGCCCCGTCGTTTAAAGAGTTCAGTTGACATGCTTTTTTTTGTAAACAGCACATGATTGTGCAAAGTAGCTGTACACATTTGTTTATGTGTATTTGTTTTCTTGGCCTAAAATCTTTCCTCCTCCCTTTCTACATCACCGAGTTTCCTATGACAGAAAACCTCTAAATGCGCCGTAAGCACGGTGCGAAAATGTTGCTTCACGCAGACGTCGCCTTTTTCGCCGCCCGTCACGGGGGCAGAAAATTTCCCCATCGTTTTCTGGGAACGTTCACGAACGTCGTACCAGTGCACGCCGAGGCACTGCCGGGCGCCCCCGCCGTTTAGGTGAAGGCGATTAAAATAGGGGGGGGGGGGGGGGGGGGGGGGCGTAAGAGCACATACGAAGTGAACAAGGCTCCCGTGCGGGAGCCGAAACGTCTTTTAAGTTTTTCTTTTTTGTTACATGGTCGGTGCCCTCTTTCTCTCACACACATAGGAAGTCGACTGGCACCAAAAATATGTTCCCTTTACGCAGGTTCCTTCGTGCATTCCAATGTCGTCATCTTGTTTAAATTCTCATAGCGGAGAACCGCCGCGGCAGAAGAGCAGGGCAGACTTCTCTCACATGAGCTACGTCGTTATCCTAGTAAATCGGCCTTTTAGGAGACGCAGTTTCCAAATTCTCGCAGCGATCTTATCGCCAAACCTGCTCTTGCACCCAGGAATAGAAGTATTTCGGGGGCCCAGGACGAGAGAGACCATCCTTTCGTACTTCGCAGACGACGCCGGCTAAGGCAGCTTTGGCTAGCACCCGACGTTCGCGTGCGCCGGCGCCGGCCGTGCCGTGAAAGCCACGATGCTCCACCAGCCGATCGACCAAGAACCCCAAGTGTCCCTAGACACTTCAACGACAACGAATCGCGGACTGTCGCCGTTTTCTCAGCATGCACCAGCACACGCTATACAGGAGAACAACGACGACGCCGGCTGGGAACAAGCACTCAGCCGCCGCACAAAACAACGCATGAAGAAAGAAGCATAGAGAACCCTTTAGCGGGAAACTCCGGATAAATGTGGAAACAACGACTCCACAAGCAAGCAAGGCAACTCTCAGCAACAAATCCTCAAGAGAAGACTCCCTCCCCTGGACCCAAGACGAATTTAAAATCATCATCAGTCCGCGGAAAGAATTCCCTCTTATAGAATTTCTCAACACTCGAAATCACCCTGGCCGTAGCAAACGCGTGCCCGGGCGGATTGAACAACCTGAAAGAAGCCCATGATGGGGATCGAACATAATAATCATCAGCACGCCGAACAAAGAGGCTGCGAACGAGCTTCGGAAGATCAAGTTCCTGAGATTCGGCAGCATCACGTACGACGCAATATCGTGCGTGGCTTTCGGCAAACATGAAGGGAAAGGAATCGTCCACGGATTTCCACCGGGCAAGCCATCGGAAGACCTTATTAGAGGCCTCAGAGTTCGGAACTTGAAGACTAATATCATCCAAGCCCGCATGTTAGGGCAATCGAACACAGCACTGCTGACTTTCGAGGGTTCCCCGGGCGGTGTACCTTCATGGTGGTGAACTTTCATGCTACCATTACAGAAAGATACATCAAGCCTGTCAGAACTGCATGATGTTAGGACACCGGACAGATGTCTGCCCTACGCCACACATCAGCAAATGCCCCCAATGCGGCACTGAAAACCCAACCCCGGAACACACCTGTTCCACAAAGTGTGCTCTCTGCGGTGAAGAGGGCCACGTAACTGGCACAAAGGATTGCAAGAAGTTTCGAAATTCAAGGGTACCCTCTGGTAACATCACCAAAGGAGAAAAAGGGACAAAAACCCAACAGCCCAGATAGTTTCCGGAGGAGTGGCCAACTCTGGACGAAACCACCGACCCACCAGCGCGGAACGACGCCGAGAAGGCGACGATCTCCTCGGGGAATGAAGCCCCCACAGGGAACACGACCACCAAAGACCGAGTGGCCTCCCAGTAGCGCAAGCAAGAAGGCAACAAGAAAGTGAATTGGCCAAAAGTAGCTGCCTCCCTACAGAACACAGACGCTAAAATTGACTCTCTACAATCCAAACGGGATAAGGTACTTGAAGAACTAAGAGCCAGCCCAAATGCTGAACAGAACAAGGAAATCGAAAACCTCCGAAGACAGCTATCCAAAAAAGAAAAACATAGCGAAAGTCCGCACAAAAGCCATAAGCACAGGCGCCTTTATCCCAAAGGACATGCCTGTCCTTATACCGCCACCCCCCAGTTCCCCCCTCCCCCCCAGCTGCTAAACGATCCCAGTGGCATAGGACTCTTCCTAGAACAACTGCAAGAAACTCTGAAAAATAGGATGGACCAAATACAGCAAGCTCTCCTCAACATGGTGAAACCAGCAGAACAGCAACACAAACCGCAAAACGAGGCAAAGAGAAACTCGAACAACAACCAAACCCAAGAGGAAGGAAACAAGCGCTCGATGCACAGATAGACGACCTTCAAATCTCAGACAAAACTGAAGCACCGTAATAAGGCCCCTACAAAATAGATACAAAATAGAAATATGGCAATGGAACTGCAGAAGCATACGCAAAAAGAAATGCTCCCTTGAACAATACATACCAAGCAAAGAAGAGAAGCCCGAAATCCCATGCCAGCAAGAAGTGGAATATATTGTCACGTAGCCAAAGACGGCACAGTTGTCTTCAAGGAAAACAAGTTTACTGGAGCGAACTTGTCCTCCCCCTCACCACCCAAAGAATACACAGGCGGCGAAGCAGTAGTCCGCAAAGTGACGTGCGTGGGCGAGTGTCGGCGAATCGAACACCGCGGCTTCTCCTCTGCCGCCTTTTTTATGTTTGGGCGCGACTGGTTCTCGAACCGTCGATTTACATCCAGAACATTGTAGATCAAAGACGATTATTCTAGGCTGCTGACGTTAGTTCGAAACGCCCTCCCTATCAAAGGAGATAACACGTGCTGCATGAAGAAGGAAACGCGCGCTTCACTTGGCCCACAGATAACACAGATAACACAGCCCGGCACAGCCGGTTGGCAAAGCATAAACAAACCAAATGCATGCTCCGCGGCATTACCCCCCCCCCCCCCTCTAAGAGTGTGTCGACCTGATTCTAAAATAAAAGACAGCCCGAACAAACAACAAAAAAAGGTTCGTTATCATGCGTGGTAAGGTTTCAGGCGAACTACGTCGGCGACTTTGCGCCGCGTGCGTCGTCCTGATGTTCCGGAATCACAATCGGGGATCACCTCGTAGGTAAGTTGGCCAACACGTTGTAGAATCCGGTAGGGTCTGAAATACCGCCGCTGAAGCTTCTCACTGAGTCCAGGTCGTCGGATGGGAGTCGAAACAAATACACGATCCGCTGGACGGTACTCGGCGTTTCGGCGTCGGAGGTTGTAGCGTACGGCATCCACCAGCTGCTGGTCTCCTGGTCGTTTGTGCGAACTCGAGCGAGCTGGCAGGCCTCCTCCGCACGCTGAAGGTATCCTTGGACGTCGGCTTTGAGTTCGTCGTCTTGTACGCGCGGAAGCATGGCGTCAAGCATCGTAGTCGGCCTTCTTCCATAAACAAGCTCGAACGGTGTCATCTGCAGTTTCCTGTATAGCCGTATTGTACGCAAACGTGATATACGGAAGGACTTCGTCCCAAGTCTTATGTTCAACGTCGAGGTACATAGACAGCATATCCACGATCGTCTTGTTCAGACGTTCCGTTACACCGTTCGTTTGAGGGGGGGGGATACACTGTCGTTCTTCGGGGATCCGTGTTGCTGCATAGTGTAAGATTCCTTGCATAAGCTCCGCAGTGAAGGCCGTTCCGCGGTCCGTGATTAAGACTCCAGGGGCTCCATGACCGCAGCACAACTTGGTTTATAAAGAACTTTGCGACTTCTTGGGCAGTGCCCCTCAGAAGAGCACCGGTCTCTGCGTAGCGCGTCATGCAGTCTGTCGCTGCGACAATCCACTTGTTGAGGGATCGTGACGTAGGGAACGGGCCCAGAAGGTCCATTCCAATCTGCTGGAAGGGCCTCGGTGGGACGGCGATCGGCTGCAGTAGTCCGGCGGGTCTCGTCGGCGGCGTTTGTCGTCGCTGGCAGTCACGGCAGCTCCGGACGTAGTGGGGACACATCGGTTGTAAGGCGGGCCAGTAGTACTTCGCCTTGATTTTTCCAATAGCGCGTGCTGTGCAAAGATGTCCGGACGACGGGTCGTCGTGGCACGCTTCCAAAATTTAGTCACGAAGGACTGCAGGGATGACTAGAAGATAATTCGCTCTCGTTCCGGGGGTGAAATTTTTCTTCACGAGGACGGAGTTTCTGAGGCTGGATGCTGGTAAGTAGCGTTTGAAGGCCCTAGGCACGGCGACGTTGTGTCCTTGGAGGTAGTCGATCATGACGCGTAACTCGGGGTCGGCACGCTGCTGGGCGGCTAGGCCGCTCTTCGTCGCGACTCCAAAGAACGCGCTGTCTTCATCGGAGTCCTGACGTGGTTGGTCGACGGGGCCGCAGGGCAGACAGTCGGCGTCAGAGTGTATATAGACGATTGTAACGTCGAATTCTTGTAGGCGCAAGCTCCATCGCCCAAGACGGCCAGAGGGGTCCTTCAAATTGACGAGCCAACACAGCGCATGGTGGTCTGTCACAACCTTGAACGGTCTACCATATACGTATGGGCGAAATTTTGAAATGGCCCATATAATAGCGAGGCACTCTTTTTCGGAGGAAGAGTAGTTTTTAGATGCAGAGCATCTCATTCACTCGCCTTGTCCCTCCGGCGTCGTCGTCGTCGGCGTTGTCCGCCCCTCCCCCATTCTCCTCGCCGCGCCAGCTGCGCTCTCCGCCGCTCGCCCCCTCTCCTCTCCGATAGCGAACACTCTCTCGCGAGGGGCATTGGATTGGATTCGATTGGATTGGCTTGGATTGGATTGGATCGGATTGGATTGGATTGGCTTGGCTTGGCTTGGCTTGGCTTGGATTGGATTTGGATTGGATTGGATTAAAGTGGATTGTGTTGGATTGTGTTGCGTCATAGCCGCGGCACGTTGCATCATAGCCGCGGCAGACGCGCTGGGGCCGGCGCATGTGCAGTACTCTCTCTTCCGCGGTTTCCTCTCCTTCGGGCGCGCTGCGCATATAACCGGTGTGCCGTTTTCCGGCGAAGCAACATCCACGCTTGGCTCAAACACCCAGAGTCCACGCCGCTTCACAAGTACGCCAACGTCGTCATCGACTGGGACCGGCTTACGCAGTCCCCTCAACGTTATGCGCGCTATAAAACGCGGTCCCTTCGCCGCTCCGCCTATGCGTCGCATCTACACAGGGGTTCCCGCGAGGGGAGGTGGGAGTTTTTCTCCTCCTTCGACAGACCCCGGCTGGCATAGGCGATTACATTTTCGCAAACGCTTTGGTTTTGGACGAGGACGGCACCCAAGCCTATATCACTGTCGTCCGTGTGCATTTTTGCTTCGGCGTTTTCGTCGAAATGAGCGAGCATGGACGGGCTTTGCAGGCGTTGTTGCAGTTCGCAGAAATCTTAATCTTGGGCATTTTCCCAGCTAAAAGGGGTGCTATCTTTCCTCAAGCGCGTGAGTGGCTCTGCAATGCGTGCGGAGTTTGCAACGAAGCGCCGGTAATATGCGCGCAGTCCGAGGAATTTTCGCACGCCCTTCTTGTCCTTCGGTCTTGGGAAGTTCGCTATGGCTTAAGTTTTCGCCGGGTCAGGCAGGACTCCTGCGGTGTTAAAACTTCAGTTCCTCGTACGCGAATCGGCACTTTTCAGTCTTCAGCGTTAACCCCGACGTACGAATGGCCTTGAGTACAGACTCCAACCTTGCAAGGTGTTCGTAGAATGTCCGGGCGAACACCACAACGTCGTCGAAGAATACGAAGCAGGTGTTCCACTTCAGGCCAGCTAGCACAGTGTCCATGACTCTCTGAAACGTTGCTGGCGCCGTGCACAGCCCAAATGGCATCACCTTGAACTCGTATAGGCCGTCAGGGGTTATAAATGCAGTCTTCTCTCGGTCTCGCTCGTCCACTTTAATTTGCCAGCAGCCGGTCTTCAGATCCATCAATGAGAAGTACTTCGCCTGGCAAAGGTGGTCGAGGGCGTCGTCGATTCGTGGCAGGAGGTACACGTCTTTTTGGTGATTTTGCTCAGTCGCCGGTAGTCAAGGCAAAACCTTAATATGCCATCTTTTTTCTTCACGAGTACTACCGGCGGAGCCCAGGGGCTTTTCGATGGCTGTATAATGTCGTCGCTGAGCATGTCGTCGACTTGACACCGGTTGGCTTCCCGCTCGTGTGAAGAGACCCGGTACGGTGACTGTCTGGTAGGTCGGGCTCCCTCTTCGGTTATTATTCGGTGCTTCGCTAGAGGTGTCTGACGTAGTTTTGAGTTCGACGAAAACCACCTCCACCAGATGTCACGTAGCCAAAGACGGCACAGTTCTCTTCAAGGAAAACAAGTTTATTGGAGCGAACTTGTGCTCCCCCTAACAACTCAAAGAATACACAGGCGGCGAAGCAGCAGTCAGCAAAGTGACGTGCATGGGCGAGTGTCGGAGAATCGAATACCGCGGCGTCTGCTCTGCAGCCTCTTTATCTTTCAGCGCGAGTGGTTCTCGAACCGTCGATTTACATCCAGAACATTGTAGATCAAACAATATTATTCTAGGCTGTTGACGTTAGTTCAAAACGCTCTTCCTATCAAAGGAGATAACACGTGCGGCATGAAGAATGGAACGCGTGCTTCACTTGGCCCACGGATAACACAGATAACAGAGCCCGGCGCAGCCGGTTGGCAAAGCATAAACAAACAAGCCAAATGCATGGTTCGCGGCAATATGACGAATATATTTGGTTGCACCCGCATGGATATAACGAAAGACCTACGAGCTGCGATATACGCAAAAAAGACATCACAACCACCAAGAATTTCTTAGTGACCCGGTCCCCATCGGTCAACTTAATTGAAATAGTCCTCAACGACAGGAAGCAAAGTTCCGCCTTCATTCTCAACGTCTACAGCTCACTCTTCAACGCAAGAGAGTATTTCTGAAAGCTCATGCGAGAAACCACGCTCAAGGTGAAAGGAAATAGACTGATAGCGCTGGGCGACTTCAAGCAACCCACAGAGAATGGAACTACAATTTTAACTCTAAAAAAAGAGTGAACCTCCTCAAAAACAGGGACAGATATGGACTAGAATCTATAAACGATTCCAGCAGCCTCACCAGAACAGGAGGCATTAATAACAGAGGCAGCTGCCCTGACCTCACCTTTGCTAAAAGCAGTGACCACCGTATAATATGGAACAACACCAATGAAAATCTGGGCAGCGACCATAACATCATCTGCGTCAGAACCACACCAGACAATCACAAACTGCATTGAAGGCCTGCCAGAATAACAGACTGCGAAAAGTTCAGATAAGAACTGCCACTAACTGAAGATAGAATCCCAATCACCGACATCGATGTTTGGAGCAAAGATCTAATTTACAGGCAAAAAAGGGACTAATACAATACAATGCAACGAGGAAACACAATGCGTGGACAACCATCTCATAATCATATGGAAAAAGCGAGCCAAACTCATCAAAATATGTAAGAGGCAAAAACGAAACAAACGACTCCGAAAAAAAATTTAAAAAAACATCACGAAAGAGGCAAAAGAATACGCAGGTATGCTTGCCAAGCAAAATTGGGATGATTTCTGCGAAAACTTATAAGTGCTTCTAAGACATTGGCAAACTTAAGAAGTATAGTTGGTCCAAACAACAGCAAAAGAGAAAGCCAAGATAGTGTAAAAAGATTAGCCCACACGTTCCAAGGCTCAAACGAGCAGCTCTTAGAAGCACTCAGGAGCAAGGTTGGAGAGAAGAACACACCGGATCACAGCTAAACCCAATACAAGGCCGCAAAGAACGACATCCTCGATCTGAACATAACCAAGGAGGAAGTCTTCAATGCAGTAATCTCAGCAAAAAGAAAAGGCGCTTCAGGCAGAGATGAAATGACGAACAAAATCATCAGAAACCTCGCTAAGCAGCAGCTAGGAGAACTAACCGAATACATAAACGAACAACATTGGAATCGCGGCTCCATCCCACTGGAGTGGAAGCATTCAGAAATCACAACTATTCCCAAACCAGGCAAACGATTAGCAATCAACAATCTGAGACCCATATCGTTTATCTCATGTGCGGGCAAGCTTTACGAACGCATCATAACAAAACGACTGTACCCAGAGGACAATGATCTCCTACCATACAATCTAATCGGCTTCAGAAAAGGCCTGTCCACACAAGATGCCTTCCTGCTATTCAAGGAAGAAATTATCGCCAAAGAGAATAACAAAGGCCAAATACTTTTGACTCTAGACCTCAAGGGAGCGTTCGGCAACGTCTCCCACGAGGCAATCTTAGAGGCCCTGAACAGTACAGGAAGCGGAGAACGAATCTTCAACTTCGTCAAAGCCTTGCTTTCTAACCGAACTTCAGTAGGGTTGGGAAACGTGAGATCCGACTGTTTCCAAATGCCGAACAGAGGTACCCTACAGGGATCCCCATCCCCCTCATACTGTTCACCATTGCAATGATCAAGATAGCGGAAGCCATAACCCAATTCACAGACATAGGGTACGTCATCTACCCTGATGACGTTACTTTATGGGTCTCCAAAGGAAACCTCCAACAGAAAATGGAACAACTGCAAGCTGCCACAAATATAGTAGTGGAAAAGCCAAGAGAGAACGGCCTCGAATTCTCACCTGAGAAATGCGACCTCATCCAAATCTACCCAACAAGACAATTACCTTCCGAAATCCAAATCGGAACAAAGACCATCACCGAAAAAGGCCAAATCAGAATACTAAGCATGATAATACAGAGCAACAACCAGATTGATGCAACGATGGAGAAGCTCAAGAAGACAATAACCCAACTTGCTGGGATTATCAAAGAAATACAAGAATCCGCAGCGGCATGAGCGAAAAAGACACTCAGACTCGTCCAAGTACTACTAATCCGTAGAACCACATATAGCGTCCCATTCCACGTCCCCACGAAAGCCCAAGTAGAACGGATAGAGGCAAACACAACAACGGCATACAAGGCAGCTTTTGGTCTGCCTTTCTATGCATCAAGCGACAAACTATCAGCCCTGAGCATGTTTAATACCTTTCAAGAGCTAAGAGAAACGGTACTAGCCGCCCACAGAGAGCGCCTCACAAAACTTTAGTAGCAAAAGCCATCTTGTGTAGAATCGGAACACCACAAGAATCAGGCAAGAACGGATGACCTACATCATCATAACTCAACCCAAAAGCCTGATCCCACACCCCCTACCCAAGAACATGCACCCCACCCCCCCACAAAAGCGAACGGCTGCCAGAATGAAATAGCTACAGAAAACATTCCAGCACCAGAGCAACACAGTCTCCACGAATGCAAGCAGAGGCGCAAACTGGAACACAACAGTAGCGGTGGATCACATAATCGAGCTAATAGACTGCATAACTATCAAAGGCCCAGACACGCACTAAGCGGAGACAAGCGCCGTCCTACTAGCCATAAAATGGGATGAACACAATGACCAAGCGCTGAACATTTTCACGGACTCGAAAAGAGCTATTATAAACCTAGCGGAAGGCAGAATCCCCAGGTCCACAAAGCGGATCCTCCCTTCAACCCTGAAGTACAAACACACCATCATTTGGTGACCCGGTCACGAGGGGCTATCACTCGTACAGTCTCCCCCACCACACAAAGGCCTTAACACCTACGAAAGCCAAACACTAAGAACAATTCAAACGAACACCTGCATACCCAACCCTAGGCTTGCTTTAATGTTCCCGAACACCACAAACGCACACTGCAAGAAACGGGGAGAGGTGGAAAATATCTCCCACGCATCCTGGGGATGCCCCATTATATGGCCCCAGAGAACGCCCACGACCCCAACACACTAGAGACATGGGAGGCAGCCCTGGCCAACTCCGCCCTTGGGACTCAGCGAGAGCTGATCCGGAGAACGAAGATCGGGGCAGCTTAAACTGGGGCCCTGGAAAGAGGGCTCCACTCGCTTCTCTAGCCCCACCTTCCCATTCCTCCCCCCTTTTCCATCAATAAAGTTGACTGACTTATTGACTCATTCTCATAGTTAAATTTCCCTTTCTTGCTTTCGGCACCATTCTGAATGCCCTGCTTATTTTTTTTTTTTTTCCTTTCCTGAGTGCTTGGGATTTTTTTTATTTTTTGAAGACGTCGTGTGTAGATGGTGTGGCTTTTCCGTATATGTTTTTCCTGGGTGGCTAGTCAGAGCATTATTATTAACTTGGTTACAAAGTTGGTAATAATGACACACGCCAAATATGGCACTGATTTCCCATTTGGTTCCTCTTTTACATAAACCACATGGTTTAAACAGGGCACAAATCTAACTTCCGCTTTACACCGTCTTGTCATTTTCTTTGGAAATTGCGCTGAGTGAGGATAATAAGCGCGTAGGTAATGGGACTTTTTTGTAGCTGCGTATAAAATGTTTTGGGGGTTTTCAACGAGCCGAAGCTACTATGACTATGACGTCCGATGTGATGGAGGGATTTTTACCACCTGGGGGTCGCTAGCGTGCGCGTAAATATCGACACATGAGCATTTTTGTTTTTCGCGTCCATCAGAAAAACGCCCACCGTGGCCAGGGTCGAACATCCTTGGGCTAGTAGCCCAACCCCAGCAAGCTACCGCGCGGCTGGTAGCTGCATATATTTTCGACCATATTTCATCTGTGTTCCAGTGATTGATGCTTGATTTAAAGGACTACTGACACCAATTTTCCGCGTTAATATTATTGTACAGTTCGCTTCCTTTACTCAATAGAATACCCTGGATGAAATATGAGTGGCCTGCGACGCGAAGAACATACTTTAATTGGATCTCATTTATCGCGCGGACGGAACAGCACGCGGGGCGGCACTCAGCAAGTGAACATCAGCGTGACGTCATCCCGTGGTAGCCAGAAGATGTGACACGGACAGCGCTCGTCAAAAACTCATGACGTCAGTTCACGTCCGCGGCCCCGCGAGCGGCGAGCGGGCGCCGGCGCATTCACAAACGGCTGCGCGTAGCCAGAGCTACAGGCATAACCGCTGCCCAGAAAGGCACTGTTGGCAAAAAAAAAAGTTCCATACACGGCAAAGCAAGCGATAATATGGCCCTGAATTGCAATATAAGTCGCCATCAGGACTTTTATTGAAAGCGGTCATCAAATTTCCGTCGCAATGGTAGGCCTAGCACCTTCAGGCAGCTCAACCGTTCAGCTCCGGCGGCGGCGCTGTCGAAACAACGCCCCCACCGGCCTCCGGAGTGTTTTGACGTACGCACAAAGCGGCGAGGTCATGCCGGGATTCTTTCATATGCGCCTTTCGGGATGAAAGCGCGAGAATTTGAAACAAAAGATTTTCAGGCCGTTCATTGTAACTGATTATCGCACGCTGAAGTATTTAAAGTGCTGTTTCGGGTTCGCCAGACCATTAAGCATCGATAAAAGCAATAAAAGTGGAATATAAAATTGTGTCAGTACTCCTTTAAGTTTGGCGTAATTTATTGGCAGTGGCTATTTTGCCGGCAGCCGGCAGATTAACCTGGGAGAAAAGTTGCCGGCAGTTCCTTCCCATTGGCTGGCCCAGACTACGTGATTATTCGGCCGGCACATTTCCGCGGGGGCATTGTTGTACCCGTTCCTCTAAAATAGGAACGAAAGCTCGTTCCTCGTTCCTTCCCAATTTTGAAACGAGTTCCCGTTACAAGTTCCTTTATTGCGAAAGGAACGCGTTCCAGTTCCACTTCCAAAATTGGAACGTGTCGTTACATTAACGTTACATTTCTCTTTTTTAAATTAAAATAGAGTGTCGGATAGTCCTTGGGCGAAATTACGTGAGAAATTTAAAACTCACATCGAAGTACGTATCTTATACGAATATTAACACCGCCGGCCACCGCTGCCATTACCTGGAGATAAAAATAATCAAAAGAAAATCTCCTAGGCGAATTTTTTCAGGGAGCACCGGACAAACTCCAGACGGCTCTAGGGCATTTCGGTGCAGGATGTTTCGGTGCGAAAATTTCGGTGTATGGACATTTGGGTGTACGGGCGTTTCGGTGCATGGACATTTCGGTGCACAAACTTTTCGGCTACCAAATTATCCGGTGCTTGCCTGTTTGCGACAGCTGTTATATTTTTATTTCCGCTTAATGTGGGTTATGGATAACAATCTGGAGCAGTGAATTTATTTATTTATTTATTTATTTTTAGAAATTCTGCATTTATATATTTTTTGTAATACCTATTCCTGGGGACACCTGGCATGCAGCCGATTGAATTCTTTAGCACACGCTTTTTTTTTTCATTTACGACAGGTTGTTAATTTATATTCGCTCTTTTTGAGCTGAGACAATTAGCCGGTGTTTACGATGGTCCGACGCCGTTTTTGTAATTTTTTTAAATTACACAACCTCAAATTACATAAATTACATGCATACTCTGAATATCCAAAACGTAAAAAAACATTAGCTAGCCCCCCAGAATGCAGGAAACCTTATGAAGGGTATTATGTAGGCTGGGCTGCCTTGCTGAAATGAATTTGTGAACACTCGTCTAGAATATTGTCGTGGAGGAAGAACGGGACTTTTTGAAAACAGCCGCAGCTTCTAATGTCCTAAATGCTGATTAAGCGCGTGCGGGTTGTGCATACAAATTGCATCCATCCTTTTCGGGAAAACCAACCTTCGTTTTGTGTTTACATGCCTACATTCACCACATTTTAATTCTCTGTCCTAGCGCCTCCCCTACCCCCCCCCCCCCCTCCCCCGTTTGCATGCTCGAATCTCGACCAGATTTCTTTTCCAGTCATAATATTTTCGGTTTCCCCTGAAAATCCTACAGGCGTGGCGGAGCTCACGATCTCCGAAGCCTCACCGCAGTGATACAAGAAAAGAGCTTTACCAAGAGTTCATGTGTGCAACAAAAAGCCAACCCAGAAAGCCACTGAGAACACAATGGCCTCTATCGTTTGCTGGCTACGCCCTTCCGCGCGTCGCGGTCATACCGACGCTGCCCTCACTCCAGGAATCGCTCTTTCTTCGCCTTCAGCCTCCCCATTGGGAATTAACTCTTCAAGTCGCGCATATCATGGACACCCCAGGCATACATTGCTTTTTCCCATTACGAGGAGCAAAAAATTGAGTAGGCTAGTGTGACGAGAGCGGCAACAGTCGTCTTCAAGTTTTCGAAATCCAGTTGGCGCAATCGTGAACCACAAGTGACACCGCTCTCTCTCTACCAAGGGGGCTGGTAGCCGGCGGGGCTCAGCCTTCCCCTCCCCTAAGTAACGCCACCGTAACTACGATCGTTGGTTGGTTAGTTTTAAGTAGAACCGACACCGAATGCAACGAATACGAGATTGATTGAGAAAATAATTAAAACGGAATGCACACGCGCTTAATCTACCTAGTTTTTATGTTGTTGCTTTTTCGCGGATGTTTTGCTGTGGAGGGGGGGGGGGGGCAGGTGATGGACTAAAAGCGGCAGCGTCTATCACTGTTTGGTTGAGTGAAAGCAAAGCGCTTTGATAACACCTAAAGTAGTAGGGTTGTTCACACGAATGTTAAAATAAAAGGAAATGTTGAACGGATGCAAATCAACAACGTTATTTTTTACCATCTAATACAGAAAATGGCTTTTACGTGGCAATGCTCCGCCAGGGTTTAGCGTTCGTTTCCACACACGGCGGCGCAAGCACAAGTCCCGAACGTAAAATCATATAAAGCCACGAAATTACAATATTAAAGCTAAAATGATCCCGTATAAGACAATCTTTCCCGTCGGGTACCAGGGGCGCATCCTGGCCTCCCCAGGCAAACGATGAAATGTGAAAAGCATTCCCGCGGCTACGCTATTGACCCGTCGAACGCCGCGTAAGTGAAACCAGCATGAAAGCACAAGCTGCGGCCTGCTGCGTGGTTATTCTTCTGCCTTTGACCTTCGAGGAAGCACCTACGGCTGAAGGGCGGGCAAATTGACCAGCTTATAGGAACAGAAATGCAGTAGCGACTTGTGGATTTGTGTACTCGAGCCTTGGCATCAAAAATAGCCAAATCCTAGCGATGTAACGGCAGGAACGCCGTTCCTGCCATTCCTTCAAAAACGTAACGAGTTACCGTTACAGTTCCACCGACCCTTAATGAAACGGTGGCGTTCCTCCGTTCCTTCAAAAAGGAACTAGCTCCAGGAACGGCGTTCCTTGTAACGCCGCTCCGTACAACACTGCGCGGGGGCTATTTTGCCGGCTGCCGGCACATTTTCACAGTTGGTATTTTGCCGGCAGCCGGCCCATTAGCCCGGGAGAAAAGTTGCCGGCAATTCCCCGGCAATGCTGCCCCTGGCGCCAATGCTGCGGCAGCCGGAGATGTCAACTTTAACCTGCTTTAACGTTGGAAACAAGTTTTCGAGCTTTGCCGAGCTTGAGGAGAAAAGATTGATTGGTACTGTTCAGTGAATTACGCCAAATTATAGAAACGAGTCGGCAACATTGCGGCGGCCATGTCGAACTTTGACTCAGCCCGACGCGAACTTGTCTAAAAGATCGGAAAAAAATGGGAAAAAAAAACGCACCAAGAGAACTTATTTTGCAGCATTTTTTACACTTATAACACACGTACCCTTACACTACCTTTCACACAGACGCCTCGAAGTCGGCTTCTCCTGTCTCATGCGCTGCGCATGGCCCCAACTTCACTGGTACAAAGACACTGAACACAAACTGCAGTATTTTACAGCAGAAGCATACGTTAATTTTAATTACAGTAGAGTACCTCACCGAAAAAAATATACAACAGTCTGTTATCTTTACAGATTTTCTCAGGGTCATGATGGCATTACAACTGACAAAACTATGAAACTAGCTCATTATGAAGATAATGTCGGCGTATGGTTCAGATATGACTATAGTAGTGTGCTGGGTGCCGAGGCACAGAGCAGCATACGGGATACGAAATGGCCGACCGGTGTGCTGCGGCAGCTGCTCTTCGCAACGGCGTGGATGAACCTCTGGTTCCGTATCTGGACACGAAACCAGCTATACGACGGAGACTTCGTGATGTGTGGCAGCAGGAATGGAACGAAGAATCCAACCACATATTACACGCAATTAAACCTTATATAGGTAAATATCTAACTGAGAAAAAAAGATAGATTCACAGAGGTATCCATTTGTAGACTGCGAATAGGCCACACTCACGCCCCACTCGCATATCCTTTGAATGGCACACTCCCACCAGTTTGTGAGAAGTGTGGCGAACGGTTCTCCGTTCTCCACGTGTTAACCGAGTGTACGACCTTGAATGATGCCAGAAAAGGACACTTCCCTAAAATCTAGGCACACAATAGTCCACTGCACCCTTTCACTATTCTTAGGAGACGAACCAATGATCTCTTACCGATGTCTTTTAACTTATCTTGTAGATCTCAATTTCTTAAAACTCATTTCATACAGGGCGTGCCCTCAGACCTCAGACTCTCTCATATTTCAGGGAGGTTCTGAAGACTCTTTTGTGCGCACAGAGAGCCTGGCTGCGCAGCACGCTCAGAGGCTTCACGCGCCGCCGCCATGTATCAACCATTGTTCCTTTCATCCACCATTATGAGCATTTTTATGTTTTAGTCTAGGAGCCCTCTACACCCATATATACAGTTTTTTAGGCAGTACCATACCCATCCTCATTTCATGCACAATTTAAGCATAAACCTGACATTGAAGGACCACCTAAAAGAGTCTTGGCGCTCTTTGGTCGCACATACCCTTGCGCCATCCAACGCCACATACTACTTCGACTGCGGCAGGCGAGGGGCCGTCGCCGTTGCGGGTTTTTTTCCGACCAGAAGCAGCCCACGAGCCAGTGGCAGCGACGGGCGACGATGACGGAGGGCATTGGCGGCAATACATTAATTTTTTTCGCATATCGCGGTCTCCCACTCTATCTGTTGTACTCATTGAGCTACGTCTTTCGCGTCGCTTGTCGCCGTCGCTGCGCATGGTTGCCCATTTAGCGTTCGAGGGTTCAGATCGCTCAATAATGAGCCTATATGTTGTCATCAAATGTTGTGATCAGCAGCGTATATGCAACAGAAGTGTACTCGAGAATAAAGAAAACAGCAGCCATGCCACCCACTAGCCCCTTTTCCACACTAGACTTGTAAACGTATTGTAGACAATACGTTGCAGTCGGCTGGTTTATAACCTTTCAAAAAGAGTTATCGGTACTCCGATGCAAATTAATCAGGGATTATAACCTTTTAAAAATATATATGTGTACTTACATTTTGTGCAATGTTTTTATACCGGTAATGATAGTTCGCTAAACATTACAAGCTGCGAACACGGAAACATACACGCACCAGTGGGTTTGGCGCGTACTGTGTAATCAGATGTTCTACGGCTGTAGGGTGCGCTGTCTGACATGATATTGGCCAACTGGCCCGAGCGACACTGCAACTTTAGTGTCCCAGTCTGTAGAGTCATGCCCACTGTTTCACGAAGCGATCACTATTAAGCGTAAAAGGAAGACAAGTACAAGTCCACCAAAAAAAAAGAGTGCGGACAGCGGTTCTTGAGCAGTATCAGTGCACCATATAGCAACGCATACGGTAACCAACGCCACAAAATGCCTGTTGTGCAGTTGGCGGCAGCCTTGGTCAACCTACTAACTGTAGTTTTAGCTATATTCCCTAAATACCTCTTTGCGGATGTCACTAAACATGCGACACAGATGAAAAATTAAACTTTTGGCTTACGTTGTTGTGTTTCAGTGAATACAGCATTGTTTTCTGCCGGAAAAACCCTGAGGGCACCAAAAAACGTCAATTTTTTTAATGAAACAGACTTGCATTTTGTGTTCATAAACTCTTGCTCTTTCAAAGAGAACGAACTTGTACTTTGTCTTCATAGTTCTGCTTGAAAGAACTAAGGTGGTAGCTCACTCAGCTGCATTCCAGCCACAAAACACCTTTCTTTAGCCTAAAAAAACGAAAGAAAAATTGAAACATGCGCGTCAATGTTTAAGTGATGCCACTGAACAATCTCCCAGCCTTGTTTTTTGGTTCAGGCTCAGTTCTGCGCCGCTAATCGCAGATACAACTCTGTGACGTCGTAGAAAAGTCGCCAGAAAGTGGTGGTAGCTCACTCAGCTGCATTCCAGCCACAAAACACCTTTCTTTAACCTAAAAAAAGGAAAAAAAATTGAAATATGCGCGTTAATGTTTAAGTGATGCCATTGAACAATTTCCCAGCCTTGTTTTTTGGTTGAGCCTCAGGTCTGCGCCGCTAATCGCAGATGCAATTCTGTGACGTCGTAGAAAAATCGCCAGAAAGTAGCTGTGGAGTCGAAACTGCTGAATTTTTTTCTTTGATATCCTGATTGTTTGCTCGAAGTTGGCCATAAAATTGGTATTGTTGTTATCGGGACAAGAAAAGGCCTTTTAATGAACCGAACTTGTATTTTTGTCTTCATTGTCTCTTTAAAGGGGCCATGTAGACAAAACATAACTTTGGTTCGTTCAAAAGATTGCCTCGTTAGAATCATACTGACACCACAATTAACGTAAACTTTGCTCAAATCAGCTATATAATTCGGAAAAATGGAATGGCCATGCGACCCACTGGCTCATTTCCCGCAACGGAACCTACGATGTCATACGCGCCAGCTCTGCGATTGGCTGAGACCGGCAAAAGCAAACGCAAATTAGGCAGAGCTTATAAGCTGGCCGAACCCGCTATCTGCGCTCGAAAGTAGGGCCCACTCTTTTTATAGCAGTAAGAATGGTGGGATAAAAAGCGGGAATTACTAAAGTACACATAAACATAGAAGTACCGGTGTGTACTCCTGTTGGTACTGCGCGCACCATGTTTGTTTTCGCTGCACAGCACTGCGGCTCTTTGGGGTTGTCTGAAACGACACTGGCCGATTGACGCAAGCGACGGTGCCTTACGTGGGCGTATTTGTTTAGCGAGCACTATGTCTCACGAAACGATTATTTTCTGCCTAAACAAAAACAATCAGGTTTTCATACGGTCAAAAACAAACCAAAGACAGAAATTGGCTTGTCGTGGTATGGTGGCGCCATCTAGGTTCACAACGGTAAACAAGGCTTCGCAATCGGCTGCACAGCGGTCGGTTCCTGTGATGTCATTGCAGACCACAAAAACACACGATTTAGCCGGAAAATCAAAATTTTAACTTAAATGGATTAATTTCTTAGTGAATAAAACATCTTTTGCATCCGGACAAGCGCTGGGGGCACTATAAAACATGAAATCTTTCGAATAAAAGAAACTTGTACTGTCTGCATGGCCTCTTTTTAAGGAGTGAGGTAGTGTTATATAGAGTAACGATCAGTTCCAAAATGGGTTTTGCAACAATAAAAGGGTTTTGTCTGTCACGCTGTCAGATGTTGTTGAGATTCCGTCTTTGACGTTGCGTACTTTTGGCTGTCGTTCAAAACTGGCCGACAAACATTCGTAGCAAGGAATGAAGAAGGGAAAATGCGTGGCATACCTAGGGTTCTGGTAAGTGCAGTTAAAACAACCGAAACAATAGTCCTAAATAGTCAGTTTACCTTGAATATTTCATTGGGATGGCTGCTGTACTGGACCCACACCTTCTGCTGCTGGACTTTTTGTCTTCCTGGGCATATGCTGCAAAGTATCTGCAACAGTAGTATTCCGTGCCCAAGGCGCACGTTGCAACATTCGTGTTCTGCCAAAGCATTGGGAAGGTGAGGGGGGCTCGTGTTTGTAGAATGAAAGTTTTATTACTCCAGGTACAGACCCAGAAAACTTCGTGTTTAGTAACTATCTTGTAGTTTCAATTTGACGTTCAAGGTTAGCCAAGGGGAAGCCAGTGTTATGTACAGTTGCGCGGAGTGATGGTCTAATCACGTGTTTATTACAAGGGGGTGTGCGGAGAGGGATACGCGGAAAGAGTAAAGGCACGTGTCATAGAACAATGATACAAAGAGGATGGCTGCATCCAATGTCAGTGCGCATTAGCATCTAAACTGGTGAATGCGCCAAGCAGCGTTTCATTCCAATACGAGTTCCCTGCGTGCTGTCGGCGCAAAAACTAAGCTACCACCCAACAAACTTCATTTAACGTTGTTCGACCTCGTCAATTTTTTTTTCATTCTAGAACTTATCTTTGCTGTCCCGCTCTTTATGCACATGTAGTAATTAGAGGAAGAAGCTACTTGCCTGGAGATATTGTTTTTTTCTGGAGAAAGCCCCAAGGCATCAGCAGGAGTGGCCGTTGCTTTTGAGACATTTCATCTCACAGCCTTGAACATCATGGATGGGTTCCCAGTGTTGCTGTTTGTGTTTTGGTCATTCAATGTGTAATACGCGCCAAAGGCGAAGCGCACCTTCTTGCTTCTGGAGGCGTTACTTCGGCTCAAGCCCAGTGCCCTGGCTCCTTGTCCGGAAGGCTGCCACCAACATTACGAAGCAGTCAGCTCGAACGTGTTTGTTTTTAGTACTAAGTTATGCCTTTTTTAAACCTTACTAGCGCAACATGCATTTTAGAACTACCATTGCTAAAAAACCCAGTGGCATGTGTTATGCAGCTTCCTATTGTCCCATCAACATATATCTGTTGCAGAGTTTTGGTGTCGGTGCCATTTTGTATCTCATTTGTGCTGATGACATCTTTTAATGCGTGAATAGTATTCCAGGCTGAATTGTTTTCGGTTCTGCCGCTTATATAAATCCCCTGCCGTCCTGAGCTTCATTCAAAGGTTGATTGATCCCCGAAATTATCCGTTCTTATTATTAATGCGAAAACCTTAAGTTCTTCAACGTGCGAAAACTGTCGTCGTTGTTGTTGTTTTGTTGTTGTTGTAAATATTTCGCGGTACTAGAGAGTAAATAGAAGATAAATTTGAGTGTTGCTTACCCCTGTAGGTTCTCAGAGGATGAAAAAAAATTCAACCAGTTTTCTACCACTGCTACTACTCCTACCCCCCCCCCCCCCCCCCCCCCTACACCGTAGCTATCCGTGTTGCCACTCTCGGGGCCAAGGAGGGCCAGGAAGCATATCCCACAAACCTAGCCGCCTAGACGCACAGCACGTTCGCCGCTATTCCCCTCGCACTAGAAGAACTGAAGACCTAAGGAACGTGTTGGTAGGCTAAACCGACATACAGGACACCAAAGTATCCATATTTTCGAAGAGAATGCGTAGAATTGATGTAAGAACATATCGCAGTCAAAAGAATTGGTTGCGTATCTGCTCGCTCCGCTGCAAATGTCTTCGAAAGATGATAGTCTTCTGCCGCCCCTGCCACGTGACTACCTCTCCTATCTCCCCCAGCCACATCTCACGCTTACTGTTCAACGTTTAAAATGATAACGTTATTGCACATATGGTGCTGAAAGGTAATGCACGACATGGTAAGATAAATTTATTCCTCTACAGCCCTGGAGACGACCTGCTATAGCACAAAGGAATTCCCGATTCTGCTAAGTGCATTTTTGGTAGCTTACGAGTATGTTATGCTCTCATTCGCGTCTGCAACTTCAATGATTTGACGGCCTAGGGTTGTTCCATTAAGACGTCGTAATGCGGGCGCCGCCGTGCTAGACAAACGTCTTTCTTGGGGAGCCTTCCATATGAAGCCGACAATTATAGGAGCCGCTATCACAGCGACAAACAACCCGCATGTGATCACTCGCTCCTTGCGCTGCAGTACAAAAGTCCGGGTTTGAGGATTGATAGTCCTTCCTGGCGAAAACGGTGAGTGAGCTCATAAGGAATACCTAAGCCTGGCTATAGGCCCCCAGTGATTTCCCCCTGCGTCGAGGTTTTGGGAGTCAGCTGCTTCTCGGACTCGTGCTTGCACACGACCTGGTTGTTTTGGAAGGCAATTGCTGACAGCGAGTTGCCTGTTCCGCAAGAGCCAAAAGTTCTTGCGCCAACGCGGCTGGCTCCAATCGCCGTTGCTGTGCTGGTGCAGGCAGATGTCGTCTTCTGCGTGCACGAAGCTATCGGATGTTGTTGCAACGTTCTTCCGAGAATGCTCGATGGTGTGCTGGGTTGTGCCGATAACAGTTAAGCCGCTGCGGGTTGTTGTTGCGACCAAGAGCTCAGGCATTAAAATGGTGCATGATGATACCCAGAACTTGTGATGGGATCGGCGCAGAAGCGAGTCATACTAACTACTCGCAAAGGGCACCAAACATGGAATATTTTACCAATGATAAAAGAAGTCCTACATGCACTCTTATGCCCATCCGTGTTTCCCGTCGACGCACTGATACTGGACTTGTGTGCTTTTGCGAGTGTCGTCTTGCTCCTCGGCATGCGGCCAAGCAGTAAGGAGTATTAGTGCCTCAGTTACAACTGGAGCACTGCATGTAATGCCACTGGTCTTCCCGCCCTCGACTCTGTCGCCTCTTTGTCTAAAATGCTTCATTTCTAGAATTTATTATGCCCCAAATCGGATTACTTCTGAGGACACTTGCACACATTAACAGATTTTACTTTGCAATGATTCACATTTTTACAGCTAGATCGGCAACACCTCAGTACAGTTCCTCAGTGATTTTTATTCCGTCAGCTAACAAAGCGCTGCCATATCAGCTTGAGCGAGCGACTTCGTCCACTTTAGCTGAGATACATGATATCAAAGAAGCCATGCGATACATACTTCACCAGCCACCAACACAGTGCACCATTTTCTCGGATTCAAAATACTCTCGAGAGAGCCTGCAACGCCCTAGCTGCGTCAGAATTCACGATCACATCCAGCGCGAAGTCAAGTTAAAAAATTAATCGGCACTTTCATTCCATGAAAAAGGGTGACCAGCTGAGCTGTTGCATATCTATGACTATAGCGAGAACGAGTACGCCTGCGGCGGGAAGCCGCTAAGGCCGGTCATGCGTGCGTCGATGAGCCTGGCCCATAGCCGCAACTTCACCTATGACGGCATCACAAGGCAAGACACAGGCGCTGCAAGCGCCACCTGAACGAACGCGCAGTGAACGAGCGTAGCCCGGAGTGAAGCCGAAGTTTGTTGAAATTTGCTGTTGATTTTCCCACCAAGAGTACGTGAAGTAACTAGATTTTATTTTATAAAGCTCTAGTCCCTTAGTCCAAGGTCTCTAACTATCCGCTCACAGTGAACGCCCACATTTCCTGGTGTAACGTGCCCTTGCTCTTTCCCCCTAACCACCTCTCTGCCCCCTACGAACGAACGATTAGGCGCGTTCACCTTTCTTTGTCGACGCAACGGTGTTTACGGACGAAACAAAATTTGCCGGGGCAGCCATATACTGCATTGCTCTAAAAAACAGGACGCCGGTGTTCATAACGGTAATTGATAGCTTGCACTGACCTCCCTGTAGCTGCCGTGCTGGGGCGCACGGGCGCGATAGAAGGCTGCGAACTTATATGCCGCTCTTATTTCGAACAGCTCTGAGAAAGCCTAGAGTAGTGCACCGGAATATAGTGGTGGTAAAATGATGTCAAGCCACGTATACCACGAGAGGTTGTACAATATGGGATCCGCATTGCAGGCGCCAAAGGGCGTCATCGGAGCAAACGCTGCTGATCCAACGTCAGCAAATCTGCCTAGTCATGGTCCGGCAGCAACTAAGCCCTGCCGGCCGCCATGTTAAGAGTTAGCTCCTGCCTCTTCACGTCGCCCCATTGATTAAGTGGTTGTTCCTGACAATTCTTTCGTATATTTTCATTACAGAAGTTTTGTTCTGTACCCGGTTGCAAGAACAGCAGCGGAAGTTTGTCCTCCGTCTTATTACTGCGATCGGATGTTCCTCTATGACGCCCGGAATAGTCCCGCGAACCGAGCTCGGTTTTATTAAAACAGCCGAATGAAAAACTCGGGAAAACGGCACGTTACTTATTGTCGTAATTTATTGCATTGAAGATACATGGATTTCGTGAATACACATTTTTAAAGTGACCCTGCAACACTTTTCTTAACTTTTTTTCTAAACCCTGAGTTCTTTCATAAAGTAGTCAGCAAACACATCCAGTACTTAGCATATGGGGTCACAAAGTACCTCAGCCAAAAATTACTGCGCTATGAACTTAGAAACTTGCTCAAAACCTTTTTCTCTCTCTCCCAGTCCTGGCATCCCTCAAGCGCTCGAATTACGTCATTACAGCACTGCAGGAACAGTTGGCCGGCTTCCATTCAGTTGCAACAATAAACACTTTCGATGGCCACTTTTAAAACAATGTCACATGAGCAGACCAGAAACGAAAGGCGGGTGTCCTGCGCCGAGCAGATCACCCAGTGCCGCTCCGTGCTGGCGATAACTTTACCTTTCACAATGCTTGCAGCCGCGAAGGAAAGAGTCAAAGCGTTCATTGGAAGGGTTGCAGAGTCCCTTTAAATGAAATCTGGTGGGCGTAGCAGCGTCCAAACCGCGGTCAAAAGCAAACGCGCGAAATATTCCTGCCATATTTTTTTTTTGTTTCTCGACATTTTATTGCTTATTTCTCCGCAGGGGAACCATATTTTTATACCTAGGGAATGATATGGTTTCAAGTCATTATTCTTCATTCCACACGAGAGGCCATCACTTTTAAATGAGAACTTCGACCTAAGAACAGTAATAATACAGAACGATTAGTAGCAGAATAGTGCTCAGCAATGCAGTGGGCTGGCGAACAAGTTGCAAACGCGACTTCTGCCCCCTTAGTTCCGTTGACGCCCCTATGCGGGACGTCGGGCAAAACAACACATAGAGATCAAGCCGGCCCAACACGTTCAAAGCGTTAGGCTCTGATGATACAGTGACCAGCAATCATTCTAAATTACAGCAAAGAATAAATACACTCTAACCTGAGAGCCAATCCTTTCATTTTAGGGCTCCCCACTACGTCTCTAAACGAGAGAAACGACCAATACTAGCCCCGATAACGAACCATACTATCCTACGTGTCAAGCTCGGGAACTTGTCCCAAAAGCGGCGCGTTACGTTCTCGCTTCGACACTCCCCATATTCACCCATTGGCCTTTGGAGCGATAGAAATGTTCGGTTGCATGGCAGTTGTCATTCTTAACTTGTCACCGACCGATAATGCAACGGAGGGGTGAAAGTAGACTTGGCGGCTACCCAACCACCGTTCTTTCCCAGTGTGTCTGTCTGTGCTTGTGTATGTCTGGCTTGTGTTGGTGACCTCTGCGGGGCTGCTTCTAGGTCCACTATAGCGGATGAGAAATGTGCTTTGCTGCATCGACAGGGTATAGGATCTCCTTCCGAACTGCAATGTCAGAAGAAAGGTTTCTTCGGGGATTACAGCTAAAAGGCAGTGGCATTCCGACTGCTCGGCGCTAACACGTTCGGAATTATCGCCACACTCGCCTGGCGTCAGGGAAGCCCGGATCGCTGCTGCTCGGCGGTTCGCGGCTCTCGGACGGTGCACCGCCTAGGGACCGGGGCAAAAACGAGCGTCTGCTTTCTTTGTGCTTGGTTTGTATCAGCTCCTCATTCAGCCTTACCAGTGATCCTCGTTTGCGGCACGGTCCCTCTTCCTTTGTGCGCTGTCTCATCTGGTTCTCTGCAAGCGAACCGTCACTATGGGCGCTTGCTAATGGCAGAAACAGGCCTCAAATCTGTCCTCTCGCTAGCTTGGTGATCTTTGTAAGAGGCATTTCTTGTCAATAAAGCTGCTACTGACATCTTTTCTCTCTCTTGCATCCTGTGCTCCTCAGCATCCACCATTGGTCCTCCCCCTTCGGTTTTACCGCCTCTCGTGGTTCTCAGCTTGCGATGCCAGCTTTGCCGCAACGCTAGGAGTTACCGCGCGATAGTGCCCGATTACCTGCTGTCGGCCAGGTCACAATATTGTTCCGCAAACCTTGTCACATGGTTTTCTTTTTCTAATTTTTTTCAAGTAATCCAATTATCTCAACTCACGCGGTCCCTGTCTAGATTCCTGTGCTCGCGGGATTTGTCTGCTTGAGCACAGAACAACACGAGCACCCAGCCAAATAACACGCCTTTAAGGAAGGTAATTCCAACAATACTGTGATCGTCCACAGGAAAAGCCAACATGCGAAAGCATTACATGCCTCATGAGTTAAAAACAAACACTGTGTAGTTGTTGTCCGGCGCGTCAAAAATGACTGGCGGCGCATAAAATAAAAACACTTTAAAAATCTCGAATTAACTCAAATTTTTCAAGGACGCTCCTGTCAATACAGTTAGCCGTTGAATCTGTAAAAACGGCTTGCCCTGGTATTCTGAATCCCTCCTCCACTCGAGCCTCCAGTCGAGGAGATCCTTGAAATCTATTTTCGCATGTAAAACAATAGCGGTATCATCCACTTAGCCGAGTCGCGGGAACACATGGAGCGGAGGACAGACTGAAAATACGGCCATTAGTGCATCTCTGTGGAATTGGCGGTGAGCGCGACCACGAGCGGCCCTGCGAAGCCCGTCTCCGTGACGTCGGCTTGGGAATTCTCGTATTTTAAAGACGATAGTCTTTCTTGGGCTAACATGCAGAAAATTCGGGTCTTCGTACGGATCATCAAAGGGTAGTGTGAGATGGGGTCTACAATCCCCCTCCCAAAGAAATCACTGATCATCTATCTCCAACAAGTCATCTCTAACGATTGAGTGATCACCTCCCCCTCCTCCCTTCTTCCCCTTCCCCAACTACGGCCATGTGGCCTCCCCCATCTTAATAAATGTAATTCATTCATTCATTTCTTGGGCTACTTAAACCCAGAAATTTTGGTCTGTCTGTATGTCTGTCTGTATGTCTGTCTGTCTCTGTCTGTAACTCGATTCAGCCACCCGGCCAAAGTAAAATGCTTACTGCGCAATAGTCTTATATACTCACAGCCAAATGTAAACGTCTAAGCCCGGTTTACATGTTCATACTTGTCAACTTTGTTGAACAAGAACAAGACATTACGCAAATATAAGACAGGAAATTAATAGACAAGGGATATTTACAGTGTTCCTTTATTAACGAATTCCTGGATGTTTGGTTTTTTGATAGCAAATGATATTCTCCATCTACTGCAGAACAACGCGTACTGCCTGCTGTTGCCCGAGCCACCTCCGGGCGGCATATGAGAAATCACGCGGCAACAGCAAAGAAAGGTTCCACTAGGTAGGTTTCACGTTCTGCTGGAACGCACGTGGAGCACGAAAACGCGGTTCTATAAACCTTGAAGTCGGCCGCCTCGATTCACGCGCGTCTCTGCCGTACTGCAGCGCTTGCATCGAGGAACCCCGCCTGTAGCAGTGGAACGCGGTAAATTCAAATTGCCTTCAGCAAACCTTTAGTGTGTTTACCTTGGGATGAGCGCGACGGAACAGGAACAACAGGACAGGTTGGCGGGAAAGTGAAGGGGGGCATTTCTTTGGCAAATGTCTACAAATACTATCGTCTTTTGACGACATTTGCAACGAAAGGAGCAGATACGCGGCCAATTTTTCGTATGCTTCACTGAGGCTCGATCTCCTTGCTGTTTCTTTGCGCGCGGCTTACTTTTGATGCTTGTCCACACGAGGGTTTGCGTACGCGCAACTTTTTATCATAATAAAAAACTTGAAATCGCATTCACTAGCTGAAGGCGGGATTTAAAATAAAAATATAGTTTTTGGTGCCGCTGCTGAAGAAGCATTGCCGGCGTCGCCCCATTTCTGCGAAGCCGGTCCTGTGCGGAGCGGGAAGAGTCGGAGCTAGGCGTCAGTTTCTGTATCGAGCAATGTTTTGAACAAAGGGAACAGCTGGAGGCCAACAGCAAGACCAAAACAAATTTCAGGCCTTCGGGGCTGTCGGCTTTGGCAGAAGGCATTACGATTCCCGGTAATCGTATGCAAGGTAAAACAGTTTTTGCAACCTTGATGAACACTCCAAAGTATTGTATCACATCACTTTATGTTTTCATGGCACGAAAAAATGCCGACATGCACTATGGGCCGCAAAAAGATGTAGGTTGAGTTTCAAATAACCCACTGTGTGTAAAGGCGCCTGCTGGTTTTATACCAGGCTTGTAACCAATATGGAGGCTTATTGAGCAAAACGAGTCACGTCTATGGTAAAACTCCAGTAACACTATGCTTCTTCAGACCTGGAGGGATATTTCGGAACATTTCCCGCAGCCATATCTTCCTAATATTCAAGTATCCGTTATAGTAAAAGTGCACTCAAGAGGCGGAGGCGGCGGCGGAGGAGAAAACAGTAAAATCGAACTGGTTAGTGGGCGGGCTCCCCGGCCCAGGACAAGAGAATAAGAATAATTTTCTTCCATACATCGAATGTCATCTCAAATAGGCCAGGATTTCTTCTTCACGCCTGAAGTGGTTGGAAAACAATAACGAGTTGCTTGGACATATTCATCGGTTTTGATTCTTGTTATACTGAAACAGGCGCACATACGATATGTCGCGTTCGTTAGCGATTATATTAAGCCTTCAACACCGTAATCATGTATTAACTGTTCGAGTCCAGAATCAGTTCGTTACGATAATGATGATTGCGATAGAAATTCGGGGCATAAAAACCGCCTTCAAGTACTCGACAACGATGTCTCCGCCGTTTGTCGGTGGCGTAGCACAAACCTTCTCACTGCATTTTCATGTCAGTAAACAACGCACGCTGCGGATATGCACCTTCTTGTACGCGACCATAACGAAATCCGATTTCTGAAGAAGGTAGCGTATGACCTACAGCCCGAATAAAATATCCACACGAGCATTGTGAGCCTCCCAAACCGCCTAATAAGACGTTTGTGACGGTGCAGAAAATTAATGCGTTGGGCACAGAAAAAAACATTCATCTGATACAAGACAATGACAACGAAATAAATAGAACAACGCCGTTTTATTTCCTGCAGTGCGGTGCGTGTGTGCGACCCGATGCTTGGGGCGTAACATTAGACTGTTGAGTCTTCATAAAAGCATCTCAAAAATACTTTAGGGAAGCCTACACATTTTTAATACGTATTAAGGAGCTCGGAGCACTGAACCTCGCAAATAAGCTGGAATATCTTGTGGAATATCTTGTGGAATATTTTGTATTGCCTGCGATGTATTTTATTTGTTTTTCGCTAATACTGTTCGCTGCTTCAAATATATTTCTTATGTTCACTAATATAGGAGGTCCCGTTTCAGTCCCTGACTACGGGACCTCCTTCTGTATACAAAAAGTTTGTCATCTATCCATTGCCTAATAAAATCCTTTTCTGATTCTGATTCTGATTCTGAAGGACAAGTTACATACGCATGCTCTTCTGAGCAATGCTCTGGGAAAGTTGTTAATCTCTTTTCGCGTGTGTTGCAACCTTGTGCGAGATGCAGCTTGAAATTATTTAGAGGTGTCGGAAGCTGGCAGAACGGCTCAGTTACTGGAAATACGCTTTCTCGTGCACTAAAACATCAAATCGGGCGATTTCTAGCACAGGCACTGCTGCCCCTCACAAGCGGACGACAGCGGCCGGAGTGCAACAGCGGCGCGAGTGTAGCAGACGACAGCGGCGCGAGTCCCTAAGCCGACGTCAGAGCCAGGGGGCGCCACTCAAGCATCTCACCGCCAATAGTTCTCGGTCCTCCGCTTGTGCGAAACGAGCATGCTTTTTGCAATTTTCGAGGCTCTATACAGCTTGCCGATTTCCATCTTAAAGTTATCCAATTAATATCAAATCGAATGTTTATTGTTTCTATGTGGTAACCGAACGGTTTATCGCGTATCGTGTAATATATTTTCATGTAATATATTGCTGTAATATATACAGCAAGAGCTCCCACAGTTGGGCCTGTTAAGGTTAAGAAATGGACCAATAAAAATTTTCACTTCAATTAAATTAATTTTTAATTGAATTCAAAGTTTACCTCAGAAACAGTAATTACAATTTGTGGTGCAACACATAATCTGCTCCCGTAGAAACTTTTCTAATAGCGGGACCATTCAATAAATACATCACCTAATAGCAACTCAGCTGCAGATTTCTACAAGAACAGAAGGGAAAGCTGTCATTACCATCTACGTACCGATCTGAAAATATCAATTCAGTAATGCGAAGAAACGGTTTATAACTACACATGACGACATGACGACTCATAAAGTGCAGTTCGCAAAGTGTGGTTGAAGGTCTTGAACTCTTTTTTTTTTTTAATCTTGGCCGAAGAAGCGGCTGGGACAACCTGTTTAGGGCGTTTGCGCTTGAATGAATACACCCATCACCGTCAACTTCTACTAACGATGACTTAACCCAATTTCATTGTACTCGTCAGTTCTACCTCTCCGCGTAAAGAAACTAATTCGAACAGGTTCGAACTAGTTCGAAACTTGTTCGAACACTGTTCACTGCTCCTCACATACCTTCAGTTATGCCCCCGTCTGACACTTTCCTTTTTAGTATTAAAAGCGGCAGCTGGTGCCTGACAGCGAAAGTGGGTACCCTTTTGCCCCGGGCAATAATACCACAATGCAGTAAGCTCAAGGCCGAATAGCACAAGAACCCATACTAGGAAAACGCTCCAGCAGTTGAATGAGCAGTACTCTTTTTTTTTTCAATTTTAAAAAGTGCGCACTTGACAGCCTACTCAGAAAACGATTTGTGATAGCATCAAGAAAGCAAAAGACAACTAGGAGAATGTTTTTTTTTTTTTTTTTTTCATCGGTACTCACGCATTTTCTACAAATCTGTTCCTTCAAAGTTTTGATGGGATTCTTTTCTCTTTTATTTTAATTTACGCAGAGGTAGTTCAAGCGAAAATTTGCTATTCGGCACGCCTTCTTCTTCGGTTCTTTCTTTAACGACTTTCGATGAGTTCTCTTTCTCTCTCTCTCTCCTTTTTTGGACGCCCAGCGGAATTTGCAGCGCCCGCGAATGATGAGGACTGTCGCCTCGGCCGTAGCGCACAGGGAGCGGCTTCATCCCACCGGGCCGGGAGGCAGAAGCTCGGGGAGGCACGCAAGCCCGCCCAAGTCGGCAACAACAACCAGCAAGCGGCGCCTGGGTGTCGAGCCATTTGCATAGCACGGCTATCGATCTCGGCACTTGGAAAGCGCAACACGCGCTTTATCGGCAAAAACAAAGCTCTCTCTCCGGGCTGCCACCGCTTTCCATCGTTTTCTCGGTGGCCCCGCGCGCAGAGGCTGCAGCAAGTATTCCGCATTCATGCGTCGAGCCCCTATCGAAGCAAGAACAAGTTCATCTTTCGCGATGGACGGAAGGAAAACGGAAGAGCCGCTCGAACGTTGGCGCGACCTTCTTCTTTCGCGCGCAGCCGAACGAAACGGGCGTGTAAAGCTCCGGCCTTTAATCTTAACCGCAGCAGTTGTTTCTGTTGGCTGCGAGTTGGCCCACTGTTTGTGAGACTTGCGGCTTGCGCTTTGTCCGGCGGCTTCTTTTACTGCGCTGGCACTAGAAGTGTTCTTTGGGGGGAGAAAAAACGAGCGTTATTGTGAGTCGTAGCTGGCGGTTTGAAGCCTCGGCGCAAGTGAAGGGGATGACAGAGCGGCAAGGAGGGTGGAGGAGTCCGTTGCGGAGGAGTGGAAGGAGGGTTGAGGATGAAAGGGTTAAGTGATCGCACTTCGTCAACGCAAATCTGTCACGAAACCAAAATCTCACCGTTAGCGCACAAGCCACTACATCAATCGGAATTGTCACCCGTATTTTTTTACAGCGTGTGCGCGGACAAATCGGCGTCCGGACGGAAATTTTGGGGGATGGAGAATGGCTGCAGAAAACTGCTGTAATTCTTGTTTTATCGAAACTACCCCTAAACACATTTTGCGACCATTGGCCGCTAAGAGGACTCTACCATTACACCGTGTTTCGTTTACTTGTCCTTATTATTAGTTCAGAATGAAGTTGTACATAATGTGGAATTCCCGTCTACGAAGGGAGTATGGTGACAGAACATGGATGTAACTCTTGTATTACCGAAACTATACCGCAACAAATTATATGACAATTAGCCGCTAAGATGACCCTAATATTGCGCCTAGTTTCATTTTTTTGTTTTATTTAGGTAGTTCACGGTGAAGTTGTAATATTGCGGAATTCCCGTCTGTTGTCAACCCATAGAGCTTCTACAGGAGGGAAAGCGACAACCCCATGTTTACCCCCTAGAATTACACCCTAATCCTTCCAAGTTTCATTGTAATAAATAAGCACAATCACAGATACAGACAAACGTGTTTTGTTTAGTCCACTCCGTGGACTGCACCTGCAGCCACACTGGTCATCCGCGTTTCACAGAGAGGAAGGGCGCTGAATTTTTTTTTCTAGTCACAACCCCCTTTCCGCTGCCACTTTTTTCAGTTTCCTGCGTAACGCCCCCTCACTAACTTGTCCTGCCGAAGTTTGCGCGAACGCCGCATTGACCCCGCACATCACATGCAAATGGCATCACCCGACTGGTGATCCTCCGCCCTACTGCCCATATTACGACACTGCTACACTAGTAAATCTGGCCCACCCTATTTGGCATTGCTTTCCTTACCAATCCTTCCGCCCCATCCTGCTGAACGCCCTACTCAATACAAACGAGATACCCCCCACCCGACGACAATCAGCCACCTTGATTTCGTCGCTGCCGTTGGGCGCTTTGCTCTCGAGAGTGGCCTCGTAAAGGTAGTCTAGCCGGAATCTACAACCCACCCGCCGTGGTGGCTCAGTGGCTAAGGCGTTGCGCTGCTGAGCACGAGGTCGCGCGTTCGATTCCCGGCCGCGGCGGCCGCTTTTCTGATGGAGGCGAAAAGCAAAAACGCCCGTGTGTACGAGATTTCGGCGCACGTTAAAGATCCCCATGGGGTCAAAATTAATCCTGAGCCCTCCACTACGGCGCGCCTCATTGCCTGCGTTGCGTCGGCGTGTTAAACCCTACAATCAATCATCAATCTACCACCCAATCTCAACAGCATCGCAAATTATTGGGTATCTTGCTGGCAGCCACTGGGGCAGCGATTGCCGCTCCATGGTTTTGCTGTTCAAGGCGTATGTGGATGGCCTGTTGCGCTATAGCCTTCCTGTTCTGCAGCAACTGACACTTACAAGCAATAGACAGCTGGAGGCGGCGAGGAATAACAGCCTCAGAAAATGTATCGGACTTCCTAAAGGCTCGTCATGTTCTGGGAAAACTGCTGAAGCAGGTTGCCTCCCCTTGGACGTGCTACGGCTCCAATAAACGCTACGCGTTCATTTGAGGCATACGCTACATGCACGAACCCATTTCCTGTCCCGTAATGCTGTTCAAAATCCGAATTCTAGCTTTGGACAAACAATAAAAAGTATTAATGCCCCAATCCCAACTCAAGCACCGCCGACCATGCCACGGAACTTCCCGCCCTGGAATCTCACGCCTCTCCGGATAAAATTATTCATACCCGGAATTGATTTAAAAAAAAAAAACATATACCTCAAATTGGCCTGCTGCAGATGACGCTTGCACATATTAACAGATTTTACTCGGCAACTACTCACATTTATACCGATGGATCGGCGACACCTGAGTGCAGCTCCTCGGGAATTTTCATTCCATCAAAAGAAAAAGCATTGTCATATCGGCTTGAGCGACCGACTTCGCCTGCGTCGGCGGAGCTCTACGGGATTAGAGAAGCACTTAGATACATACTACACCAGCCACCGGCATGTTGGACCATTTTCTCTGATTCGAGGGCAGCACTTAAAAGTTTACAACGCGCTAGCTGTTTCAACTTTCACGAAGATGTCCAGCGCGACGTAAAGTATTTGCACCGTCTCGCATACGTCGCTGGACATCGTGTTACCTTCCAGTGGCTTCCAGGCCACAGCGGCATCATTGGAAACGAGAAAGCGGACGAGGCTGCCCGCAGGGGCCTACAAATGAAAAAAAGAAAGAAGATTTTCTTCACCAAGCATGATGCCGCCACAATGACGAAGGCACTAGCTCTGTCGGAAAGGAACCGTTTATGGTACTTGCAGCAGCATCATTACGGTTTTTTATATTCCATAGACCCATATGTCAGAATACGGCGGCCAGAGCGTCTACCCCGCCACTTGTAGACGTTGCTGCATAGACTTCGTCTTAATACAGCACTAACAAATTCCTATCTACATCGGATCGATCAGACTTCAAGCCCATATTGCGATAATTGTGGATCACTTGAAACTGTTGAACACAGATTACTGGAATGCTCTGCCTATGCCGACTCAAGGTGCCGTCTACAACATAAAATTGATTTCCTCCACCCTGGACCATTGACATTAAGATTGGTACTTGGACCATGGCCCTCTCCCTCCGCTCAGTGCAAAATCTTGTCCGCGCTATTCGAATTCCTCCAGGACATTGGTGTGACCACGAAATTGCAGTCGTTCCTCCATCTCAAGAACCTTTGAACTCAATACACTGAAGAAGGATCATATTTTATTTTTTTTTCTCTACTACTACTCTCCTTTTCTTCACTACACCTACTACCTTTTTCCCTCTCCCCCTTTCCCTGCAGAGTAACATGCCGGCGAACTGATGTCGGCAAACCTCTCTGCATTTTCCTCTTTAATAAAGAGTCTCTCTCTCTCTCTCTCTCTCTCTCTCTCTCTCTCTCTCTCTCTCTCTCTCTCTCTCTCTCTCTCTCTCTCTCTCTCCTTCTCGATAGAAACACGCTGCTTCAGCGTAGTGAGCGTATTCGCAGATAATTAAAAAAAATCCTCTTATAGCTTCCTTGCACTACCCATCTGGTGTTTCGCGTCCGCTGTAGCTGGTACAGCTTGACGGTGTATTGTCAGAGTAACTCAGAAAGACGTTCAAACGAAGCAGCCACACAAATGGAAGGAACTGACTTTCCCGTACGATAGACGGAGCTCTACAACTGCGGCCGTGCTCTGCACACCTGCGCCCAATGAGCCCGAAAGGCAGCTGTTTTGCTTGGTGTTGACGCGCAGGGCGAGCATACCGCGACAAAATTTTAGCGAAGCGACAGAAGCTTAGCGATCTTTTATAATCATCAAGTAATTGATTGACTGATTGCAGGGTTTAACGCGCCGACGCAACGCAGGCGATCAGGCGCGCCGTAGTGGAGGGCTCCGGAATAATTTTGACCACCTGGGGATCTTTAACGTGCGCCTAAATCTCATGCACACGGGCGTTTTTGCTTTTCGCCTCCATCAGAAAAGTGGCCGCCGCGGTCGGGAATCGAACCCGCGACCTCGTGCTCAGCAGCGCAACGCCTTAGCCACTGAGAATCATCAAGTAAACCGAACCTCGTCCTTGCTTTATGCGAATGACTGCCCTTTCTTTTCTTTTTTTTTTTTTGAGGGGGGGGAGCGTGGAGGGAGTGTAACATTTGATGGCTGCTTCATGTGCATCTAGCGCATCAGTCCTAAGGTACATGCCTTAAATAAAACCACGACCTGAGGATCACGACGAAGAAACTGTGGCTAAAAGCCACGCTTTACCAAGATGGGTTGAAAAATCTCCAGTGTACTTCAGACAACCATAATGCATTCCACAGCATATTAGGCAATGCGGGCGCATGAGGTCTTTCTTTCGACTGGGAACATGCGTAATCAATTTTTTTTAATATATATTCTGCCGTAGCTTTAGCCTGGCTTTTTTCTAAATGGGCATTATTCTGTCCACGCTCTGAAGCAATCGCAGAACTCCATGAGCAATGTGAAGCATGTCTCGGGTGAGAGATAAGCATTTTGTACGTGTCTATTTCAGCCTTCGCACCAAACACTTTGGTTGTGAAATGTTTGCAGCATGTCAAATTATTACAAGTTGACACGATATATGGCGCAAGCAGCACTTCAGCGGTCTGATGTCGACGAGCCGTGAAGAGAACAAGGGAACGAAGGCTCCCAGGGCTGCCCGCAGCAGGTGCAAATCCTTTATGACAGGGCATGGCGACAGGGGACAAGACGAGGAGGCAAGCGTTGCGGTGAGACATGCACACGCGAAGGCCAGACGCTGCCTAGGGCAACTAACGGCGCTTCATCGCGAGCGCCAAACTAAGAAAAGGGTCAAGTTAAACTATAATACTTTGCCGAACCCGCCAGCCCGGATGGGCAGATGCTCCCATGCGGTGTTGCGCGTCGGCAAAGGCAGAAAAGGAGGAAGCAGGAAAGAACTGGTAGAAGGAATAGTGAGCAGAGAGGAAGAAATACCCTAAGCCCTTTTTTTACGGCTTCCGCCGCCGCTTCGCTCGCCTGCCTGCCTACTCCCTGTCCTTTTATTCTTTAGCTTGGCACGCTTTCTTCGATTGAGCTAGCCGTGGTTCTCGTCACTGGCCACCGGTGCTTTTTTGCCGACCCTTCGTCCGGCTGTTCTGTCCCGAGAAAAAATGTACGAAAGAGCACGGCTAGCGATAAATGCGAACTAGTGCCATTACCCACGAGTGTGTGAAGGGAGATTGCTTTGAATAGCAAGTTCTGTTGTTGGAAATTTGATATTGAAGGATCTGTTATTTTTTCTAAGTGATTGCTTAATATGCTACAATAGAATGTCGTGTTTTATCGTTAGCTACACACGATGTGCTTGGTATCCTTCGTTATTCGTGGTGCTGACTGGCGCCGCGCTGAAGCCGTTTAAAAATACGAATCTAGTTCATTTTGCTAATGTTGAAGCATACACGCTAACATTAACTACAAGGCCGTAAAAGAGAGAACGTCAAACTAATCCGGGAAAATGCATTCAGAATAACCTGTCGTGCGCGCCAACTAGGAGAAGTTTGTTTCATAACCACTGCATCCCAATGAAATATTTCCCAGCTGCCTCAATGATTTTTTTCTTATTTCTGCATCACAGAAACAAGTAGTCATACTAAGTTTCTCAATAGTAACGGTTCCTGCAGACTTGGAACTGCTTGCTAGATGAAGAAAACGGAATACAATGATTGCGAATGAGGGCTTTAAAGGATAACATTTGTAGTGCGGGAATGATGCAACAGAACAGCTTTTCGGGGAGTCTGAAATCTGTCCCTTTAACGTTTCCGAATTAGCGCAACAACAGTCATTTGGACTTACATAAGTTCCCAGCCGCTAGAAATTATTCATTGTTTACTTGAACACTCGATAACCGTGAATCGTCGTTGCCAACTGAAAATGATAGCTACACGCAGCGGGTGGAAAGAAAGAGCAAATAAGAGTATGGCGTACGGGCAACCAACATTCCTAGCTTGAAGCAAGTACTTCATCTGGATACCTTAGCTTAATACTTTACCACGAAACCTGAGGTAGACATTTAGAGGGCGTTTGCCTCAAAAATGCGTTATTTCTGTCTAAATTTGTCATTTGTGCCTCAATAAGACACCATGCGTCGTTGTGGTTCACCAACGTGGTTCCCAAGACAAGCGCTGTGGTTTATATTTTTCTTATTTTGTCCGTCTCGAGAGTGGGCTACTTCAAAATGTTCAAGATTATAGTCACACGCCAGCGTTGGGACAAGACAGCCATGCTTTGCAGTGTAAGCGGGCTTTAAATAAAATACACTACACTCTTCACCCGAAAACATTAAAATGTGTAAGTGCATAATGAAGAATTCGCACTGGTCAGGTTCAGGATTCATAATAGATTTTCCGCCCGACTCCGTTACACCTTAGATTTCGAGGACCTCCCGTAAGATGTAATAAAGAATAAAAATAAAGAATTTTTGTTATTCTTGATATAGAAGGGGAGTAGTCAGGGCTGGGAAAGGCGGTAAATGGGGTGAGGGCGTTTACACTCTCTTGTGTACCCCATGGTACTTGCGAAAGTCCACTGGGCATGACAGTATTTGGGTGCGCCCGACCCAGAGGAGGCGATTCCCACTCCTGATGGGCTCTTCTCTTCGCCGCTAGCCCCGAGCACTTCCGCAGCATGTGGTGTATTTTGCGCCTCGATGGTGCGTGACACGATGAGTAATAAGTTTGCGCAAAAGACGAGGACGAAGATAGAGGAAGTCGCGATGGTGGCCTCCGTGTGGTTCTCGGGGGGTTTTCTGACGTCCTGGTGGGGCTGACGTTCAGCCCTTACCCACCGCCAACATAAGGACTTCAATTCTCCTTGCTCGCTTCCTCAGCCAATAAAGTGTTTTCTCTCTCTCTCTCTCTGAGGTACCTCTAGCGGCGGGGAACGCATGCTCGCCACTGCGTGAGCCCGTCTTCCCTAAGAGCAGCCTCTTCTCTTATTTGATGTACCAGGACTTTGACCCCCTTGAGAAGTCCTCTTGACAGCTGTCTTGGGTCATGGGATGTTCCGGCGCGGAGCGTCGCCCGACTCTCTTGATTGGCAGCGGCTCTGCCGTCCGCAGGGTCAGGTTGGTGCCGTGCTATAGGGGAACCGGGTGCGATGGGTCGGAGCGGATACTTGCTTCGTCACTCGCCCACGCGTGGGCGGTCTCGTTTCGGTCGCCGCCCGCATGTCCCGGCACCCAGTCCACACCCACGGTATTCTCCTTCGTTGTGCGAAGTCTCTTCGCAATCCTCTTGATGACATGGCTCGTACAGCCGACGACTGGGGTACCGCCGAGTCTTACCTGCGCCTCTCTGCTTTCAGATATATACTGTCAGGGTCCGGCCCCAGTGCTCCTCCGCCTGGTAGCGCTCTTCAAGGTGGTTCGCCACGAGCGTTACCGCCTCCAGCTCGCATCGCATGCACTGCGCTGGGCGTGGTGTCGACTTTAAACGTCCGCCTCACCCACGCTGGCCAACGTGGGTGAGGCGGACAAACAACGTGGGTGAGCACAAGCAACGGTAATGCGGTTGGTGGTCGCATCGACGTGGCGTCCACGAAGACTGCACCTTCTTTCAGGCCCGCTCGCGCCGCGACTGCGGCGCGTCGTTCCTGCATAGCCGACACTTGGGCTTGGGGGTGCCGACAAGCTCCTCCTCCCAAGGGTGGATTGGATTCGGTGGTGGCAAAATCGATGACTCGTCACTCGCCGTGCCGTTGATGAGACACTGGATATGTGCCCCGGCAATGGTGGTAGCCCGTCTCGTTGCGTGCCCTTTGTACCGCGTCGCTATGATGTGGCGCAGCGAAGGAAGCCTGGAAAACCGGTAGAGCTTCTCTATCCTGGTGTACCTGGGCAGTCTCGTCATAGCTCGCAGGCACTTGCTGTGCAGCGCGTCCGCGTATACTGTGTGCTTAAAGTGTTTGATCGTCTCGAGCTCACCAGCGATGTCGCGCATCACAAGATTGAAGAGGATATCAGACAGGATCGCCTACTGCGGCACCGCGACTACAATAAGGTCCGTAGTTGGTGGTTGTCGGAGCTGATCTCGAATTCTCGGTCTTTAAGGCAGCCGTAGACGACTTGGCCGGTGCTGGAATCTGATGAGCGTTGATCGGCAGCGGTGGTCGCGAGCGTAGCTGTAACTGCTGCATGCCGAGGAGCCAAGCTGCTTGCTTGGCGTGACATGTCGTAACTTAAGGGTGTTCGACGTGGGACTCACTCTGAGGACGAGGTAGGTAGGCTGCTAGACTGTGGTCGTCCGCGGTGCAGTCGAGTTAGATGCGTTTCTATGGTCCCTCTCTCACGCCTGATTGTAGTCGACTGCGGCGCAACGCTTTCCTTCAGCCGTGCCTTTCGTTGTTCTCTCGGAGTGGCACACTCCCATGCACCCTTCTCCTCTTCGATTGGATCCCATGTTTACCAAACGGCTTGCAAGCTTCTGCTGCCGCGAGTTCTGTCGGGCATTTGCGCTTACCTGTTCTGGTTTCCCTCGTTGCTCGTTTCTGCTGTCTCCCTTGGCAATTGCAATTGCGTCGGTGCGAGAATTACCAAGCTTGAGGCGTGGGCGACCTCCGCTGATCCTTGCTTTCCGGTAAGCATGAGGACCCTTCATGCCGAATCCGGTGCCTTGCTCGTGGCTAGGCCCGATGGCCGCCAATACGGCCTGTTAGACTTAGCTCCGGTTCTATCTAGAGTGTCTAGATCCATTAAGGCGGTAGAGGAAAAATCTCTGATCGCGCTAAGGCTTGACTCACTGTTTCGCGACGTGTTGATGACCTTCTGTTGCAAAAAAGGCATTCGTAGGTGGCTGCCTTCAGAAAAAAATCGATCACGCGGTGGCAGCACCAAAAAAATGTGTCCATTTTTGCCAGCAGCCAGCAAGTGCCTCTCCGATAAAGTATAAAAATACAGAAGAGCAAACGTCATGCGCAGTTCCCGGCCACCGCACAAACTACGCTAATGACGTCACAGTGGTTTTCAATATGGAACCTTCAAAATTTCCATTTTACACTCATTGCATGGCTTCCATCGACCTTTTGCTCCTTCAAGCACCGGTTTTACCGATTAAACATGCTATAAACGCGTTAAATTTAGAACTACGTACTCTTCAATGTGTCGTCATAGCTGATGTCAGCGCAACGGCAAGGAGGATGGGGAAAAAAAATAGTACTGTCTAACCCACATTTTTCGATAAAAACACGTAAAATCGGCAGAAGGAACTGAGCACGTGGCCAGCAAACCGTAGTTTTTCATCTGGGGAGGAAATTAGATTATGATTACCCCTCCCAACAGTGTGTCTTTGAATATGACAGTACGCCTTCCCAAACCAAAACTTTTTACGTAGCTGTAGACGTTAAACCCTCGCAGCAAGGGGCAGAAAAAGCAGAGTTAGAACTCGAAAGTTGCATGGCTGTGTGTTTGCCGTCTTGTTGAGGACGCCTTCGTCGGCTTTAAAAATACTGCAAAAAAATATATTCCCCACAGCCTGAATAAAGTAAAAAAGAAGCTTAGGAGGCTTGTGCGCGTTTTTTTTTTTATTATTATTTAAAGGAACATATGAATCGCAAAAGTCGTTGAGCATGTAGCGAACGAAAAAAAAAAGGTAGGCAAAAGAAGACCATTTCAGCCCGACAGCATCGCTCGTGAATCCGACTGAAACACACTGGCACGTTTGTCAGAGCGCGGCGGCATCGGGGCGCATTGACGAACTGCGATCCACTCACGCGCGAACGCACGGATCTGCGAGCAGGAATGAAATAAACTATAAATGAAAAAAATCCTCCTCATCAAGGGCTACGGGATGCTCAAAAAAAAAAAAAAAACTGCGCGGCGCGCAAGAGCGGCAGTGCGTGGAAATGCCAGGCTGCGAGCACGGCGGGAGCGCGAAAGGCCAGGAAGCGCGAGCCTCGCATCAACAGAGAAAGCCGGCTCGAACTGCAGGTGTGAATAGGGAGAAAGCAGAGAAAAAAGGGGGAAATTATCCCCGCCAAACGGTCGCGTGCCGAGCAATTACGAGCAGCGTACAGGAAGCGCGCACGGGAGAACCTGGGGAAGAGTAGGAAGAGTTGACGGCGCCATTTTCCGTGCGGCAGAGACGGGAGAGAAGTGGGGGAATAGCTCCGAAGTTGGGCGCAAGACGGCGGGGAGGCAAGGTAGTCGGCCGTTCCGGACCCGGGAGCTTTACCGCGATGTCTGTTTCCCCCTAACATCGTTTGTCATTCCTGGGTTGAAACGGACATTTGTTACGAAAGCGCGGCGAAGACGGAGTGCCCGTCGGCCGTAGCGACCAGGAAAGGAAGGGACGAGATGGCGCCGCGGGTGAGAAGGTCAACGGCACTGTCTGCTTTGCCGAGTGCTCCAGGAACAGGGAGGCCCAACTGCAAATCCCCGTTTTATGCTGCTCCTTTCCTTCCACACCCCCCACCCCCCACCCCCTCTCTGTCGCTCTCCTTCCTTTTACGCGCCTCTTCTGCTCACACGCGCTTCAATTTGCACGCTTTCGCGTCCCCATGCGCCTTCCTACCTTTTTTTGCATAATTTTCTGTTGCGTCTGCAGATGAGACGCTGCGGCTATACGACTTTTTTTTCCGCCTGTAGCTCCCACTGAGCAATTTGCACTGCTACGGGGGGCGTTCACCTAAAGAGCATGTTATATAAGACTGTCATACTAGAGTACGTTTTTTTTTTTTTTATTTCTTTGCAGAGCACTTTCGGGGCTCACCTTGTCGTCGCAGCTCGCTCGCTGTCACAGTGTCTAGCGATTGCCGGAATGAGGCGGCGCAGCGAGATAACGAACGCAAGTAGAGCCCCACGGCATTATGGCATAACGCACCCAAACAGAGGCTTCGAAAAACAAGCAGTTTATATAGTCATTACCGTTCGAAACTCCTGAACCGCTGGCGCTTGTCATACATCTCCCCGTTGCTTAGCGCAAAGAAAACTGCAGGTAGAGTGGAGGCAAAAATCGGTGTATATAGCCGGCAGTCCCCGCGTCCTTTGAGTTAGGAATGCCCGTTGGGTTGGTTTTTACGATAGTAAGCGAAAAAAGTGGCCGCCAAAGACGAAGTGTTCCCAACTACGCAGTTAGGCGCCGGCACGTGAGGAATGAAAGCACGCGCTGTTCGAGGCAGGGGGCGCGCGGGCACTGAGAAGACGGGAAACTTGAATTGCATTGACAAACCTCCGTTCAATTCATCAAGAGAGGAGTGAGCCATAGAGGCGAAGAGCGTGATGGGTGGTAGCGGTGGTCGGATAACGACGCCGCAGCCCATTATGGCGAATCACTGCTCTGCCCTTCCGACAGCTTTCACATTGAATGGAAAGACTTTAATTTTTGGCTTAGTGATACGTCTGAGAACTCGAAAAAATCCAAGCTAAGAATTGCCTTTACAGATGCTTCACCATCTCGCGAACCATTCAAAACAAGAAGTAGGATTACGCACAGGCCCACCCCGAGGACATTTAGCGGTTATGACCACCGACAAAAAAAGAAGGTATTCTGAGTCAAAAAGCTGCTGTGAAGGTGGTTTTTGAAAGCTGTTCCGCTTTTTTCTTTACTTTGCTTGGCGGAAATACTTTAAAGTGAGTGGCGGCTCTTTATTTTACAGATGGCACATAGGAAAGTTCGGCAGGAGTGAACGATTAAACGTGTAGCGTGGTAGTTGTCGTTTTTTCGTTGCTTACTTACAATGGTTACGCAGATTGGAAGCCCTCAATTTGCAAAAACTGAGAAACGCAGCTCGCCTTTCTTCACAAAGTATGGAATGCATTGGTTCTAAAGGTCGTGAAATCGGCTGTGAATCTGGCAGGACGCAATTATTCAAAAGGCAACGAAGGTCTAGCAGTTCAGGCACCACATTTTAATGCGTGAGCATCACTCACGCATTAGAAGGTTATGTTTGCGAAAAAGCTACGTCTCAAGAGATTTCCCTTCGGAACCTTTCATCAAAATTCCCATTGGCTGAGTTCAGCCTGAAACCTCCCTTACATATTCCCACTTGGTATATACGTCGGCCTAGCAATATACGTCGGCCTCAAGGGGATTGGCCAATGACGATGGTGGCATTCGTAAGAGGCTCGTTGCCGATTTACCAGTTCCCACTGACAGCAACGTCAATATACCTACCCACAATGTACGCATACCCTCTCAGGGTATTGGCCGATGACGACGACAGCCTTCGTAAGAGGGTCGTTGCCGATTCACCAATTCCCACTGACAGCGACGTCAACATACCCACCCACAATGTACACATACCCTCGCAGGGGGATTGAAAAATGACTACGACAGCATTCGTTAGAGGCTCGTTGCCGATTCACCAATTCCCACTTAAAGCGACATCAACATACCCACCCACAATGTAAACATACCCTCTGAGGGTATTGACCGATGACGACGACAGCCTTCGTAAGAAGCTCGTTACCGATTCACCAGTTCCCACTGACAGCTGAGTGGGTGTAGACGGCAATGCACGAACGATCTGCCATATCCTAGAAAGTGGCTTCCGTGGGTCTAATCTGGAGAAGAACGATCTCCAGCGCTGTCGGCCAAGCTTCTCTAAATAACGCTGCACAAGTTTCTGAGCTCTACGAGACGCTCTCAGGTCAGAGACAGCTTTTGTCCGTCTGTACCCCCTTTCAGTACGACGTCTAACAGCGCGAAGCATTTGATACAAAGCGTCCCCTGGATTACCTTGAGAGGAGCATGTGGCACTGCGTGATGCATGCCTGGTTGCCTGGACAATGCTCACTTCAAAATCAGTCACTGAATCCAAGCTATTACACGACAATTCAACAGAAGACCGAAAGGCCTGCCAGTCAGTATAACGTTGTATCCGTGTACGTTGTGAACCTTGGTACCAAGTGAACTGAACATATGTGGGCACGTGGTCACTTCCGTAGGAGTCAACATCAGCGCACCACGCGGCTTCGGACAAAAGGCGTTTAGATATAAGTGCGAGGTCTAGGCAGCTGCTGTAAGTTGCGCCCTGGAAAAAAGTTCGTGAACCATCATTCAGAATGTTCAAATCATGAGTCTGGATAAAGTTCGCGAGACGTCGCCCTCTTGTTCTGTAAATGCTTCCCCAGATCTCATGGTGCGCATTGAAGTGACCTACAATGATATGAGGTCCGGGGCAGCCGTCAATAATCATGTCCAAGTGGTTATCATCGAATCGTGCACGGGGTGCACGGGGTGACGGGGTGATATCCAGCTATCACTGAAAATGTGTTGGTCTTACATTGCAGACTGACAGCAACATATTCATTGCTGCTGTGGGCCGAAACTTGGTGCCTAATATAGGTTAAATTACGGCGAATGCAGACTAACACTTTGCTGGAACTTCCACTCGCATCCGACGAAAATTGTTCATATCCAGATAGATATTTGAATTTTAAAGAATAATTTCGCAGGCTAGTGTGGAGATAGTCCCGCTAGCAAAATTTTTGATGGCCGTTTTGGAATCGGATAATCTTATATCAAGGGAAGGCCGGTGTGCGAGAGCCAGGCACATGGTCACCTCTTCCGTAACATGTGGGGTTGTGGTGGGAATTGTGAGGGACGTCAGAGGAGTAGTAGTCGGCGAGGAGACGACAGCGACAGTGAAGGCTGGTTTGTGCCTGTGTGCTGCCAGAGCTCTTCCATGTAGGCAGTTGCGAAATCAACTGCGTTAGAACGGTGGTTTGGGCTAATTGGTGCATACTGAAATTCGAAACAGCGCTGTTTCGAAATTCGAAACAGCGCTGTTTCGAAATTCGAAACAGCGCTGTTTCGAATTTCAGTTGCGAAACTCTGCCTCAAAAAACGGCCCGCACCTGGACTCCCCTCCTTTGGATCGTGCGTATGGTGGCGCCACTGCGGCCACCGCACGCACTATCAAAAAAAAGCTAATTATTCAAACTGAAAATTTAACGTTGAATTTGTATTAAAGTGCATAATTCTGTATTTTCATGTTTTGTAGGTTATTAATTGCTATCTTAACTCCGGTTTTTAAGTCCCGATTGTTTCTGTGTCCGCGCAACGGCCTCGACCAAATAGCGCTTGTGCGGGCACTCCGGCACAACATACGTCCGACGAAGTACTAAATTTGCAGTTATCGTTTGGCCTACAGCACATTGCATGTCAAAACTAATCCAGTAGCCGGTCAAGCGGCTGTAAATAATAATTTTTTTTCAGCTTGCATAAAGCCGTAGAGGCGACTTCTAATTTATTTTTGGCAGCGTCTGGAACCCCGCGTGGGGCACGAGATTGAGCCCCCTCGCAACGGCTTCTGCCCTGCGTGACGTCATAAATACGTCATAGTGACGTCATATTAACAGCAATTGTTATTATATTGCGCAGTAGAATACGAAAAGCACATTTTTTTACATTTTAATAAAAAATTAGAAAGCCACTCATTTGCTAGAAGTTTTATAAAAGAATTTTTTTGTTCGTTCTTGCGGAAGCCGCTGGTGCTGCCACTGCTGGCGGTATGGCGTATCCGAAAGCCCTGAATTTCTTGGGCCGACAACGTAGATGAAGCAGAGTTGACAGATTTGCACTGCACTATCAGAAAGTGCGAGACGAGAACGTTGCCGTATGCCGGTACCAATCCAGCCGTTCCACACGGTAGCGAAACCCGCTCTCGAGTAATGCTGACCTGTGACCGCCTGCTGTATGTCGATGGTACCTACGTTAGACGACATCGCGCAGCCAGTGGCCCCGTTCGGACAGCCCACGCCCCACGCAAGAAAAGACACCGTCCGAGCGTGATTATGTGAGCCTGCTGCGGCATGTCCGCGCGGCGACATCTGCTATCAACAGTTTGCACCACGGCAAGTTCAGAATGCTTAAATGGGTGGCCTGAAATCGCTGTGTGTTTTCAAAATGACAGCAGCGCGGAACGTACAGTGCTCAGGATGTAGGCTAGACCCGGCCACTGTTATTTGACTGGTCGCACGTGCGCATTACAAGTGCAAACCACGGATAGCTAGAAAAGAGAGAGAGAGAGAAAACTTTAATGAATACTGAAGAGGTTAGCCCCACAAACGGCGGGGCTTGCTATTTCAGATGGGGGTAAACATAGTGAAGTGGGAAAAAAAAAGAAAAAAAAAATTCCCCGCATTTCCCCGAGGGGAAGAATGTGAAAGTGCGAATGCACGAGTTGAATTTGCGCGGTTCGGTAATGTTCGCGAAAGAGAGATCACACACACACACACAACTACAAAGAAAGAAAGATGCATTTATTCACAGACACCTATTTGTGTTGTCGTTGTACTTGATTGCTAGAGCGGATCTCAGCTTTGAAATTTCGTGTCAGTACTCCTTTAAGCAGGTGCATTAGCCCTTCTCACGCCCGATTCTTGGCCAATCCCCCACGTGGGTATGTGCCATGTCAGCGGCCAGGCAGCGCGCGCTTATCTCCCCCCGTTGCCAAGGAAGACGAGGAGATTCCTGGGCAATCCCCCACGTGGGTATGTGCCATGTCAGCGGCCAGGCTGCGCTCGCCCATCTCCACGTGCGCGGACATCGCCGGTGGACGCAGGTTCAGGGTCGCTTAAGAAGTGCATTGCACTTAAAAGAAGAGGGGAAGAAGTGCGCACCAACAATGAATAAGAGGGAGAAGAAAATAAAATCAGTTCGGAACGTAGAAAAAATTTACAGCTCTAGGAGAAAAAATCTGAGGATCCTAAGTTTAAAGAACATCGGTTAGTCCCGTGTCAGACAGAAAAGTTAAGAGAGCCTTTGGCCCTCGCGCCACGTCAGCGTGACTTTGCCACGGACCAAGAAAGTGACGCAGCTCTAAAGAGTGTCCTCGTAGCAGTCGCACTAGAGTTCTTTTAGCTGTTTCGCGTTGAGTTGTATGCTGCGGGCAGTAACACAAGACATGCTGTATGTCGTCTCTCACAGAGCACACAGAGCACAATGGCGAGTCCGCCCAGCCTATCTTAAAAAGAAAACTACCAGTTAAGGCAACGTTCAGGCGTAGTCAGTGAAGGACACCCTCAGTTTTTTTTTTTTTTTTTTTTTTTTTTTTTTGCAGAACTCGCGGAAACTGGAAATTGCACTGAGGGTCAATCGCGTGCAGAGGCAAGGGTATCTTAAGAGGGTCCTGCCAAGCTGATAACTGCAGTTTCCATGCAAGCGCATTCACGGCCGTACTTCCGTCTTGTCTGGAATACGGGATTCCAGTAGACACAAGCAGATTGTGCGCCTCTTTCGCTGCTGCGTCAGAGATGACGTTCCCCTGGATGCCGGAATGACCTGGTAGCCATTGAAGCGAGATGCGGTGCCCGTCTCGTAGCCCTAGTGTGTGCAATGCGTTTAGCTCACGCACAAGTTGGCTGCAGCGGTGGGATGGCTTCATCAGTGCTTGCAAGGCAGGTCGCGAGTCGGTAAAAATCACCCATTGTCGAGCGGGACTATTGGTGATGTGAAGGAGTGCCGCCCTAATAGCAGTTAACTCAGTGAAGGTGGACGACGTCTTGTGACTGAGTTTCTCTTTCACAGTTAGTTCTACCGACTGAATCCAAACTCCAATGGCTGACGAGTCAGACTGCACGGATCCGTCGGTATATTCGTGAACGTGGCCAAGATAACGCGAACTGATATGCTCCAGCGTGTAGTATCGCAAGGCTGGCTCAGGCAGAGATGATTTCTTGCCTATACCTGGTATGGTGAGGCCTATATCCCATGGTGCAGCTTTCCATGGCGGAAAGGCAGGCTTGCTTGGCCGTTCGAAGTTGGCCGGTAGGAGGCTCCGTACACGCGGGAAAGACACCTGTGCTAGAGGATGGTCAGCACACCAGGTTACGTGACGGAGGCTGGTGCGAAGGAACTCTTGGGCTTGGAGTGTCTGGGCGGACATACACCTTGCTTCGCAGAGAGTTCCATTCGTGGATGTGCACCTTGGAAGGCCCAGGCAGATGCGCAGAACTTGAGCCTGTGCACACTCTATCACTCTGAAGTTTGTCTAGACAAACCAATCAGCGCTGGGAGGCTGTACCGCAGAAGGCCAAGGAATAGTGCCTTATAAAGTCGTAGTAGCGAAGGCACTGAGCAGCCCCATGTTTTTCCTGTCAGCATCCGGAAAATGGGCACAAATGAGTGCAGGCGTTCTCTAAGGACAAGGATATGGGGGGCCCATGGTGAGCGATCTAATGTAACTCCGAGAAATTTATGGTTGTGAACGTACGGTATTTCTGTTTCATTTATGACCAGAGGATAGCGGGATCAATTGCGCCTCGTAAAGGCGACCGCGGCACACTTTTCGGGTGAAATTAGCAAGCCACAGGTGCTAAGGTACTTTTGAATTGCAAGAAGAGCTCTCTGCAGTTTTGATCGTATACTACTCCGGTTTTTGCCAGAAGCCCAGATACAGATGTCATCAGCATAGAGAGATATGCTAACACCTTGGGGTAGCACTTTCGTGATCCGGATGAGACAGATGCTAAACATCACAGGGCTTAGGACTCCGCCTTGAGGGACGCCTTGTGTAATCTCATGCCGCCTTGTGTCGCCTTCCTTGGTGGTCATATAGACGTGCCGATTCTGCAAGTAATCACAGAGCCAAGTGTGCATCCGTCCTCGTAGCCCTACAAACGCCATTTCCCTTCGAACAGCTTCATGAGAAACGCTATCGAAAGCCGCCTTGATGTCCAGGAACACAGCTACTGTGATCTTTTTCGCAGCCTTTTGCCGATGAATGTCCTTCACCAAAGCAATGACGTTGTCAACGCTGCTTCTTCCTTCTCTGAACCCTGACATCTCTGGGGGATACACTTCTCTGTCCTCAAGATCCCAGACAAGTCGCTGCAGCACCATTTTCTCCATTACCTCCCCTAAGCAGCTTAGTAAAGCAATAAGCCGGTAAGAGTTGATGTCGGTTGGCGGTTTTCTTGGTTTAAGGACCGGAACTAGGCGACCAAGTTTCCAGCTTGCTTCCACGCGACCTGTCTCCCACGACGTGTTGTAGAAGGTAAGCAGTTGCCGGAGGGCGTTACCACCGAGATGTCGCAAAGCTGAGTATGTAACGCCATCGGCGCCTGGCGAAGAAAGCAGGTTAACGGACGCTAACGCTGAGATAAGCTCGTGCATAGTGAATAATTCATCCGTGAGCGTAGCATTCGTACTGGAGAGCCAATCGGTCAGGACTTCTGAAATCATTGCAGAGCTCCGGGGAGCTGTAACCTTGGCGCAAAATTCGTCAGCTACGTCCAGTTCACTGACGCCACGCTGGAGAGCTATTGATGAGAACGGATGAGCTTGACTCGGTGTTGCTCTCAGGCTGCGGAAAACTTGCCAAATGCGAGTCAGCGGTTTGGGGGGATCAAGCTTGGAACAAAATTCTCTCCAACGTTGTCTTGCAAGCATATTCAGGTGCTTCTGAATGCGCTTCTGGGCATGTCTTGATGCTCGAATGTCATCTGGTGACAGCGTTTTTCTCGCACGGCGCTCTGCTCTTCTGCGAATCGCGCGAAGGCGTTCATACTCTCCGTCCACTGGTGCCCACGCCTTTGGCGCCAAGCTCCGCCGTGTTGACTGTGACTGGGCCCTGGCAATAGATTTCGCCAGCTCTTGGCTCGTAGACAATGCAGCAGCATTATCCTCCAGCATGTCTCGGAAAGTCGACCAGTTTACAGTCGACAGTGGCCGCTTGATGGTACCGCCGCGAACTCCATCAATCATGGTGTACGTTGGGATATGGTCGCTGCCGAAGCTTTCAATGTCTGGGTACCAGGATGCGACAGTCAGCAGAGAAGTAGAGACCATAGTCACATCCAACACGCTTGAAGCCCTGCCCCGAAAGAACGTGGGACAACCACTGTTGAGCACTGATAGCCTTGCTAGCAGACGGTTTCTGCTAGCAGACTGATAGCAGACGGTTTCCCCTTGGTGTCGTCTTAACACTGCCCCAAGCTGGATGGTGCGCGTTGAAGTCCCCCGTAAGCAAGTGCGGCGGCGGTGTAGTGTCCAAGAGGGCTTGCAGGCGCTTAACGCTGAACTTTGCCTTAGGTGCAATGTATCCTGCGATTACAGTGAAAGCCACCTGATTGTGCTTCACCGTTGCCGCGACATATTCATTCGAGTCATCTGGCTCAACATTATGTACTAGAAAAGTTAAGTCATTACGAATTGCAAGGAGCACTCTGCTGTTTTCTGAGCTCGTCAAAGACCGATGCAGAGAGTATCCCGAAAGGCGGACATCCCGTCGCAGTCTGGATTCTGAAATGGTGACGACTGGGAACCTGTGCTTATTGATGAGTTGCCTGAAGTCAGACAACCGAGATGATAGCCCGCAGGCATTCCACTGAAACACTGTTGCCAGATTCCGAAGAGTTTGCATCGGCACCGTCATAGCACTCCCAATAAAAGTTACAGCCAGTTTCGAAGGAAGAGGGTAATGGTGTCAAGTAGAGTAAGGATAGCACGAGTCACAGGAGACGTGAAAGGTGCTAGGACTGACCGTATGGCGTCAATGAGGAAGAGTATTGATGAGCCATAGTTCGTAGATGGTTGCATGCTCTGCCGGCTCATGCGGTCTTGGCTGGCACGTGTCCAGGCGTGCTGCCGTGGGGCAGCAGGAGCGGTGGGAGGGGTTGGAACTTGCGAAACATGATCAGGCGTCTGAGGTGGTAGCGGCGGGAACTCGGAGAAGTCAAAATCGGTGTTCTGATTTCGCCTCTCTTCTGTGGTTCTGGTGGTGTCGCGACGCGTGGAGTGTTTCTTCGATGAGACCGCCGCCTTCGCTGCCTTGTAGTCCACTTTGTTTTGGCTCTTGTACTTGTAGATGCTTCTCTCTTGTCGAAATGTTCGACAAAAGTTGAAGTCAGCCTCATGAGTCCTGCCACAGTTTGGGCAGCGCTTCTCAGTTGAAGTACAGGCCTTCAGCTCATAGTCGTCTCCACAGCGGGGGCAGCGCAATTTGCGCTTGCACGTTCCAGCGATAAGACCGAAACGCTGACATCGCGTACACTGCACCGGCTTCTCTTCGTAGTCGTACACCTGGTGTCGAGTGTATCCCAGGATGACATATTCGGGTCTCGTGTCAGTGGTGAAAATAATCTGTATGACCTCTGATGTCCCCATGCGTCGCGCCGATCGTGCTGGTGTTCTCTGCCGCACGCTCTCAAGTATTTCAATGTCAGTGATGCCCTGAGGTACTCCTCTGATAACTCCAACAGCGTAGCTTGCTGGGCGAGGTTCATAGGCACGCACGGGAATGTCCCCGATCGCTGTTATTTGCAGGAGGCGTTCAGTAGCGTCGGCATTCCTTGTGTCTATAGCCATGAGATTGAGCCTGTAATTTGGTCGCAGCTGCAGCACCCCGTCCGGTGCCTTGCCTTCCAGGCTTTCTTTCAGCAACAGTGGATTAAAGCGAGTAATAATATTTTTTGAATCCAGCGGCTTTAAGATCACAGTAAGCCCATGCTTTGGGGCACTTGCAGCTGCGTTGCCTGCCGCGACAGACAGAGATCTTTTAGATCCTCGACGTCGTTTGGGAGGCACAACAAGTTGAAACTCCTCGTTGGAGGGGAGTGGGCCGTCTTTAGCGTACTCATAGGTCATGGTGATCGAAGACTCGGAAGAGATTGAGCTGATGTCGTGATCCATACCTTCAGTGGTGATGTCAGCGCGTGTGGCCGCAATCGCATCCTTTGGTACAATCACCGTAGACAGCAATGTTGCAGGAGGTTGGAAAGACACACTCTGTGGAGCATCAGAAGTGGACGGTAGGCCTAGCGCCACAGGGGCAGCCGCAGCCATCGAGCCAAGATGTGTAGCGGGCGGATTGGGAAGCCCCGGAGGCTCCGCGGAGCCCGCGGGCTGCATCGCGAACGTTGGAGAACACTGTTCTAACCACGTTGTCGGTGTAAAGACTTGAGTTCGCACAAAATAATCCAGAGAGCGCAGAGCGGGCCGAACACCACTTCACTTTGTCGTCGTCGATCGTCCGGATAGCTAGAAAAGGTAATCATTGGTGTCCCCACACATGTACCGCGTACAACCCAGCACAGTAGTTTCCCCTTTAAGGAGATTAGCAAAGAAGACCCGAAAATCGGCAGTTTGTCGTGTTTTTTGTATATATTTTCGAGTGGACTGAATTGTGGCTTAAAATTGTTTACCCGAAATACGTTTTGTGCGCGGAAAAGTCTGGTGAGCATGCGCTTCTTGCATCATAAATGCTTGGTATTCAGCGCTTGAAAAGATTTTTCAGGAGAAATTATTGCAGCTGCAGTGGTGAACCATTTCACTACAGTAAAATGTGGCAGAAATACATCTGCGATACAAAGGATGTGAAAGAGTGAGAACATTGGCAGTCTGGTATCCCGTGGCCCAGATTGTGGCTGGGTAGTTTCCCTCATGCATTCAGCTCCTCACATTGGCACACACACATGATGCTACGACAAATTAGGACCTGGGTCCTCCAAAAGGTACACTGGCTAGGCGCTTCATGCCATAGCTGCTGCATTGGCATAAGCTTCACGTCTCTGTATATCCGGCGGTATATGCTATGTTGGCCAGATTTTACTGAGTCCCCTCATGCAAAGGGACTCAATTCAGGACACCCAGCCGACAGGGTCAGAGAAGAAGCTGTACAGACGGTAACAGGAAGGGTATACACTTGGCCGACCATCGTGTCTAATACACATACATGCACTCCGGCATATGAAAACCCATGGGTTCTACGCAGGCTCAATAGTCAACGTCAAAGAGAATCTTAAGATGTGCCTGGAATGTGAAAGCCTCAGCGGATTGTTTGTGTCCATGGGTATAAGCAGCGAGCACACTGCAAATGTAATTGATAGGCAAAGGTCAAGGCTGTAATGGTGCTAGTTTAACCAAAGAAAATGGTGAAAAACACCCCAATTTCAAACTGCATTGATGTAATATGGGCACGAGTGACGTTATATGGACGTGCACTCTAAATGCAGTTATCTGTATGTTAACTGTACGTTAGCACTCAAGTGATACGATCAAACGGAATGAAGGCCCCACTGCAATTGCCCAGTTATGCTTTTTTTGCGGTGGGTTAAGTCGGTGGCTGTCAATTGCACAAACAAGATCCTGTGATGTCTGGAAAGTGTGTATGGAACTTCCACTGCCGTACACATTTTCTGTACTACCTTATTTGTTTGAAGTTTACAATAAAATTGATGTCATTTGTTTTTCGGGCAAAGAAGTCTCTTTAATAAACAAGCCTTGTATTTTTTCATCGTAGCCTCTGTAACAGCCTGCCTACTGTGCCCCTAAACAGTGGTCGCTAAACAAATGCCCACTTGCCAGCCAGCTTGAGGGGCTTGTAACGATTTGCTAGGATTTCTCATGCCCAACATAAATTCCAAGGAATCCACGGTGGTACACTCCAGGGCAGTGCAAGTCTCACAAGAAGTATGACAGCAGGACTGGACACTGTAACACGACTAACAGGCTTCATAGGTGGAAAACAGAAGTCCACCCACACAATGCCATGCAATAAGCCAATGCAGTGAGTCTGTAGTATTAAGAGCGTAGGTTTTCATTGATTTTTATGCGAGGCATTCAACGTGTGGATTGACTAGCGAGGTCTAGCTGGCCAGTTTGGGCACAAAATACTCACTTTTGTGATTTCAGACAGCTCTCAAAGGCCTATCTAGATGTCTGTTTTTTTCGCAAAAAAAAGTGCAATGCGAGGCATTCAACGTGTGGATTGACTAGTGAGGTCTACCTGACCAGTTTGGGCACAAAATACTCACTTTTGTGATTTCAGACAGCTCTCAAAGGCCTATCTAGATGTCTTTGTTTGTTTCGCAAAAAAAAGTGCAAGCTTACAATTGGGGATCTTGCAAACATTGTTTAGCTTCTCCAGCAATCGTGCGGGCCTGAGGTAACCCTACCTATAGGTGGTCCTCATGTTTGCTAGCTCCCTCAGCAAGCACATGAATGCAGTGACTGAGAAAAATGGTGGCCAAAGGGAGAAGAGAGGGTGGTTCCTGAACAAACAGCCCTTGATCATCAAAACAGCAGAAAAGACCGCTGATGACTCTGAGTCCTCGGCTGGGGTGTCGAAATACCTTCTGGCCTACGTGTACAGTGCATTCACAAACTTTTCTCTAAATCTTGCGATTACACACACTCCCTCCATGGAAGGGGTTTGTTTCCGGCAAGGTGGTTGAGCTGAAATTTGTGATTAGTAACAACATAAACTCGCCATTCGTCCCTTTCATTTAGCATGCTTCCGAGCTTCACTTCAAAAACCCTGCTTTTTCTCATTTACATATAAATGGATTAATCTGATTACGCAATATTCTCTTATTTACCTCTGTTCAAATAAAACTGTGTTATACCTTAAACGCTGCTGTGTCCATGCAGGCGTAACATTCTTCAATGGTGTTAGGTGGGGTAGATTAAGCTCAGTATTAATAAACTTAAAACCGGGGTAAGTGAATATAAATTTTTGTAAGCATTCTAACTGTCTACCAATACTTTGGGGGTAACTCAACTAGGCTTACCCTTTTTTCCCATGCCTTTATTATTGTTGTCCTCTACAAACACATTCCCAGCTGTAACATGCCTGCTGAAGTTAGGGCCCAAACCATTCTTTTGCTATTTCACATGATTGCAGCCGTATGAAACATTGCTTTTGTTTAGTTTTAGCGAGTGATTTCCAACAGGCCACTTAACTACTGTCAAAACCATATTAAAACATTAATTGCTATTTATATTAAACAGTAGTCTTACATTTTACATAAAACATTTTGTTGTAACCTCACTTGACGTTTTTGTTACACAGCCAGCCTGGTTCATATTTATCTAGGTATGAAGGACATCTACACAACAAATGCCTTACTGCAATACATTCACATGCCTGTCTTACAGCTAATCAGCAGTGACAGAAGCCACATGTTTTGGCTTTCCAGCAGAGCTTTGGAGTCAACAAAAAAGGAATCTTTCTTGGCTTCTCTGCAGAGCTTTGCACTCAGGCAAAAAGATCACTTGGTGGTTTGGCTTTCCTGCAGGACTGTAGTGTAGTGCTAGAAGGCATCACTTGCTTATTTGGCATTTTTTAGTATATTGTGCCAGAAACCCTGGTGTTTTGTTTGGAAAAGGAACTTCACACCACAGACTGTGCAGAGAAAGTAGAGCTACTCACTGACTTTTTTCACAGCCAAGGAAGTTTGGTATAATCACTTGTCATTGACAAACACCATGTTTGCTTTCTGTCTTAAGGTGTGATGCTGGAAGAGTTGGTTTATATTTTAGGGGAAAATACAGTGACAATAACAGTACTGAAGTACAAGGAAAGGTGCTGTGATTAACAGGGTCCATGTGTTCACACTTTTTTGTCCAGTTTCTTTCCCGTGTTTTTTCATAAAGACTTGCTACAGTGCCTGATCAAGCCTGTTTTTGTGCAACATAAATGTCAACAGCGAAGCTCTAATCAATGCCCACATGCTGCCCATTGAAACCAAAGCAGAAGTACGTTCATTGGGGTCATTTTATTGTTGAAGCCTTCCAGGATACATACAGCTTTCAGCTGTACTGCAATATTTACAAACACCAACAAAGACATTCACGTCCACATACGTGTCCTTGGCTCCAGTTCCTGCATAAGGTATTAAGTACTCTCGGGAGAGGGCAATGTGAAGCTGTACAAGAACCATTCCCTCGTAGATGTGCTCCATAAACTGTTTTTTAGGCTTGTTAGCTTAAAAAAAATAGTTTCTGTGCTCCCCTTTTTTTTTCAAGCTAATGACCACCACCCGAGAATGTGCATTCTCGGTCTGCATCGTTGCAAACAAAATATGGGACACTGTATATTCACTTAAGCAATTAGCCGAAACAGTTTTTTACACAGCACAGAGTTAAAAAGCGATAGAACATGAAATATCTCCTTGCAATTAGACACTTTTACTGTTCTCCGCCCTCCCCCAAACACAGAGCAGACAATTACCAGCTGTGAACACAAAAATTAACGTTAAGTTGAATTCCACAGGGTGCTCCAGATGGGTACATTGATGTCAAAGTCAATCAGAATTAGTGAATCCACTGTAAGCCTTCGAGAGAAGCTCTCACCATTACTGGCCATCCAACTGAGTGGTCATGAAAGTATCGTGGTTGGTTATGTTGACTTCCAAGCCAAACACAAGAGTAAACAAAAAACTAGCCTACCAAAATACATAATCAGAACAGATGCAGGATGAAGTTTTGTTGACTAACCGGGTTGAAGAAGGCAGAAGGCAGTGGGGCAAAGGTTAGGGAAATAAAATCCATGCGGTAATTGTGAACGAAGTTATGAGACGCTGCCAGACGATCAGCTGGTGAGGACGGGAGGGCTATCCTATCTATCCCTTGCAACCTCTTTACTACAATTGAGCAGATAACAAGCTTTCATTAAACTTGCTAGCTGGCAGTTCCGCGTACCCTATGTAGAAAATTCCAAGGTAGACAAAACGTTGCTTTCTGTGCTGCCTACAGATTGCTTAAAATTCGCAGGTCATTTGAGGTCTTGCCTATCATGAAAGCACACTAGTATTACTCGAAGCAACAAATTCGAAAAACATAGATGAACAACAAGTGTCACTTGTTTACCTTGAGCACACCAAACTTGAAAGCACTATTTAACACAAGTGTCAAGCTTGGCACAAACGGCGATCTTATCGGCTTGACTTCTCCCGAACTTGCACGTGTGGAGCTTGAGCCTCCTTGCACAGGAAGCCAGCCAGTGAGCGGCTGATTTCAGTGATAGCTTGAGTACCTATGCTGCCCAGGGACGCGCAGCTTCTGGGCTCTCCCATTCACCAGGTCACCCACGAAAGTGGAGCTGCGCTCCCTGCAGATTTCTTGCACTGCCCCGAGAGAAAAATTGCAGAACAGGCTACATGCGAGGTCGGATTGCGTTCGACGGTGCCCTGCACTACCTGACGATACTTGATTCGTGCCCACACTGACGCCGCTGACACTGCGTCGCTCGCGTTATCGCGTCATCAAAGTCAGCTACCTCGTTAGCCACGGCATGAAGCGCTGGAAAACTGATCCGCACGTTTTACGCCAGAATCAAAATACAAGGCTTGGAATGCAAGTAGCGATTGGAACAAGTAGACAACGAATGCAGGAGCATAAAGCCGATGGCACGCGAACTGCAAGACAATATGAAGCTAGCAACATATTTAACGGCAACAAAAGGAGCACGGAAAAAAAAAATCACGCCATATCCACGGAATGAATGATGATACGTGGGGCGAAGCTCCAGAGGAGGATATCATCGGTAACCGTAACTCTCCCGTGAAAGTTCGCCCATTACATCATTAAGAAAGACGTAAGACTGTGTGCGTACATTGTACAAATCAACTTTTATTTTCGGAGTCAATGCTCCCAGGCCCAGACCTGGTGAAAGACCCCGCGCCATCGAGGACTACCCCGCACCTCCACCACAATTTGTCACGTAGGATGGGACACAACGGTAAAGAAAGAACTTTTATTTAGGGCGAACTTGTGCCCGAACAAGACGAGAGGAAACGAGCAAAGGTCCTTGCGTCTCGTTCGATCTGCGAGAACGACTGCCTGCGTTCGTGGCGTGATCTCTTGCGTGATCCCAGCCTCTATCCCTACCACGGGGCGCGATCTGCGCGGGATCGCCTGGTCTCTTTTCACGACATCACTATGCACTACCGTCTCTCCCGCTTGACCTATCCTCCGGCGGACAAAACCTTAGACATTTCTAAAGCTCACACGTGGCGACTTCTTCAGACAGGCACCTTTCCTAATCCCGCCGTCCTGACGCACATCCACCCAGCTCTGTACCCCACTTCGGCCTGCTGCTTATGTGGCGGTCATGCCACACTATCCCACATCATCTGGGCTTGCCCGAAAAACCCCTTTCCCGAAATACCCTCCGAGGAACGGTGGGAGGCCGCGCTGCGCAGCTCGGACCCGGACCTACAGGCCCGCTTGGTCGCCAGGGCTGCCGAGGTCGCTGATCAGTTCACGCTGACAGCCATCAACGCGATCTAACCACCAGCATCGCCTTCATGATGCATAATCACTGATATTCCTCGAAATAAAGTTTATTCTCTCTCTCTCTCTCTCTCTCTCTCTCTCTCTCTCTCTCTCTCTCTCTCTCTCTCTCTCTCTCTCTCTCTCTCTCTCTCTCTCTCTCTCTCTCTCTCTCTCCCCCTCGCAGTGCACGTGCGCTCGCGCCTCCGTTGGCGAACACAGACAAGCTCGCGCTCCCGGTGCCGAGTTTGCGCTGCCAGTTGCAGCCGGTTCTTGCGCGTGCAACGCGGCCCACTTTGCGACATCTCCGAAAGCATGCGGCGGTCACGTACCACGAGACACAAGGGATGGACGGACCCATGACTTAAGGAGCTTCGCCCCTAAAAAAGCGGGGCGAAGCAGCTTGCCAAAATAGGATGCGTTAGGCTTACCCAAAACTAGCAGCAGCAAGTTCACGAAAAATAGTCAATAAATAATTGCAAACAATCCTCTCAACAAGAAAAAAGCGCCGCGAGGCAGCCGCTGTGCAGGGCGATAAGGACGTAACGTTGCGCAGGCTTGCGGTTGGAGCCACGGCCGGAATCCCAAATGGCGCACATATGCACAGCTGCACACTGTGCACACGCCGTCAAACCACGTTCTCAATTGTGCAAAAAAAAAATAGTGACGTCACAGGAAGTTACGTGACTAGTTTAGTTTGACGTCACTTCTGCAGGGCAGGAGCCACCGCGAGCGAGGGGGCTAGATCTCGTGCCCCACGCGGGGCACGAGACTTACCCTTTATTTTTTTGCCGCCAGAAGACCGAAGAGGACGCGCAGCAGACGACAGTGCGCAAGCGACGGTTGACCCCACGGTCGAATTTCTTTTTACTACTCTTGCTTCGTATGTATATAAAACACTTGCATAGTTGAACACATTGGCCTCCTTTTGGCATAACAAATTTACGTAAGCACTCAAATACCATTTTTCCCCCAGGTCGTCGAGTGGCGAAACAAGTTATATGGTTTATTTTGTCAGCAACAGATGGCGCCACTGTAACAAGATCCAAAACAGTGGACCAATTGTAAGGCCACTTTTTGATGCATGGGGCCTATGGGGAGTTTCGCAACTCCTATATCAAGTAACTATGGTGTGCTGCAGCATATATGTAGAAGGTGTTCGGCGAGGCGGAGGGGGGGGGGGGGGGGGTATGATGATAAGTAGGGTTCATATTACGGGGGAGTGGACGGATTATTATGCAATCTCTGTAATCGGGTGGGATACGAGCCGTGAGCGTTGATGTAAGTGGAGTATGTATTTGTGCCTCCTTAAGTAAGAATTGGCCAGGTGTGTGTTTAACCAGGCGATGTGTCTGGCCCGTATGGTGCGCTTATATTAATTCGACCAGAGAGTTGTAGGGGCCGGTGGCCCATAGTTTGGCAGTGGATGTGTGTGGAGACAAGCCGAGGGCAGCCCTGTATTATGGATGAGCCCATCTACTTTGGTGACGTGAATGGTACAGAGGGACAGATATGGGAGGGAGGAAGTAATGCGGCTCAGTAGAAATTTCTGGATGAATCGGCCGCAGTCCTTCTGCGTCGGGCCGTGGCCCCTAGCAATTACGCGCCTCAGTAGGCCTATGGTCTGCGTTAAATGGGAGGAAAGGGTGTGTAGAACCGATGCGTTTCGGCGATTGGACTGGATGACTAGGCCGAGTGTTTTTGTGCGATTCACAGTTGGTATATGAGCACTGTCCAGTTATACATATACGCCGGGTCCTGTTTTAAGGGTGGTGGCGTGTGGAGAAAACATGAGAAGTTCGAATTTTGATGCCGAGATGTTACACCAGCTTCCTGGGCTGCTTGTTGTACCGCTGAGGCCCCTGCTTGAAGTGTTGCTTTTTTATCCGCGTCGCTGCCGCCGCTGCTGTTGACATCACCCAAAGGGTGATGTCAACAGCCTACATACCACAGCATATCCGAGGGATATATATTGTCCAGGATGTGGGGAAGGTGGGGACGGCTAGATTAAAGAGGATGAGGGAGAGGACTGAACCTTGCGGTGTGCCGATGGACGGGATTTGGGAGGTGGGGGATTGGATGTCGCTGAATTTGTAGCGTGCAGAGCGATTTCGTGCAGGTCTTCGGCTAATGACATACACCTGCGTCTGTACACGGCAATCTTGGCCCTAGACTTACAGAAAGCATTTGACCAGGTAACTCATCAAGCCATACTTCGAGGCCTTGCCACATAGCTCCTGGTGAACGAACATACAATTACGTTAAGGCATTTCTCTCAAATCCCTCAAAGAGAGAAGGGCACACGGATTCAGCGACACCATGGGCAGTCCTGTAATACGTGCGGGAAGTCCCGGTACCAGCTGCAATATATGCGGTGAGCCGTTTCGGCCTCTTTAAAGGGGTCATGCAAACAAAACACAAGTTTCGTTCATTCGAAAGATTGCCTTGTTATAATCCTACTGACACCATTCTTAACGCAAATTTCACTCAAATAAGCTATATAATTAGGCAAAAGGCAATGACCATGCGACCCACTAGCTCATTTCCCACAACGGAACATATGATGTCATACGTACCAGCATGTACCAACAAGCCCGCACTACCACGCTTTTTCATACGCACTAGCTCGGCGATTGGCTGAGGCCAGAAAAAGCAAACGCAAATTAGGCAGAGCTTATAAGCTGCCGAACGAGCTGTTTGCTCTCAAATTTAGGGCACATTCTTTTTATAGCAGTAAGAATGATGGGATAAACAGCAGAAATTACGAAATCACACGTAAACATAAAAGTATCAATGCGTACCGCTGTTCGTACTGCGCGCACTGTGCTTGTTTTAGCTGCACAGAACTGCGGCTCTTTGGGGTTGTCCCAGACGACACTGGCCGATAGGCGTAAGCGACGGCGTTTTACAGGACCTTATTTGCCGAGAGAGCACCATGTTTGTCGGAACGATTATTTTCTCCCTGAACAAAAACAAGCCAGGTACAAAAACGGTCAAAAACAAAGCAAAGGCAGAAAACGGCCCGCTGTGGCATGGTGGCGCCATTTTGGTTGACTAACGGTAAACAAGTCTCCGCTTCACACCAAGTTTAGCTTGAAGACCCGTTCTTATAATGTTATTGCCGACGTCGTTAAAACACACGATTTGGCGGGAGAATCAAAAGTTTAACTTAAATTGATTTTTTTTTTCGCAGTGAATAAAGCATCGTTTGCTTCCGGACAAGCGCTGGGGGCACTATAAAACACGAAATCTTTCGAATAAAACAAACATGCAATTTGCCTGCTTGGCCCCTTTAAGGAAACCATGCACGAGCTGTGGCGTCAGTAGACAATTTGTATCTGGTGTAGGACGGCCTCCTAACACTTTGGAAGGTAGGCGTGAGGGCGCGGGAAAGTGCGCTGGGAGTCTCGTTCGCCCTAGGAGAATGCTCTCCCTTTAAGGAGTAATTGTTTTGAGTGATGCCCCGTGGTCATCAACGTGCGTGCCCCGTCCGAGAGTGTAGGAGCCGCGAGGCCATGATCTCGGGCTTCAGCATTGATTGGGACGCTCATTTCATTCCACTGATTCGTGTTCCGGGCTCCAAACTGGCTCCAGATGCACTATATGCATAATTCTTTTCAAAAATCTCACGAAGAGTCGCCCTGAATGGTGGCGTCAGTTTGTTGTGTAGATGTAGAGTCTACAGCCACCCCGCCATTTTCCGCGTTCAGCAATGAGCTGCCGACACTTTCTGCGGCGGGAATTGGCTTAATTTTGAACCTCTTCGTTGCGAGATGTCTGCCCTGTTGAGCCGCGCTGATAAATGTCTTTGCATTGTCGGAATACACGAAGGACCAAATAACTCGCTGGATCAAAAAGAAAAGGGAGGCGAGCAGTAAGGCACGCGTTCTTTAGTATGGAGGCAGTTCGGTGCACAGCGCGTGTTACTGCACATGAGAATTCGGCAATGTACAGGTACCGTCAGAAGTAATTGGAGCACGGGAGCTGTGGCCGAACCGCATAGGAGCGCCGCGTATCTACGCCGTCGGTAAACGAATGGAGCATAACAAGCATGCCCGCCTGCCGACGGTGATAGCCCATCGATACTTCTCAACCCACTTCCTTTAATTAACGCGCCTTCGAGCATTATTCGTAGCATACTGGTCTCATAGAGAAAGAAATCTGGTCTCAGCGATGGCGCTGATAGCAGAGGAGCTATCTGGCAGCGTCGCTCACACACTTTCAGCGCACGCGAGCTGCTGGAGAAGCGTCGCAGTCGCAGGGATCTGAAGTGACAATTTTTCTTTTGTAGCGTGAGCCACACTGGCCGAAGTTTAGCGGTTTCGCGTGGCTCCTGAAGAACCGTGCTACGCATGCGCGAGGAGCAGTGACGTCACACGGCGCACAAAACGTTGCTCGCTGCCCGGCGTCTCTCACACACCCCCACGTGCCCAGCGTCTTCGCCGACCTCCGTTCCGCAAGTGGCAGCCCGGTCCACTTGATGATCATGCGAGGGGTGGCCGGGTATGGAACCGATGGCTCGTGTGTCGCAGCAACACTGTCGTGCAGCTGTGGAACCAGCTTAGCTCTGCGGCGATTGATGACGCTGCGCCGGAGCCGCTTGATAAATATACATGTGTCACATAATGCGTATACCGTGTGTGTGTCATTGAAGCAGCAGTAAGCATGATAATCAAGCTGTCCCTAGACAACTAAGAATAACCAGGTGAACCTTTGCTCGCGCTACGTATATCCTGGCATATCCGAGATAAGCCACTGCTAATTTTCTAATATTTTAGGTGGGTCTGCTATCAGCGCCATCGCCGAGACCAGTATGCGGTGAACAACGTTCAAACTCGCTATACTATAGAAGTGGGTTGAGAGGTACAGAGGGGCTATCGGCGTCGCAGCCGCATGCGTGTTCTGCTCCTTTCGTTTACCGCCGGTGCAGCTGCACGGCCCTCCTATGCGGTTCGGCCACAGCTCGCGTGCTCCAGTTACTTCTGACGGCACCTATACACCGTGGTGTTGGACGGCAGTGGATTGCGGCAGTACAGCGGCTCGTAAAAGTCAACTCCCACCACGCCAAATGGCTAAGTCTCCGTTGTTCGGTTCAATTAACAGAAGAATATATAAGCTGCATGCTTTCACATGCATTTCTCAGGAACATATACGTGATTACCGTGCTAGATAGATCCCCAGCTGTTCGATTCCCTAGCCCTGCCCCGGGAAGGGGCTCCCGCCAATCCTGAGCACGTCGGTGAGCCTTTGAATGAAGTGTTCATTACGGTGGAAATAGTACGAAAAGAGATAACAGCGGAAAGCAGTTCACTTGCATTTTAGTTCTTAGCCATGAATATTTGGCGTGAAGCAGACAACTAAATTCGCTATCCACGCAACCCTGTGGATAACCGTTAAGCGAATCCGCCCTAGTTTGAAGCAATAATTTTTGATGCAATTTATACCCACTGGTTTCGTGATATTTCGGCGGCACTTACCCAACGCAATCAAGTAATTTCATAACTAGCATAAATGTGGATTAATGAACTCGAAACACAAAGTTCCAGATTATTATTTTTTGTGGTACTCTTTTGAAAACTCAGTAACACCTTTCGCATCGAATACAAAAATGGACAGAACGTCTATAGCAGCGAGAAATGTATTGATCTAGGCAGATGTCAAGATTATGGACGTTTGCAGCGAAACTTGTCAAAACTCAAGCTATGAAAACCGATGTCAGGGCAAGGGACCTAGAAATAGCAGGTCACCCGAAGATACCATCCTAGCAAAAATGAGGAATCTGGACGTCAAAAAAACAAAAAACGACTACTCGCCCAGTTTGGCTTTATATAGCCAAATTTGGTAACCTTGCTACCGAGTTCCAGCATCGTGCTCGTCTCATCATCTAGTGCTTTCATCTAATGTACGAAAATAACTTCGCAGTGGCACTCACACATTTTGTGGGGGAAGCTACGCCAGTAACAGCCATGCCTTCTTTTATGTTTCGAGTTTTTTTACCGAGCGGAGATTAAGCGGAGTCTATGAATGCCATTTAATTTCCAAAGAGCACCTTACGGAACACACGACCTAGAACCAGGGTGATGCACCTCACAGCAAGTTATCGATGCGTTATCTCTGTTAGGGCCTATTTGACAGTTCCCCGAGCCCATGTAGAAATTTAACGGCTGTGATTGAACAAAATAAACTACGAGGGAGATTCCCCATCATACAGTCAACGCGAATCGGTGCAGTGCCCAACTGCTTTAATTTACTAAAAAAAAAAAAAGAATAACAAATGGTCAATCATCTTTGCGAAAGAACAGCGCCAAGACTATGAACCAACTGGCCCGACTTCGCACCTTAATGACCGTTTAGTTACCCATTATACGACGACACTTCAATTACTAAATTAAAGTGTAATGGCAAACGGAGGATTGGGGCATACTAGTGATTAAGGCGCTCTTGCAAATTAAGGCACTACACAGCGCTTGTGTGTGCTTTTTCGCTGGCCCTCGTTTTCGCACAGTTAGCCTTGATTCAGAAGTATGCACCGACTTGGTCCACCTTCGCAATTTGTTGCACCCTGACTGTTCCAAAAAGATATGAAGATAGAGCCGCGAAATTCTTCAGATATGGCGGGACAAAACTGCCATCGACCTAGCCGTTGCACGGATCAGCGTTCGAGTTCACGAAAGCATTTGGGTAACGCTGGACGCCCCACCCTGGACTTTTCTGCCAGTTCGTTGATTGATTGTGGGGTTTAACGCGCCGATGCTGCACAGGCGATGATGAGGCGCGCCGTCGGGGAAGGCTCCCGATTGATTTTGACCACCTGGGGATTTTTAATGTGTGCTGAAATCTCGAACACACGGGCGTTCTCCTTTTCGCTTCAATCAGAAAAGCGGCTGCTGCGGACGGAAATCGAACCCGCATCCTTGGGCTCAAGAGCACAACGCCTTAGCCATTGAGGCACCGCGTCGGGTACCAGTTCGTTGTAAACCGATGCTAACGATGAGGGCCCGCATGCACAGCAGAGGTAATCGTGATACGCACGCATTGAATCTCCTTGGCGTGCAAACACACGTGGTGAACGCCTTGAGGCGAACTACGCAACTTTCTAAAGATGCGGGAAGGACTCAAAGGGAAACCACAATTGCGAGAGCTGCCCAGAGAACTACGCCGGAACGTTCGGCACCGAACCAGAAAGCCAGAAATAAAGAATCTCGGGGAAAAAGAGCGTGAGCGAGCGATGAGAGAGTGTGTTTTAGAGAGAATGAACGAGATATAGCGGAAAGAGAAACCCTTGGGATGAACTTGAACTCAAGCGTAAGAACCCAAAAATACAGCTCAAACGTATACGATATCCTGTTGCACCTCTGGGTCCTTCAGCTGTGGCGCGATGTTCAGAAAGCGGAGAGATACGTCTTGATGGGATGAGTCTTTAATGGAAACTGCTAGAAAGCGAGCGCAAACCGGCGCAGCCACGAGAAGATGCGACAGCTCGTTAGGAACCTAAAGCGCAGAGTTGGGCGAGTTGGTTACTGACTAATGAACTCATAATTCTAGCGAACTTTAACACAGGACGAAGAAAGAAACGACGAAACACACGCTAGACTTCACGAAGATTCATGAACATGGGTCATTCCGAACTTTGGAAACAAATTCGTTACCTAAAGGACTGCCGGCGTGTACTTGCTCATCATTCGGCACGCCCTGAAGACAGTGCTAGACTGTATCAACGTTGGATCCGCGAGGCTGGAACTGAAAGACTTGTTATGGTCAAGGAGTCTGCCGGCGCTGTGCTTCTGGAAACGGTCATCTGCTGGAAAAAAAGACTCAGCCACCGAAGGTAAAGTGCCTCGGGGATGTCACCCTAACAACGGAAGCCGAATCGGTGTTGAATTGTGGACCAAAATTTTGTTGTGAACAAAAGACTGACCCTGTCGGTTTGGTATCCATGGTTAGAAAAGTTGCGGCCAGTGCTAGTAGTCATGATGCTAAAGAGCGGTGTGTTGCTGAAGGGATCGAGTGCCTGTTAGGGGGTCATAGGAAGCCAAATCAAAGTACCATTCGTGTCAAAGATACTGTAAAGTTCCTGCGTGACAATGACTTGGCCTATGTCTGACAAGGAGGGTGGCTTTGTCGTCATGGAAAAAGGCATGTTCTTGGCAAAGGCGGATGATGCGCTGTAGAAAAACTTTGTGCTTACTCAGGCCAATCTGGCTAAGGTAAAAAGGGAAGCCCTGCGAATGTGTGATGAGCTGAATCTGCCCAAGCTAAGAAACGATTTAGTGGGAGCTAAGCGTGATGCGTTAGAAATGTTCTAGACTAAAAAACCCCACAAGGAGGAGGTGCCTTTTCGAGCTATTGTCACTGAGAAAGGCTCTTGGCAGGGCGTGTTGTCGAGGTTTTTACAAAAGCAGTTGAATGGCTTGCATCTGGGCGATCCTTTTTGGGTACGTAATTCAGATGAGGTGGTTGGTTTCTTTTCGGAGCTTCAAGCGGCAGGATGGGGTATTTTTGCTTTTTCGATTGATGCGGAAGATCTGTTCTACTCCATTCCAAAAAACAGCACAACGTGCGGGGTGCAGGAGCGCATTGATGAAAAGGGGGCTGTTTCCTTCCAGAATTCTGCTGGCATGTCTTCTGACAACTTCATGTCCCTCTTAGACTACTATCTGTCATCTACTGTGGTAAGATCCCAAGATAAACCAGCATCACCTTGCCCTTCACAACCACTACCCAGGCAGAGGAAGCGGCCATTGCTCTGGCCATCTCCCAGACAAATGCGGATACCGTTATTACGGACTCGCAACAGGCTTGCCGAAACTTCCTTCGTGGTAGAATTTCCAAAACGGCTCTGAACATCCTGCTGCAAAAGCCACCCGAAAGAAAAGTAAAGATTATTTGGACGCCAGCCCACTCAACCCTCAAGGGCAACACGACCGCCCATGACATCGCCCGAGATCTATCCCGCCAGGCGACACGAGGGTGTAGGTTAGAGACTGCGTGTCCTTTGGTTACGTATCAGGACATAACGGGGTACTATAAGTGCCAAAGAATGATATATCCCCCCGGTCATGCATCCCTAACCAAAGAGCAGGAGCACTGCCTCCGGCTCCTCCAAACAAATACGTTTCCTCATCCGTCAAAACTTCACTTGCTCCATCCCACCCAGTACTTCCAGCTGTGCAAATTTTGCGCTTCCCCAGGCACCCTGTACCATATGGTATGGGAGTGTTCGGCAAACCCCAAAATTCCCAGAATCGCGCACCCTTCCCGTGAGCAGTGGGAGAAGGAGCTGTCCAGCTCCGGTCTCGATTCCCAGCTTAGGCTGGTGGAAAGGGCCGTAGCGGCAGGGGTCTCCAATGGAGTCCTGGAATGAGGGCCCCACACCACATTACGATGCTCCCAATAAAGTTTATCCTCCTCCTCCTCCTCCTAGTTGTGCAAAAAAGGGGCGTGTGCATTGGCTCATGTATTGCCCCGGTCCTGAATGGCCTATTCTTGGCAAAATGCGACCGACAGATATCTTGTCGCCTTAAGGATACCTTTGTTATCAATGTAAGCAGATATGTGGACGATTTTCTGGTTGTCATGGAGCATGTTCAGCATGATGACCGAGAGAGGGTGGTTGCGGATGTGCTCCGCATTTTCGCTGAGTGTGCAGAGGGTCTATATATAAAGTTCCCACATGAGGTGCCGGAATCGGGTGTTCTGCAGTTTTTGGACGTGCGCCTGCTCCTTGTGATGATCAACCGTGTTGGCAGTATGCTCCTCGAAGCCAAAATGGCATCCTACCTTATCGGTCGGCCAACTCGGAGCTCGTGAAGCGGGGAATAGCAAAGAATGCTATAAAGGCAGCGCTCACTAGGTCTTGCCCGTACAAAATGCAGGCAAGCTTGCTGCAGCAAGCTGAAAGATTGCAAATGGCTGGCTATTCATCAGAAATGGTGGTTTCTGTGGCGGAGAGCCTTTTGAAGAAGGTGAAGAGCGCTGAAGCACCAGGTGTGGATGGCCTGAGAGATAAAACCCCTGTCGTGGTTGTGCCATACGTGCAGCAGGTGTCCCACCACCTGAAGAAGGTCGGTGGTGACTGTGGTGTGCAGGTGGTTTTCTCGGCTCCTGAGAAGCTTTCGAAGATGGTGCGAAAGGTCAATGAGCCATGCAATGAGCCCTACTGCGTCACAAAACATGCAACAAAGTTTGTAGAGTGTGCGACGGGTGTGATTTACCGGATCCCTCTGGACTGCAAACGGTGCTACGTCCGTCAAACCGGCAGGTGCATCAATGATAGGCTGAGGGAGCACCGCGCAGCTGTGAGTGCGCAGATGGGAGCTTGCCACCTTGCTGACCATTGCCATAGGTGCGGGTGCTCGCCCAAATTCATGCAGACGAGCGTCTTGTTTAGATGTCGTTCTCAATCTGATAGGGAAGTCTTCGAGGCTTTTGTGATTAACAGGTAGGGCGAGAACTGCGTCAGTGCCCCATCTTTGGCACTTTCAACCAGAGAAATCCACTTTTTGGTGAGATAAGCGGTGTCCCTTGATCATGTGCAATCGGCGACTGGTGTGCACACATGTCGGTAAAGATCATGTCCGGTAATGTGACCTGGCGTTGTTTGTACTTCCATGTAAAAGTGATAAGAGCGAGTGCAAACATTGCGCCGTTTCATTTCCGTGGAATCATGTGCGTGGATATTCTCTTACCTGAGTACGTTCCATAAAGAAAGCGCTGAAGCCCCGTGGCACTTCTTTCGTGCAATCGCAGAGAACGCCCTGAGCCGAATTGAATGCCCGGGTTTCACGCACACATTTTATTCAACTTCAAAACAATCCAGAGATGCGTTTTGAACGAACACAACGTCACAACATGCGTTGCAAGTCTGAACCGCGATTGACAGACGGTGGGTTGCCTTCTCCTGGCCGTCGTAAATTCGACACTCACCTCGCGCGCGGTTTGCGGGGACGAACAGCAAGTCACTTAACTCTGGCGCACAAGCCGAGATGGCTTTTGGCCACGCACACTGCACATACCCCATGTGAGGTTGAGTCGTACGTCGCTCGAGAAAGATAATCCATACCCTGGGAAGCCCTATCCACCCGCAGAAGCACAACGTCGCATTCCATTGCGAAACAAAGGCGTCCACAACACACACACCAGCGCCTCCTGTAATGCCAAACGCATCTCGCACTTCCCAATGGGAGTGAGTGGTACGCCTGCAGTGCCCACATGTCGCGAGGTGGGGCCCCAAGCTGAACCGGGATCACGGAACCGTAACTGACTTCTAGAGTGGTTTGTGCCTTGTTGCCAAGGCAACCGATGTTTGAGATTGTCAAAGAAATGGCGCTCGCTCCAGCGCTAGAAAGCTCAGAGTCGCGGCGGAACATGTTTTGCCAACGTTGCTGCTCTCCACCACGCGTCGCCCCAAGCTGAACTGGTCACATGATTGAAGCGTTTTGTGCACGGGTTCTGTATCGGTTTAAAATGTCTTTTGCACATGCCGCCGGCAGGAATTACCACCGCCGCTAAATAAGACCCGGCACCAGCGGGGCCACATCTGATACGGCACTTTTTGGATAAACAGTGCGCGGTGCATCAAAGAGAACGAGCGCACGATCCTCCCCGTGCGGCTGCGAGTTCGCCGCCAAAAGCAACTGCAGCAACGTATACCACGAAAGGGCAAGGACAGGCCGCCGCACACATGCGGCCAGATTTTTCGTTCGATTTTCCATCCTTGAGCGGAGTGCGGGATTCATGGTGTCAACAAAACTTGCCCGTAGCCATGCCCGTAGCAGACGGCTGTCTGAGCAGCGCAATAGCGGAAGTACGTCACCGCTGAGGAGCGCAGCATCATGGGAGGGAAGGCTCGCGCGCCGTCAACAGCGGAGAGTACGTTGAAACGAGGAGGAAACGCGGCTCGACGATAATGCGCGGTTTTTGATTTACGATTTCTCAGCTAATACTCATCGCTTTAACAAAATTCTTGCGGGAGGAGATTGCTAATACATTGCTTTATTTGGTTACATGTACATCCATGCATCGGCGAAAGGTATTTCAGGACCCCTTTAAGTGAAGACGCGTCGGGTGTAGGAAGGAGCCGGATTGTATGAGCCGTAGGGTAGTTTGTTATTCTATGGAAAGGTCAGGGTAAGGCGAAGGTAGGGTCTCTGGCATTCAGCGAGAATGCAGGGGTTAAACCCGTAGATGTGCTTGGTGAGTGCACCACTCTTCTTCCCCGTCTCCGAGTGGGCTCGTAGCTAAATGATTCTGCATCCTGCCACTACCGTGAACGGACGCAGGATGCAGGGCTCCTCAGGAGCGGTTAATGCGGCCAATGCTGGCCGCGGAAACAGGATGTTTGCTGAAGACGACAACGAATACCAAGTATCGCTGCCAACACTCCCTACAGGTCGGATCGTTTTTAATACTGTTTTTTCCACTCCGATATGCGTGCCCGCCCATATCACGTCGAGGATTTCCGCGATACTTTGGCTGGTTTGGGATTGCTCCCCGAAGTGCTCGCCGTGGGGGCGTTCCAGATTAGTCATGTATTGGCGGTGACATTCAATTCGGAGCAAGGCGTGAAGAAAATTTTAGAAGCGAAGGATGTCAAAGTGAAAAGCCGCCGGTGCCTCGTCATTGATCCGGCCAACCAAGACGTGCGCCTGAAGCTACACTGGCTGCTGCACATACATTGTGACTGAAGAGGATGTGCGCGTCGCTCTGGCCCCTTTCGGGAGGGTCACCGACCTCTCCAGGGTACGTTGGCGAGTGCAGGGAGTGACGGACAAGGGTTCGACGACGCGGTCCATGACCCTCAAGCTTAACGCGGGCGTGAGGGCTGAGGACCTGCCCCGCCAGCTCCGTGTCGTAGGCGACCAGGCGCTCGTGGTCGTGCCCAGCAGGCACCCGCAGTGCCTTCGCTGCTCTGGCGCGGGGCACATGAGGCGCGACTGCAAGGTGCCGCGCTGCACTCTCTGCCGCCGCTTCGGTCACGAAGCGAACGAGGGCGTGCGGACGTACGCGAAGGTGGCCGGACCGGTGGGTTATGTGGACCGAACGTAGCGCATCATGGACGGGGAGGAGGCGGAGGCGGCTGCATCAGGGGGCAGCGGAGACCCGGTGACGGAAGACGCGCCGCGCCGCCTGAAAAGAGCGCTGATGTGAAGGAGCCGGACGCCGTCGTAGTGCAACCTGCGCAAAGTGCCAACGACGGAGACCAGATGACGTACGACGGCGACGGTGAGAACCCGGTGAGCGTCGCGGGTCAGTTTCCGGCGTTGGAAACCCCCGCCCACCAACAGGGCGTCGACTTGGAAACTGGCGACCAGGACCAGTCTGTGGCCAAGCGGCCGCGTCAAGACAGTGTCGGGCAACGAGGAGGGGAGACGGCTCCGCACCGGTGGGGTCGGTGAGTGTGGGAATTACGTTGCGGCGCTTTAAAGCTTAACACGCCCTATGACAGAGGACCTGCGGCATCAAAGAATTCGTAAGATCGCCATCCTTGCCTTCGCTTTCGGGCTGCTAAAAGTACTTTTAAATCGTCTTTGTGTGCCGTCGAAGAGCAAGGAAAGTGTAGGGTGTGTTCTAGCGATGGGCGTAAGCTCATTAGTTGTATTTCGTGGGGTTTTGGTTCTGTGTCCGGTGTCGAAGGGTTTTTCTTACGGTCATGGCGCGGTTTTGGGGGTGTGTTGGGTGTCGAAGGGTTTTTTTCTTCGTGCCAGGGCGGGGGTTTGGGGTGTTTTGTATGTACGAGCGTCACGTGAAGCTCTCTCGGCGGGCTCAATTTGGCTCGTTTTTTTTTTTTTTTTGGGGGGGGGTTGTTTTTCGTAGTTTTACGGTATTGTGTTTTTTTTATTTTCAGAAGTACCAGCGTAACCGTTTTGGGGTCTGTTTTCTCTCTCAACCTGGTGTATTTAAACACCCGAATTCGTATTGCCACGGGGCTTGCCGACAGGAGACGGCAGAATCAGTTGCATCGTTCAGTGACCGAACAAGACCTTGATATAGTGGCGGTACAAGAAACGAAGGTTGAGAGAGAGGAGCAGACAGATCGTATGGTGCGCCCGTTTGCGTCGAGGTACGACGTGTGCGTCGCTCACGCGGTCGGGATGTCTGCGGGCGTTGCCCTGCTGGTACGACGGAGTTTGGGGGCAACCCTAGAGACCGTCACCGCGTCCGAGTGTGGGCGTTTTGTTGTGTGTGATTTTGTTTTTTCGTGAACCGAATGGCGCTTGATTTGTGTGTACGTGCCCACAAAGGCAGCGGAAAGGAAGGGTTTTTTTGAGGATGTTCGCGGGTTTTGCGATACGGAGAGGCTCGTCATTTTACTTGGCGACTTTAATTGCGTGTGTTCCGCGCAAGACAAAAGTAGCCCGACCAGTTTCCGCGATGCAAGTACGAGAGTTTTAACTGATATCGTCGCTGACTTTGCGCTAGAAGATGTGGGCGATAGCCTTGGCAGTAGCGGTACCATTCGCTATACACACTTCCAGGGCAGCAGTCATGCGTGCCTCGACAGAGTGTATGTTTCGGCAGAGATTCTCCCGGAGTGTGATAGCTACCGAGTCCCCCCCGTTTCCTTCAGCGATCACTGCCTTGTGACCGTAACCGTTGGTAGGATTGCAAAACCAGGCAACGCGTTCTGTTGGGGGCTTTGGAAGCTTAATAACAAGCTGCTGCAGGATGAACATTTCACTGAGGCCGTTAACGCATGCGCACGGACGTTTTTCGGTGGAGAAGAGAACGTTAACTTTACCCTAAATTGGGAGCTCTTCAAACAAGAATTAAGTTAAAGGACCTCGAAAGATGATCCGCAATCAAATACGACGAGAAATGAAGGGAAGCCTGGTTACGAAGTACCCTGGACGTTTTCGTTAAGGAAGAGTGTGAACCTCCCGGGGCGTTGAAGGATGCCATTCGAGGATTAAAAGCGCAGCTCGATGTAATAGATAAAGAGAACTATCAAGGTGCGCTTGTGCGCGCAAGAGCTGAACAATTCTCGCATGGGGAAGCGCTGACTAAAAGAGCGCTCAGCGCGGAAAAAACGTATGCTCGCAGAAATGCGATAGTGGAAATTGAAGCCGAAGGCATGGTTTACATGGACCAGGCTAATATCGAGCGTTGTTTTTGTGACTTTTATAAAAATTTGTTTTCTCGTCATCGTGTCGATGCTGTCAAGTTTAGAGAAGAGTTTACGTCTTTGTTACCGTGCTTAGACGTGGAAGTTATGGCGGATCTCGAAAGAGATATTACGGTAGAAGAGATACGCAGAGCTATCGACGAGTTGAGCCCAGGGAAGACGCCGGGCCCTGATGGCCTGAGCGCCGCTTTCTACAAGGTGTTTAAGGGTGATGCATCAGCCCGGTTTTATGTAAAGTTTACTCTGAGGCGTACCACAAAGGTGTGCTGCCACCTTCTTTTCTCGTGTCGCACACGGTGTTTATACCGAAATCGGAGGAGGTTGCGAAACTCAGGCAGATCCCTGGGTACCGTCCTATTAGTCTGACAAATGTCGATTATAAGGTTTTAATGAAAATATGGGCTAGCCGTTTACAGACTGTCATAAAGGACGTGGTAGGGCCGCATCAAACGTGCGGGATCAAAGGGTGGTCGATAGTTACAAATATTCATACTGCCCGAAGTGTTCTCGAGTGTTGTGACGCCATGGAAGGGACTTTGGCAATGCTCCAGGTAGACATGGCTAAAACCTTCGATCAGGTGTCGCACGAACTTTTGTTAAATATGTTGGAACACGTGAATGTTCGTTCTGTTATTATCAATGGTGTGCGCATGGCGTACACTGGGTGTTCTACTAGGCTTGTTATTAACAAAACGATCGGCGCACCCGTTCCTGTTCAACGTGCCGTTCGTCAGGGTTGCCCATCGTCTCCGTTGCTTTTTTGTTTGTACATTGAAGCCTTTTGTTTAAGTGTAATCAGGAGCGAAGACGTCAAAGGGTTTAAACTTCAGTCGTGTGAAGTGCGGGTGTTAGCTTACGCTGACGACGTTGCTCTTTTTTTTGTTGATAGGAGAAGCATGAGCATTGCTGTAAACACCTTGAAAATTTTTTGTAAGTACAGTGCCAGTGGTGTTAATTGGCAGAAATGTCTAGGCTTCTGGCATGGCCACTGGGACAGTACTCCTAGTGTTTTCGAGTGTATCAGCTGGCAGACGACGCCGGTGAAGTATTTGGGAGTGCCCCTCGAGAACTATGTACACAGCGACCCTTATTGGCGCAGTCAAAAAGTCGAACTGCTTGAAAAGGCCGAGAAATGGAAGGGTAGCGGACTTTCAATATTTGCGAGGGCCTCAGTGTGTAATGTGTTTTTAATTAGCAAACTGTGGTACGTTCTACAGGTTTTGCATTGTTTGCGGGCACATGTACAGGCCTTGCACTGAGTTGTTGCTGTGCTGATTTGGGAGTCGCCATGGGAGAGAACAAGCCGCACGAACCTGTTTCGGCGCGTGCGTCTTGGGGGTCTGTCATTATCGCATCTGTTTTTGCGTCAAGTGGTAAATCGTTTTTTGTTTCTTCGGGATGTGAAGGACCCCTTTTTGCGCATTGTGTGTCAGGTGAAGTTGGCCAGAGCGCTTTCTGATTTTGTTGTAACGTCAGCTTCTTTTTCTTTTGGCGCAACGAAAGGCTAATTCCGTGAGGTGGTACAAGCCACCAAGTTTTTGCGTGCACGCTTCACGCTAGAGTACTTATCTAGTGTGACGCGTAAAAGATTGTATAATTACCTCGTTGATTCCGTACTTCCCGTTCCTTTGTATAGATCGCTGTACCGTGTAGGGCCAGGACAGGATGTGCTTAAGTGTGTGAAACGTATGGCGATTGGCCCATGGGTTAAGACGTTTTTCTTTAAACTTCACTCGGGCGTCCTTGATGTGAAAACGTGGCAGAAGGAAAGGGGAATGTTTTTGCCGGGTGGGGTTGACTGCTACCAGTGCAGAAAACCTGAGACTGTAGAACAGGTGTTTTTGAACTGCTGGGACGGGGTCTTCTTTTGGGACGTGCTTCAGCGGACCCTCAAAAAAGATTTCCCCCTTGGACGCTCACGGTATTAGGTTTTTACCGATTGAGAGTAACAAAGTACCTTACGACCTCGTGATGGTCCGGGCCCTACATGCAATTTGGAAATCCCGCATGGCCATACGCCATAGGGACGTTGACGCTAAATGGTCAAGACAACATTTCGGTGATTCAATGCGTATGATTATTGAAGTGTGGAGCGCTCAGCCTGAGCCTCCAGAGTGGTTGCCTGTGATGAAAACACTGACCAACCTCAAACAATTTTAAGCGTTTTTCTGCTGGCAAGGTGATGACTAGCAGTTTTATCGTTGTAGTGTTTTGTTTGATCGTGCTTGTTTTGTACTGAAATATTGCAATAAAGGAAAAAAAGGGCTCGTAGCTAAATCGGTTAGATAACGGGCTCTGGCTTTATTACTCTTAGTGCCCGGTTCGATTCCTGGCGGTGCCAGTAAATTCTTTTATTTGTTCGCGGGAGTTTTCTGTTGACACCAACGGTCGCGAAATAACCCTTGGGGAGCAGAGGTAAAAAGCTTTGCTTTAAAAACTAGCTTACCTAACCTTCGTACGACCGAAACTGGAATACGCCTCAGCCATCTGGCATCCATCACAAACATATCTAACCCTTCAGATTGAAGCCATTCAAAACCGCGCGGCACGTTTTATCACCTAACAGTACTCCAACCACATCAGTGTCACCGCGCTCAAGCTATCCCTCTCCCTCCCGACTCTTCCTTCACGCCGAGTCATTGCCCGCTTATGCCTCATCCACAAATTCTTTGACTGGCCACAATCTGATTGATTGATTGATTGATTGATTGATTGATTGATTGATTGATTGATTGATTGATTGATTGATTGATTGATTGATTGATTGATTGATTGATTGATTGATTGATTGATTGATTGATTGATTGATTGATTGATTGATTGATTGATTGATTGATTGATTGATTGATTGATTGATTGATTGATTGATTGATTGATTGATTGATTGATTGATTGATTGATTGATTGATTGATTGATTGATTGATTGATTGATTGATTGATTGATTGATTGATTGATTGATTGATTGATTGATTGATTGATTGATTGATTGATTGATTGATTGATTGATTGATTGATTGATTGATTGATTGATTGATTGATTGATTGATTGATTGATTGATTGATTGATTGATTGATTGATTGATTGATTGATTGATTGATTGATTGATTGATTGATTGATTGATTGATTGATTGATTGATTGATTGATTGATTGATTGATTGATTGATTGATTGATTGATTGATTGATTGATTGATTGATTGATTGATTGATTGATTGATTGATTGATTGATTGATTGATTGATTGATTGATTGATTGATTGATTGATTGATTGATTGATTGATTGATTGATTGATTGATTGATTGATTGATTGATTGATTGATTGATTGATTGATTGATTGATTGATTGATTGATTGATTGATTGATTGATTGATTGATTGATTGATTGATTGATTGTGGGGTTTAACGCGCCGACGAAACGAAGGCAATGAGGCGCATCGTAGTGGAGGGCTCCGGATTAATTTTGAGCACCATGGGGATTTTTAACGTGCGCCCAAAATCTCGTACAGACGGGCGTTCTTGCTTTTCGCCTCCATCAGAAAGGCGGCCGCGGCGGCCGGGAATCGAACACGCGATCTTGTGCTCAGAAGGAAAAAAGGATGAGCTGAATGCTGATGTACTGCCTGTAGTGGGGGCTATTGGACGACTGTGATTTAAACGGGATGAAATTCTGCAAGGTGGCCTCGGATAAAATTCTGCAAGGTGGCCTCAGTAAAGAGTGGCCAGGCCACTCTTTACTGAGTCCACCTTGCAGAATTTTATTCCGTTTAAATCACAGTCGTCCAATAGCCCCCATTACAGGCAGTACATCAGCATTCAGCTCATCCTTTTTTCCTTCTGAGCACAAGGTCGCGTGTTCGATTCCCGGCCGCGGCGGCCGCTTTTCTGATGGAGGCGAAAAGCAAGAACGCCCGTGTGTACGAGATTTCGGCGCACGTTAAAAATTTCCATGGTGGTCAAAATTAATCCGGAGCCCTCCACTACGACGCGCCTCATCGCCTTCGTTGCGTCGACGCGTTAAACCCTACAATCAATCAAATCATCCTTTTTTTCTTACGCTGTAACACTATGGGACGCGTTGCCCGACGACATCGCCACATGCACTGATAATAAACGTTTTAAAGATAAACTAGAAAAAAATATTCTCACTCAAGATTAACCTCAAGTTCTACTGCTGTAACACATATTTTGTGCAAGATGTATCCTCCAACTTAATCAGTGTGTGCTGCTTCGACCTATTGTTAAATCTAAAATTATGTAACACTCATTTTGTGATTTTGCGATATTCCTACTTTAGTCAATGTTTCGAACTCTGGTGCTTGAGTGCTTTTGTTTTTTTTTTTGCGTGTTTTTTGTGTTTTCAACGATATCTTGGTTCATTTGCATTTCTGTAAACAATGTCCCATGACCCCCCTTATTTAATGCCTTCGGGCCTTTAAGGTTATAATAAATGAAATGAAATGAAATACCATGGTAGCGTAGGGGGCGAGCGGCTTACAGGAGATCTGCCTCTGTTCCGAATGACGACACGGCGAGAGCAAAACATAACTTGTTTAATGCATGGCGAAAAGAAAGCAACAATGATACAGGAGGCAGCCCGGTGGCTTGCTTACAACATGACTCGGGCGAAGTAATGTCATGCTCGAATGCCGACGACGTCCTGAATCGGCTCGCCGAAGGGCGACAATATATACCCAAAAAGTTCCAACGGTACACAGGCTTCCAGCGTTTTGCGCGCGACACGAAAAACTACTCAGAGAAACATCCTCCACAGGTATCGTGATAGCCGGCGCGCTTCGTGCGGGAGAGAGTGTGAAAAGGAGGACTCCAACGGACGGTTGCCGCTCGCAGGCCTGTTAAAACGCGCTTCGCTCGAACTGCATTCCACCCTCTCCCCAAACCGAATCCGTTTAACCCTCCTGAGCTCTGGAGTAGAGATGGGCAAAACGGCTGACTTCAGGGAACGGCCCAGAATGGCTCCGTTCACTGGGGGGAACCGGTTCATTTGAACGGCTCAGCGGCTCATTAGCCCGTGTTAAGCATAATCTAAATTATTGCTTAATTTAAGTGCGGGAACTTTTCCTTGTTGTTGAAATCTTTTTTTGTTACAGCATCCGGTGTATTTGCACAGAAAAGAATTGGCTTCACCGTCATTACAAAAGTTTTGATGTGTCTGTCGTATTTCAAGATCACTCTCGGTCGATATATAAAGAAAAAAATGTAAATTTTTTGTCAACTTTATTAGCGCCCAAACACGCTCTCTAGTGGTGAGCTGTGACGCAGGAAAAAATGATTCTGGAAACACGATACAGTAATCTAATTTGAATACATGAAATGTAAATTGCGGTTTATGAAAAACACTTTGCTCAGTTTATTCGAAGCGAGACGGGTCCGCTTTTTGGCACCGATAATAAATGACACCAAAGTTGCACACAAGACACGGCTGGGTCAGCCGATACGCATCTGCTAACTCTTCCGGAACGTGCCGACATGATTCGTCCAGTGCCACCTGGTTCAGCACCCTTCCCTGATCGAGCGAGCAGCCGTTGAGCGGCGGTTTTTTGGGAGAGTCGCTCTGTCAAAGAACCGCCGGGAGACGAGAGCCGCCGAGAGCCGAGAACCGTCGCTGAACTAAGCGGCTCAGAAGGTCCGGCTCGTTCCTGACTCGTACTATCGCTGAGCGCACAAATGTAACTGCGGTTAATCATATGGTTCACAAGAGTTTATTTTCTTGTTACTTTCAAAAGGCAGACACCGTTCGTTCACTGCTGCCATTGCGACCTCTCAACCACTGTTCCCAAAGAGCGGTTCATAAGATCCGGCTCCGCAAAGAGCGGCTCTCGAAAAGAGCGGCAGAGAAGATCCGAAGATCCGGCTCTCCTAACTCGGGCTGTCGGCTCACACGACAGGAGACGCTGGAGGAATTTGGAAAATCAAAGTTTCATACTAATATACGCTAGAGGGGACAAACTGGCGCTCCAATAGTTCAACCACCATTGGACTGATTGCGTAAACTGATTGTGAACTTGGCTTAACTTGATGCTTGGCGGTTGTTATGTGCACTTGTCTTCGGATTTTTCTGCGCCATCAGTTTCGTTTCGGCGTCCAAAGCGTTGACGGCTCGTTCCGGGGCAGAATTGCCGTTAGCCCCCGATTCGAGTGGCTGCAATTATCAAATACTGCTCGGGTGGAATGAAGTGGATGCGGAAAGCAATAGCATCGCTGTGTAGCCCCTACACCAGAACTAGCCATGTTTTACCGTATTTCTGAAAACGGACGTGAACTCGAGATTCCGCACAGGGTAGACGGTACGAGCAAGCTGTTCCATCCTGGTCCCGCTCATGACGACGCTTGCGAGAACAACACGAGCGCGGTAGCGGCTAAGCCAAATGAAAAAAAAATTAGCAGTGGCTTAGCTCGGCTATGCCAGGATATACGTAGCGTGAGTTAAGGTTCAGCTGGTTATTCTTATCTTTCCTGGTTGTCTAGGATTAGCTTGATTATCATGCTTACTGCTGCTTGAATGACACACACATGGTATACGCATTATGTGACACATGTCTATTTATCAAGCGGCTCCGGTGCAGCGTCACCAATTGCCCCACAGCTACGCTGGTTCCACAGGCGCACGCCGGTGTTGCTGCAACGCACGAGCCATCGGTTCCACACCCGGCCACCCCTCGCATGATCGTCAAGTAAACCGGGCCGCCACGTGCCGCGCTTGCGCAGCACGGCTCTCCAGGAGCCACGCGAAAATGCTCAACCTGGGCCATTGCAGCGGCTCAAAAAGCGGCTCAAAAGCGGCTCAAAAAAAGCGGCTCAAAAAAGCGGCTCAAAAGATCCGGTGGGCTTCTGAGCGACGCATCTCTACTCTGGAGGCGTGCCCTGTCAGGCTCATCAGCCTGTCAGACCAGCTTCGGCTGGTGGAGCGGGCTATAGCGGCTGCCGATGCATTTGGCGTCCTGGACTGAGGCCTTCACCTCCTGAACAGTCCACGCAAATTCTGCGAACAATAAAGATGTTTATCCTCCTCCTTTTCCGCCGGTTTCTGCTGCAGCTGCACTGCTGTCCGTTATTCATCGGCCGCTCAAGGGCTCGCGCCGGCCAGTCTCCGGCTTGTCGAAACTTGTTTGATGCGCTGGCTCCACCGTCACACACGAAACTTCACCGCAATGCGCCAAACCTTTATCATGCGCGCAAAGGGAAACGGCGAAGCACTTCGCTCGAAATCATAACACCTTCTTGACATTGGCTGTGCTGCGACTGAGCCCCTGATGTCGGCCCGCGTCGAGACAGCGTGACCGCCGAGCTTCTTGTGCGTGAAAGTGGCCTCCGTTTGGACGACGAGGAGCCAGGGACCAACTTGAAATGTTTAATCGATGACGAGATGGAGAACATAACGACGTAACATAAAAATGAGTTGCGTTAAAGGGGCCATGAAGACAAAATACAAGTTTGTTTCATCAAAAAGACTATATTGTCCCAAAAAGAACGATACCATTTTTAAATGCAGAGCATTTCTTTAACTCACGATGCCCCCGTTCTAGGCGTCCGTAGTAGTCCGCATCGCTCGCCTGGACATGCCCGGCTCAGACGTTTCGCTATCGGCGCGATCAACATTCGATAGCGCGCCCAGGCACGTTTCAAGGACACTCTCTCCCCTCTCTGGGACTCAACGTGCGCCGAGGCTGCCAATTTTACTGCTGACGAGCGCTCTCTCGTCAGCAGTTGCTACAAGTGCAACAACATTAACGTAACGCAAACTACTTAACGTCGTACGCCCCCGGAAATGCTCGGCATTTGATCGTGCCCCTCGCGAGGGGGATGTTTCACTGCGTCGCCATGCGAACAGTTTGCCACGCTTTAGTTTCGAGTTCGCCGCATCTTTCGCCGCCGCTTGCTTCTTCGTTCGTGCACCGGCTGCGGTTGTCAGAGAAGGCGCTTCAAATCCTACCGCGTTGGTCGCCCCTTTTTTGAAGGGCCTTCTTCGGTGGAGGAGCCCTTTTGATGGGTAGGTTAATTGGAGCAGGCAGCCCGCTGCGCTCCCCCCGGCATTCGCTGTTACGTTTTGCTTAAGGGGACCGAGAACTGTCTGTAGCGACTTTGACAAAAAACTCCCCTCAACTCGTGACAGGAGGAGCAGCTTTTAGGTTAAATTTTCGTAAAATGGCTCCCCCATATTTGAAAGATAATTGCTAAATATACATCTTCAAGCACGCTCACTGACTAACGATATTAATAAATGCCCCTGCAGCATAAATTCTCGATTATTTTAACTTGGCCGCGCGGAGCCATCTGTCGTTTTTATCAAAAACTTCAACCAAGGTATTAAAAATATAAGTAGAAGTGACCATCCCACAACCACTTTCCTGTGATTTTTCAATGACGTCAGAGAATTTTGTTCCTGAGATTGGCGGCTGCCCGAACTAAGCCACCGCTAAAAAACATGACTGGGTGATTGTAGCCAGGCCTGTAGTTTTGTTTGGTCGTACCACTTGAATGATAGCGTGCAATTAAGACGGTGATAATATTTTAGTGTCACTGCTGCCCGCCTTGCGTCACTGTGGAGCGAAATTTGGGTTTTTCTTTGATTCTGACGTTTTATTAAAAAATGTATTCCGCGGCTGGAACAGAGCTGAGTTTGAAATGCAAGTTCTTTCAAACTCAGCGAATTTATATTTTGTCATCATGGTCTTTTTAAATGTTGCAAGCTAATTACTAAACCGGCAGCATAACGGTTATTGCGCACGGCCCAAAATACACTGGTAACTGCCCGCATTGTCACGAACATTCATAAGCGCAAAACCCGTCACAGTTTCTGGACGGCATAACATAATTCGAACTGCAGTCAAGTATGTATGCATAAATCTTTATTGGGCGGGCAGTGGCCTAAGAAAAGAGGAGATTGTTTGGGAGGGAGTGTATGGCCCCACTTGGCCCTTATTCGTCGGACTGTTGCAAACTCCCACAGGGAGAGTAACGTCTCCTTGGCATGACTGGGATTTGTGGCCGTCGTCCACTCTTCAGAGTATGGCCCCTCTTGATCGTGTCCGTCCCAGAGTTGGCGGAAGCCCCCACAGTCCTGCAGGAGGTGTCAAATGTCCTGCTTGACTGTGGAGTCCTTGCAGTACGGGCAGGGATTACGGTGGGTCGGTGGGAGCGGCGGCGCCGTCGTGTCTTTCTGGGTCATTACATGCCGCCTCTTTAACGTAGGAGCGCCACTTGTGCTGCACATCCTCGGTCAGGGCGGCTCCTGTTCGGGCCGTGCGAGTTAGAACTTGATCCCCTCTGGGCAAGCCTTTTGAAAGAGGGTGTTCCTTTTGGGGAGTCATGTCTCGTATGTCTTTCCTTCGTGTTTTAAAAATCTGGTGAACCACAGCGCAAACGACGACAGCAAGAAGGCACACGAAGCGCTGACTTACAAACTGGATTTATTTTCTCCAATGGCGCCAAATATAAACAAAATTGAAGAAAACAAAACATGAAAAAACACATAAAAAACCGGCATGAAAAAGCATAGAGCCAACCACACAGTTAACCATTATCGGCGCGTGCCCTGATCAGATATTCTATCTCCTTCTTCTGAAGGAATGCTGAAGCCAGCTTCAGAACGCAGACGACGCGCTTTTAAGGTTCAGGCTACCCTGGGCACGTGTTGGCCTCTGTTGCAGAAGGTATGCTTAAGGCCAAAAAGCAGGAGTTGTGGGGCTCGCAACCACAAGACCAACAACAAAGGCCTAAGGGAAAGTGGCTGTAATCCCGTACCTTCCTGGCGTGTCGCACAACTTAAGAAGGATAGCTAACAGAGCGGGCACACATGTGTGCTTTTCTGCCCCAAAGAAACTGTCGGCCCTCTGCAGCATGAACCACGGTTCATGGAGGGAAAAATCATCGTGTCATATAAAGCACAGAACGCCCTTCGTTGATTGCGTTGAAGCCGTAGTTTACGACCTGAATTTAAAGGGCCCCTGCAGCGCTTACCATCGACTACTCGGAATGTATTTTGGGGTAAAGTCTGTTGTCCCAACAATCTCCTCCCGCAGGAATTATAAAAATCCGTTCACGGTCACCGAAACTACGCGCGATGAGAAATCGCACATAATTGTTCCCTCTCAACTCGACTGCGGACAACGCGACGAAAACTGCGCGCTCTCTCCCGGAGAGAGGGGCGGCTCGCGGCGTTCTCTTCCGTGGCCTTCGATATACGTATTACAGGCCGGGGAGTTTTCTCCTTTTCTACGCAACGTGGAGGGGTCGATTTCCGGTCTGGTGTCCCAAAAAAAGCAGCCATATCTGCCTGCTCGCAAGCAAGTGCTCGGGCTGGTAGGGCGTTTTTGAAGCAATAAACGTTTGTTGTGAAGTGGTCTGGTTGAGAGGGAAGTATTAAGCTCATCACTCAAACTCCGCGCGCACTCAAACCACATTTTTAACGTTTATTGAGATCTAGAAAAAACACCCGGGGGTCTCTTGCTAGTGCATCAGATCCCCTTAGGGGTAGCGATAAGTTAAGGTTCACGACAGGTATGGGTGGGAAATAGCAAGGGAAAAATAGTGGGTTGGAATATGAAATGCAGGAGACTGTCCCACACTGCAGCCTTCGCTAAATTAGGTGGGTAGGAGGGACGCAGGAGATCATTTAAGGAATTTGGTCGTAAGTTAGCGGGAAGGGTGTCTAGGAGAACCTGTCTTTCAGTTTGAAATCGAGGGCATGTCCAAATAATATGTCAACGGAAAAACTGCGCGTAGAGGTTCAGGCATAGAAGAGGTCACAGCACCGACGACGGCGGACCGCCACAGGAAATGCGAGGAATAAGCCGCGAAGTTGACCAGTGACAGCCGATCGGACAGCAATTGAATATGACGTCGTTTAGGCCATGCCAGGGGTGCATATAATGAGGAGAACTGAAGATAGCGCGGTTGGTTTTTCCGCGTCTTTCACAGCGATTTGCGCGCTCACCGCTATACGTGCACGTGTAATATTTGGCTCCGGTCTTCCTGGCAGTGCAAGCTAAACGTCGCGCAGGTTTACTTACTCTGCACAAAGAGTGTTGCAGGGTCCCTTGAAATTGTGGAAAAAGGTATATCGGTCAAACCGGAAGATGCCTCAATGACCGCCTGCGGGAGCACCATAATAATGTTAAAAATAAAACAGTTGGTCATCTCGTTACTCAATGCGACACATGCGGCTGCGAGCCGCTGTTTGAAGATTGCCGCGTTATCGACAGAAACGTGAACACGCTAACTCGGGAAATTATAGAGGCCTCTGAGATTGAAAGCCTGGCTGAGAATTGCGGCAGTATAGCCTCAATTGCACTTACGAAAAAAGAGATAGAATATCTTAACAGGACACGAGCCGATAATGGTTAACTGTGTGGTTGGCTCTGTGCTTTTTCACGCCGGTTTTTTTTTTTTTTTTTCGTGTGCATTTTCATGTGTTGTTTTCTTCAATTTCGTTTACATTTGGCGCCGTTGGAGAAAATAAACTCCAGTTTCTAAGTCAGCGCTTCGTGTGTCCTCTTGCTATCGTCCTTTGTCTCGTCGTTTGCGCTGTGGTTCAACATGCATCACCAACTCGTCCAAGTTTTCACGTTGTTAAAAACCTCGTGTTCCGCAAGGTTGGCCGGGTCGACATCAATCACTGATGGCACCGGGTGTTTGGGAAGCGAGTGGAGCGTAGAAATTTGCGCGCTCGCCATCGCGTGCGCCACCTCATTTCCGAGGCTGCCCGCGTGTTCCGGCACCCAGTCGATGCATACCTGGACATTGTATTTGTTTTCTAGTCCTCTGCACCTCTTTTTAATGAGGTCGCACTGAGAAAGAGAGAGAGAGAGAATATATTATTGAAAGACAGAAGGAAGAATGGAGTTGTAGAGAGCGTTGCGAGATTCAGAGGCCTGACTAAAACATCGATGCCTCGTCTTTGGAGCCATTTGATGGCTTCTGTTTTGTCGCACATTATGGTGATTTTTGTCGTACCGTTCAGAGTGAGAGCACCGCCTCGATGAATACCACGAGTGTCTCCATCCACAAGGCATGAATCTCTAGTTGTGTTCTCGTACCTATGTAGGTCCTCAACCTGTGCGCGACGTGGGAGAACGGGGACCAGCCGAACGAAGCTTCGGTGCAAGACTTCTAGCTCGAGCATTTGGGCTTTGATTAGGTCACGCCAGCGTGCGCAAAACTTCAGTGCAAGCACCGCCGAGGCGGCTACCGGCGGCTACCGGCGATGGTGTCCTGCCAACGGCTGTAACTGACTTAAAACCTGACAATGCTACTGCATTGACTAGAAGTGGGATGCCGTTGGCTGTAGTTGCTCCAGTAGTAGTTGTTGCCGCATAAAGCAACTGCTGTGTTTGCTCGAGCTGTAACTGACGCTGCTGTATCTGCTCGATGAAAGGTTTCATCCGTGTCGGTTCGTAGGCATCACCAGCCGAGCCCTAATGTGACAGCGGGTTCTTTGACTGTTCTGGTGATGAGCGCCCTGGTTGGCTTTTTGGACGAGTAACTAAAACATGGAGTGGTGGTGCTGGTTGTGTTTTGCGGGAAAGGAAAAGGAAAGGAAGTGCACTGGGGATATTTTTGAGCTCGGCAGGGAGCTCAACTGCATACAACCCAGTTCGTGGAAGGCAAGTAGAGGAGGAGTGAAAGGATAAAGTAGAGAGAGAGAGAGAGAGAGAGAGAGAGAGAGAGAGAGAGAGAGAGAGAGAGAGAGAGAGAGAGAGAGAGAGAGAGAGAGAGAAGAGAGAGAGAGAGAGAGAGAGAGAGAGAGAGGATAAAGAATAAGAGATAGAGCTGTCAGTCCGGGCTTATCAGTCAATCACTGCAGTCCGGGCTACAACCTGTTTGTTGCTTGATTCTTGTTTGCAACTCCTGAGTCCGGCGTGGTCGCGTTTTGACGCGTTCTTGGCATTCGTCTTTGATCGCCTGGATCTTAACACACACGCAACTTTACCGCGGTCGGTGGAGCACGGTGAGTCACGCGTCTAGAGCCGGCGTGCGCATGCGCAGGAAGTCCTATCTGCGAGTAACAGCTTCCGCATGCGCGGTAACAGGCCGTGTTTTCTTTTCTGGAAACATATGAGGCGTTTTTTTTTTTTTAATGAGCCCAATTCACCTAAAGCGAATTTGAGAAAAAAGCGAAAGTTTGTTACAGGTCCTAAATGCAACACTGTCAAAGCTATTATGTGATGTGTTTTGCATGTCAGATAGGGGAAGTTTATGGCCACGAGTTATGAAAAATTATGCGGTGAATTAGAGCAATATTGGGATAATAAGTTCGGATTTTGCTCAGATTCAATTGAAACACTCAATTTGAGGCAGCATTCTTATGAAAACTATAGTTAAATAAAATTTCAAAAATGGCGCGATTGAGTTTTGGTGGAAAAGGCATTAAAATTAAACATTTGCAACAGGGCTTTATGAACAGTAGAACTATATATGGAGAGCAGCTGAGTCCTTTTGGCCCATTAGCAGCTCTTTTCGAATTCTTCTCTGGGGTAATTTTCTTCGGCACGCCTGAAGGCACTCACGTAGTAAGCAATCTCTTCATTGCCTTGCCCTGAATTTTTAAAACGCTCCACAAGAAGGCTGATCATGTCTTCTTCACCTTAGAGAAGTGGTTCGTACCCCCGAGGAGGGGGTGGGGGGATTTGCCAGGGCTTGTAACCGGTGGCTATTTAGTTAAGTACTTAAATGTTGAAATATGCTGAAATATTTGCTGAAATATGGGAGTAAAAAAATAAGTATAACCGGAGTTACTCCGTAGGGACGGGGGAAACGAGATGAAATCATTGTTCCACTTCTCTCAGTTTCATTCGTTGACTTATTCTTCCGCTCACTTCGTCGTTGACATCTGAGGAGAGATCTTTCGCCGATCTCTTAATTGCCGTCTCAATTCATAAGCCAGCTCCGAAAAGTAAAAAAGCTTCTGAAAACACCCACGAAATAGTGTGAAAAACTACCATTGGGCAAATAGCTTTGGCTCATTTTGATCCGTGAAACAGCAGGAGCTGGCTCATTTTCGATACGAACTACTATCGGCGTGCACGTTTGCAGGGTGTTACCTCACCTGTTTACTTGCCACCTCTTTTTTAGGGGAAAGTTCCCGAGTTTTTCTCATCACTGCAGTTTCATCTGACTTAGTTTCGGTTTCTGGATCTGGCTCATTTCGAAAAAAACGACTCATATGTATATGTGGCCTAAACTCGAGTTGGTGTGCATTAAACGCAACACATCCAGACGGTAGGATAGCGGCACAACCAACTGGTCGAACTCTACTCTTCCCCGGTCTTAATACTTGCGAGGAAATACAGGTGCCGTCAGAAGTAATTGGAGCAAGGGAGCTGTGGCCCAAGCGCATCGGAGCGCCGTGTAGCTGCACCGGCGGTAAACTAAAGGAGCAGAACACGCATACGTGCCTGCCGACGGTGATAGCCCATCTATACTTCTCAACCCACTTCTTTTAACGCGGCTACAACCGTTGTTCGCAGTATAATGGTTTCGGCGATGGCGCTGATAGCAGACCCACCACCATCAGCTCCCGCGCGCTGAAAGTGTGTGAGCGACGCTGCCATATACCGTCTTTGCAATCAGCGCCATCGCTCAGACCATTACACTGCGAAAAACGCTCGAAGCCGCGTTAAAAGAAGTCGGCTGAGAAGTATTCATGGGCTATCATTGTCGACAGGCGCGCATGCGCGTTCTGCTCCTTTTGTTTCCCGCCGGTGTAGCTACACGGCGCTCCTATGCACTTCGGCCCCAGCTCCCGTGCTCCAATTACTTCTGACGGCACCTGTACCTCCTGTCTAGTACTTCCTCGCTTCCTCACATTTTTCTTAGCAACACCCTCAGTACAGTCGTACTATAAATATTTGAGCATGCTAGTATTTTCCCGTTCACACTCAGAGCAGTACCACTGCCATCTAGTAATCGCTCTCACCTTTCAGATGTCAGCTCAGTCAAAAGATCAGCCAAAATATCACCGAGCTAAACCGACTTCTGCTTGCTATCGACAATTACGTGAACTTGCGGTGTTTCGGACTCGAACAGTTCGTAGGAGACGTCGTCGTTACTGTTAAGTACCATCAGCACCTCGTTTTGCAAACTGGCCGCGATTTTAACCGTGACGTTTGTGACGGGCTCTCGAGCTTGTGAACGCTCAACCGACAGCTCTGCTGAAATGTCTTTGAGCTCCGCAGACTTATGTTGCCCTTCCCCGGCTGCTGGCTCGGCTTGCTCCGACGCAAAGTCGTTCTCTACCCCCCCCCCCCCCCCCCCACACACACACACACACTATTTAACAGCAGCCGCCGCTACAAGTTCGCGATTCTCTGAACGCGTCAGAACCGCAACTGTCACTTTCTCGAAAACACGATGCCTCTTGCGCAAAAGATGATGAGACCTAACCTAAAACAGGTATATATATATATATATATATATACAGTCAAACCCGTTTATAGCGAACTGCAATATGCACCGCGATTAGTTCGATATATCCAATAATTCGATATAGCCGAACCCGCCTATAACGAGCTTATTGTTCACTGACTACCGCCGCACTCGGCACGGTTTGCCCTTGACTATGAGATAGAGAAGGTAGGGTTACAATAGGTGCATGCTAAAAACGCCATTAAATCTGCCTCACATCGCGTAACGACTACACATCATTATTTTGAACTCGGAAGCTATACGCACCAACCATATACGTCTTAGATATGGGCTCTTGACCCAGTCTGGAATTTTGAAATTTACCGGTGGAAAAATGAATGAAACAATTGGAATTTTCTGTAGAGTGCGGCACGGCCTCCCGAAGTTTCTTTTATTTTTGCTTGTCTATGTTGACTTTCTTCTTTTACTTTTTTTGTCCTTTTCATGTTCTCCCTGTTGCTGTAATTTTTTGTAATAATCCGTCATCTTGCCACCCGTACCCTCCCCAGAAACAAAATCCATAGTACGCCAATGCCTCATCCGATTGTACTTGGACGCACAGCAGTAGTAAAAGCGATGCGCACGATTATGCTCATATCTTTAGTTGATGTCCTACCATACAGCCTCGCTTTGACTCAATTTGAGATGAGGCGAACTACCGCTGACAGTAACACTCTTTACACGATTGAGACTGTATACATCCCGCACCTTCGAAGCAATCTTCGGAAAGACGAAGATCATTTATCGCCTTTTATTTTGCCAAGACAGAGAAACAGGTCCCATTTGTTTCATTGCATGAACATTCGTTTGCTCGTTTCTTCGCTCTTTGTTGCAATTTGTTCACATCTACCTCAAGAAATAGGTTTCATTTATTGCACCTCCCTTCACCCATTCTAAGTCTAATCGCATCCTATGGACGAGGGTGTCCATTTTAAGTCACTCCTTTCTGTTCTGCTTTAAATTCTGAGAACAAAATAATATGCACTGTGCAACGCAAGGCAGCCCTCATCTACAATAGCACTAACCTCCATATGGTGGCGTCTTATCCATGATATTACAGCCAAACACTTGATTGAAGCTCCAGTAATAGCTCCGAGCTAAAGAACAAAATGCTATGATTACGGCACACGGCTTTGAATTTCTACGCAACCGATATTCCGAAAAGGGATGTGGTGGAATTATTTTTAATGCAGCTTTGAAATAAGACATACTGTAATGCATCAGCATATTTTTTTTTGTAAAAACTTAATACACGAAATAGCTGCAGCAGGAATAAATTGTGCCCCGCTGTGGTGCTGAAAAACACTTCCGCTTTTTTCTTCGTGTCTGAAACTACTGAGGAAGCTGTAATTATCGCCAGCGCATAAGAAAGGAACACCGTGATTATTTCGTTGCAGCAAATAGCTTTTTATTCTGTGCTTTACTCCTGTCGCGATTTTCTTTACAGCGGATATCCAATGCTATAATTGCTGCAATTGCTCAGGAGCCGGTCAACAGTGCCGATACTGCCCGTGTGACGTCACATAACCGCACAACGTATGTTGGAACTTTGGAGATCGCGAGAAAGAAGATAATTTAGAGCGACTTCCTCGGTTACCTGATGCGTGTAGAACAGTAATATTTGGCTGGGTGCTTCCTGGCTCTCAATCTAAGAAGCGGACCCACTTATTTACTCAGTGTTAGAATCGGAGTTTCAGATGGTAAAAAAAATACTGTAGGGGTGATCCTCGTGCCACTCTCATCCAGAGACAGCCACGGGTCAGATGCTCTCAACAAATTTCTTGCGCCAAATACACAGCTTCGGTCAACACCTGCATCAAGTGTTGCGCTCACCGAAGTGGCAAGCACGTCATTTATGACCCTATTGCACACTAGCTGATGACACAATCAAGAACGATACAACAGCAGGTGTTTCTAAGTGTCATTGGCCCCACTGCATACCCAACTAAGACGGCACGAACTGCGCTAAAGATATGCGTGCTTCCGTTGCGCTCTTGCGGTCAGTCTTCTTCCAAATTCATGGCGCACCGTTAAATCTGTGGAACACATCAAACTTTCCGGCTGCTTCGTTCTTCTGTTCTCTATCCTGTTTATCTGGAGGCTGGTTTTATCTTTTTTAAGCCGATTTTTGTTGATTTTTATGTCATGTTCGATCCGTTGTTCAATAATCACTCTGTGGAGATTAATCCGGCAAACATAGCAAACAGGTATGATGATGATGATGATGCTGGTTGGGTTTTTATGGCGCAAGGCCGACTAAGGGCAAAGAGCGCCAGAGAAAAGGTTACTTAATGAAGTGAAGTGGTTACCACAAAAAGGTAGGTAAAAAAACGTGTCAACCGAACATAGTAAAATCAGTTAAAAATAATGGTGATGGCTGGTGTATGGGGCCAGATTTGATTATGCGTGATAGGAAATGAGGTTTAAAAACTGAACGTCTGACAAATACTCAAACACACGTTTCATGGGAACCATGGCATCGTCACCAAGAAACAGCGATGGATGTAGGGGGATATGTTGTCTGTAGAGTGAAGTGTTTGTGTCGTGTTGTGTAAAGTGCCTTGCATGTGATTAGTATGTGCACTACGAATAGGGCCTCTCTGCACCTGCTGCACTGGGGTCTTACAACAAACAGGTATGACCGCAACACCCAGGTTAATCACAACTAAAACGCTTGTGCATTTATTGCTTACAAGGGCTGAATTATACACTTCAAGCTACATATTTAGATTAAAGAGGAGTAGCCAGCCGCACATTGCTGCTTGATATCTGTCAGCTGTTTCCAGAAAGAACGTTTCTGGCTCCAGATAACGTTATGTGGAAAAATAAAACTACACTCTTAGTCAATTCCTGGTTATCCGACCCGCATGCAGGCGGGCTGCTGTGACAATTTAAAGCCGCTTATAGAGCGGCGATTCAGGCGGCCTCGAACGCAAGCGGCCCGCCAAACACGCTGCCCACCGAACACGCTTCCCGGCGTTTAAACGGCCTTCTTGAGGGCTGCCTAACCAGAGGGCCACCTAAACCCCGGGCCGTGTGTTCGGCGGGCCTCTGGCCGTAATTTTTCTACGCGGCCCGTTATGCTAATCTATTCCCGCTTATGAAGTGGCCCCCAAATCATACGGCACCTCAAATAAGCGGCCTTGTTGTTTTTCACAAGAAAAGCCACTCCGCCAGAATTGATTTTCTCCGTTTTTTTTTTTTCGCTCACATTGCCAGGCCAACGCCAGCACTCCGTGACGAATGCTGTAACACATGTTACATCATACAAGACACAAGCACATACACGTAACCCTACGAAGAATCGAACCTGTGTCTACTACAACACGTCAAGAGGCGGATATCATAACCACTGCGCCACGACCCACGGGCTGCTGGTGAGTGCAAACATGGGCTTATAAGTATTCTGCATGCTGTTGCGCGTCAAGAAGGACTCTTAAATAACACATTCGGCGGCGAGTAGATTTCTTTAGACCACCGTTTTTGAATCGCTCTACCAAAGGGGCATAATACTACGGTTTGCAGGAATTTAAGTACATTGGTACGAGCGGAAACCTTTTGTCATGCTGTGTGCCCGTTCCAACAGTATGATGCGCCGTGCGTGGATTTATTCCATCGATGCAAACGGAATTGATAACTTTTCTTCCGCCTTGTTACCAAAACTATTCTTGGACATTGGCGGAAAGTGCCCCCTATGACAATGCTTGCAAATAACTAGCACGTAAGGCGCACCGTCGTGCTGAAAATAAGAGCTGTCTCGTCACGAGTGGCAAGTATACCAAGCATAAAATGGTGTACTGAATCCAGATCAGGTTTGGACAGGTAATGGGTTCGAAATGGCGGGGCCGTATCCAGCTGCTCGAATGTCCGGTTTTCAAAAACCCTCGTTGCAAGTCGCTTTATTGCTTCAACAACCCCCACCCCCCCACCCCACACACACACACACTCATACACACATTTTGTTATGTTTTTGTGCGCACCCTATCGACCTGGATCATGGCCCACGCTGTTGTGAAGTGTACGAGGTGTCATTCGGGCCACTCCTGCTTATTTTTTCCAACCACAGCAAGTAGAAAAACCCGTCATTAAAATATAATTAATGCATTTTAGTTCATTAGCGTGACGCATGCACTGGCCGATTGTCATACTGGGGACACAGTATATGCTCAGAAGAGCAACTCCATTCTTTACACAAAAACATAGCTACCATAAGACCCGTACGATTGTTATTTCAACGTACAGAAAAGAGCGAAATAAATTTTATTTTAAAAAGACAGTGTCATTCCCCTCTTGGAAGGAGGATGACAAGCGGAACCGTTGATGGGTTATTGGTTGGCCACAAACTTCCGTTCAAACCACGGCATCGAGCCGAAAAAGCGTTAAGGGGGGGTGGCGAGTAGGCTTCACTGTACAACACACAGTGTGGGAAAGCCAGCTTACAAATATTAAGCTTAAATCGATCTTAAAGTCTGCTTTACTTATAAGCACAAATTAATGGCTGAAAAGACATTTTTTCAATGACACTATAGAGATCGTGCAGCTGGATGGGTGGCGCCACCACTCGGCGCTCCCTTCGTTAGTGGAATGAGCCCGTGCATTGGACTACAGAGCTTTCCGTTGTCTCTGCCGTGTTTGTTTCGGTGCTTTGAATGTTTTGGTAGGGTTGTGAGCGGATATTTGCGGTGAGACTAAATCTAGACAGATATGCTGAGTTCTTAGATGCGGTAGGTGATTGAGTGAGTGAAAAAACATTTTATTGAGCCTGTGAAATAGGAGTGGTTCTTTATTCCAGGAAGCCATGAGATGAGCCGGCAGCCTTCACTCTGGAGGCCAAAAGTGTCTGGACGTCCAGATCGCTGCTGGTCACCAGGTTCTCCCACAGCTCAGGGGTGGGAAGGGGGGATGGAAGAGGGAGGAGGTTGGGGTTGTGCTTGCACTCTAATATGGTGTGGGGAAGAGTACCGGGGTTTAAGCAGAACTTGCATTCGTCCGGAAATTGTGTTGGAAACATGCGATGGAGGCGGACGGGGTGAGGGAAGGTATTGCTCTGCAGTCGGCGAAGTAGAGATTCTTCTTCTTTTGGGAGTTTAGGATGTGGAGGAGGGAAGTGCTGTCGTTCGAACCGGTAATATTGAGTGATATCTTCAAAAGTCAGTACAGGGACGGACGGTGCGGTATCCTCAGTAGCCTGGAGGGACATGGCGCAAGCTTGCTGGTTAGCAAATTTATTGCCCGTCAGCGATGAATGGCCAGGAGTTCAAATGAGAGTGACTTTCCGGCAGGGTTGATGCTGAGACAGTAGTTTCAAAGTTGAGTGAGCCACCCTTCCGGCTAGAAAGCTTCTGCAGGCTGCTTTAGAATCTGTGATTATTACGGGGTTCTTCGTATGAATGAGGGCTAATGCGATGACGAACTCTTCGGCAATCGATGTTGACGATGTCTCGATTGTTGCAGATGCTACGAGGGTGGTCTTGGTGGTGACTACGGCTACTTGATGCTTAACAAAACTTGTTGAGCTACTTGGTTCATGCTTATTGGAAAAAATAGAAAGGGGCGCTAAACAGACGAAGACGAAGTAGAAACACACACCACGTACAGGCGCCAACTTCCAACTGTTTATTCATGAAAACCACGCTTACTTATTCACAGGCCAAAAAGTACAGATTCAAGATCACTGCCAGGAATTAACAATACCCGACGTCTCACAGATAAAATATCAACAGGATTTGACATGTCGGCATACTACAGACACAAAAACCATGACGACTAACGCACATTCAAGACTGGGTGATTATAAGCTGTCTTTAATAAAAGACAGCTCTGTATCACTAAGTGATAGTGACGGCGTGCTGACGCAGTCATCCCCCGCTTTTTTGATGAAGTAAGCCTCGATGACCTCCCTTTCCGTCTTGTTTCCTGCTTTTTTCAAGCAGGTCGTCTGGTCCAGGAATGGCGTGCAACCGCATCGCTTACAATGATCCGCCAAGTGCCCACCGCTGTTGCTGCTAACAGCCAGCCGGTGCTCTCTGCCCCGGTCGTTGCAGCAGCGGCCTGTTTGACCAATGTACACCTTCCCGCGTTCAACGGGATACTGTACACAACATTGCCAGCGCAATCTGTGTAGCGGGTGGCGTGCTTCTTAATGCATGTTGCTGCTGGCATACGCGCCATTAAAACGACAATGGGAGAGAATCGAGCAACTTGTAGGTGGCTGAGCTGATTATTGAAAGTCATTAAAAGTGTGTGCGAAAACCTTTTGCAGAGGCTAAAACATGGTAGAAAGATGCACAAGCAAAAAGAAAACTTGAAAGTGCACGTTATACCATACGTGCATACACTATCGCACAATATAAAGAAGGTCGCGGCCAGATACAATGTGCGCATTGTATTCTCGGCCCCTTGCAAGCTGGCTAAGATTTGCCCTTTAATGGCGAGTAAGCCAACAGCAACATGCACCAAGAAGCACGCCACCCGCTACACAGATTGTGCTAGCAATGTTGTGTACAGTATCCCGTTGAACTGCGGGAAGGTGTACATTGGCCAAACGGGCCGCTGCTGCAACGACCGGGGCAGAGAGCACCGGCTGGCTGTTAGCAGCAACAGCGGTGGGCACTTGGAGGATCATTGTAAGCGATGCGGTTGCACGCCATTCCTGGACCAGACGACCTGCTTGAAAAAAGCAGGAAACAAGACGGAAAGGGAGGTCATCGAGGCTTACTTCATCAAAAAAGCGGCGGATGACTGCGTCAGCACGCCGTCACTATCACTTAGTGATACAGAGCTGTCTTTTATTAAAGACAGCTTATAATCACCCAGTCTGGAATGTGCGTTAGTCGTGGTTTTTGTGTCTGTAGTATCAGTAGTGCGTGTGTGTGCCGACATGTCAAATCCTGTTAATATTTTATCTGCGAGACGTAGGCAATTGATAATTCCTGGCAGTAATCTTGAATCTGTACTTTTTGGCCTGTGAATAAGTAAGCGTGGTTTTCATGAATAAACAATTGGAAGTTGGCGTCTGTAAATGGTGTGTGTTCCTACTTCGTCTTCGTCTGTTTAGAGCCCCTTTTATTGTTTCCAGTATACTTGATGCTGTCCGTTGGGGTAGGTGCTAGCGTCCGTGTAAGAGACATCTGCACGCTTTCCATACATGGTCTCGTGCGCTTGATTTCACGCTTTACGGCGGCCGGGTTGTAGGTCCGGGTGCATATTTTTTGTCAAGGGGCGAACCCGGATAACACTTCTCCAGTTATGAGGGAGGGGCTGAGAGGCAGTGGATTGGCATGGGACGTGAAGACTTTTCGGGAGGGCTAAGCCCGCAAGTGTATGGGTGAGACAGAGACGTTGACTGGATAAATGGCCTTCAATAAGTTCTGACACCGTGTTGTGGAGGCCCAGTTGTAATAGACGGGCCGTGGAGGTTTTCATAGGAAGATTGAGCACTTGTTTGAATGCTTTCCGTATAAGCCGGTCAATGGTGTCCGTGTCACTTTTGTTGAGGATAAGGTACGGTTCCACATATGCGACACTTGAGATAAGAAGAGACTGGATTAGTCGGACCATGTCTTTTTCCTTCATGCCATGGTGGCGGTTAGAAACGCGTCGAAGCATGTGGGAGACTTGGTTAAAAGCGTTGGAGAGCTTAGATAAAGTTTCATTGTTCCGTGTATTGGCCTGGATGGTGGATTGGATTGGGAAAACTTCTTTGGGGCCTGCGAATGAAGTCCTATTGCTAGGTCTTCATGACTTGGCCAGAGTCGTCATCGCAGATGTAGCCAACCCGGCTAGGGGTCCTCCGCTCCCCGTCACCGGGTAGCCGGGGTCCTCCTGCCTGGCCAGCGCCACGATGACTCGCTGGACAGCCTGGAGTTGAAGATTTTGGTCTTCAGTCCGCACTGCCTCCTCGAAGGCAGGTGGCATCGTTCTTGTGTTTGATTCGTCCGGGTACGCGAGGCAATCCCAGACGATGTGCTCGAGCCTTGCTGGAGCTTTGCGGCACACCCGAGAGGTTGCATCAGGGTATGTCTCCGGGTACATCTTGTGCTTTAGGTAGGGGCTCGGGACCGTCTTTGTTTGGAGTTGCCTATAGATGACCGCCTGCTCCCTGCTCAATCCTTTGCAAGGCGGCGGGAGCTTGCGTCTGGCAAGTCGATAGGCCTGAGTAATTTCTTTGTAGGTAGTCATTCGGTCTCGTGTGCTGTGCCACAAATGCTCTCCGCCACTTTGCCCGGCGCGGTTAGTGAGTTCGTGCGCACGAGCGTGTGCGGTTTCATTGTGGTTCTGAGCACGTGCCGACACCGTACCTGCGTGTGCCGGGAACCACTTGATTCTCGTCTTCCCCGTGAGGCTTGGTTGTCTTCGCAGTAGTTTCTCCGTTACGGGGGAAACCCTGCCTTTGGAGAAGTTTTTGACAGCTTGCCTGGAATCACTCAGGACCGTTGTGCAGCCTGGATCTTTGAGGGCCAGCGCGATCGTCACCTCCTCTGCTTCCTCGGGTCTCCTGCTTGCAACGCTGGCCGCCGCTCGGAGGTTGCCCTCGGCGTCGACCACCGTCACCACGAAGCCACGTTCGTTGCAGTATTCTGCTGCATCGACATAGCGGGCTCCAGCGTCCCCGGCGTGGAGTTCCGCCAGCGCCTTGGCCCGTGCTCGCCGCCTGCCCTCGTTGTACTCCGGGTGCATGTTGCGCGGAACTGCATCCACCTGGATTTTGTCCCTGGTGTCGCCTCGTAGCTGGGTCTTGGTTCCCTGCTGTTCATGGTAGTTGTATCCCAGCTTATCCAGGATTCTTCTGCCCGCTTTGGTTATGGTTAGCCTCTCTAGCTGCGCCACCCGTTGGGCCTCGATGACTTCGTCCAAGGTGTTGTGTACGCCTAGGATTAGCAGTCGCTCGGTACTTGTAGACTCGGGTAGTCCGATGGCCGTCTTATACGCCTTTCGAATGAGCGATTCCAGCTTTTTCTTCTCATTTGTTTTTTACTTGTGAAACGCCGCCACGTATGTTATGTGGCTCATTACGAATGACTGCACTAGTCGTATGAGGTTCTCCTCGCGCAGCCCCCTCCTAAAATCTTAGGGAGGAGCCGGGCCATATAGTATGGCCGTCGAGGGGGATGCAGACTGGTTCTTTCTGTAGAGCAGGTGGATGTTTATGGATGATGACAAGCTCAGATTTTTGGGGGGAGCATTGAAGTCCCACGGAGGAGGCATAGTTGTGAACGACGTCGGTAGCCTGTTGAAGGTAGTCTTGATTGTTTCCCATGGAGTCTGTGTCTGTCCATATGGTGATGTCGTCTGCGTAAAGTGCGTGATGTATGTGAGGGATGGCGTCAAGTTTCTGCGGCAAATCCAGGAGGGCGAGATTGAAAAGGAGTGGAGAAAGAACTGAACCTTGAGGTGTGCCCTGGTCCCCCAAAGCAATAGGCTGGGATTTAACGTCAACTACACGAATAATAGCTTGCCGGTGAGTAAGAAAATCTGCAATGTATGAGTAAGTACCGTGACTGCAGCCTGTTTTATTGAGGCGGGATAAAATGGAGGAATGCCAAACATTATCAAATGCCCCTTTTAAGTCTAAAGCAAGAATGGCCCGAGGGGAGCAACGAGTCGCTGGAGCAAGGACTTCTTCTTTAATTCGAAGGAGAGTATCTTATGTGCTGAGATGCTTCCTGAAGCCATACATGGTGTCGGGTATAAGGCCTTTTTCTTCAAGGAAGGGTTGGAGGCGTTTCAGTATTATTCTTTCCACTAACTATCCCACACAGGAGGTCAGAGAAATTGGTCTTAGGTTATCAAGATGAGGGGACTTATTTGGCTTGGGGATGAATCGTATTTCAGCCGTCTTCCACTGGGGAGGGAGGTGACCTGAGCTCCAGTGCGAATTGATGTGGTATAGAAGGTGATCCAGCGAGCCGCCGTCCAGGTTGGCAAGAAGCCGGCAAATGGCTTGGTCTGGTCCCGGGGCGCTATTTTTATTGCATTCGAACAAAGCTGCTTCCATTTCGTACAGTTGAAAGCTCTTATTTAAGTCACTGTTTGTCGATCCCGTGTAAGGAGGGGGATTGAAGTGGCAAGAGGTGTTCAGATATTTAGCCGCGACTTTATGGATGAGATCTTGGGGAGATACGGCTGCGTAAACTTGTCGGACGCTTCTAAAGTTGGGTATGGGCTACAATGACATCAGCGCTTTTTGCGGCGATCTACGCTTGGCTCCACCTGATCTGAGTACGAATGAAACTACTATTATTAGTATTCATTTCTTCTTAAATGCACTAACAGCTGCGTAAACCTATTGGACGCTTCTAAGGTGGCAAACGAGCTACATTGACATGAGCACTTTTTGCGGCGCTCTGCGCCTGGCTCCGCGCTATCTGATCAGGAATAAAACTGTTAGTATTAGTATTCGTTTCTACCACTTTAAAATATCTTCTTTAGTTTCAATGACTACGGTTTCCAGGCCAGACTTAACGGTGGGATACCGCGATACGTGCGCTTTGAAGAGAAAGGCACTTACGTACGAGATTGATTACCGTGTGGCCGTGCAAATGTCGCGGAAGTTTACACTTTCTTTCCGTAACCGTGAGCTTTGCGCCATCGGTTTTCTCGAGTGACAGCATGGGACCCTGAAAACTGAAACGCAACTCCCACACTTGTAGTGGTCATTTTATCAAGAGCCAAAGTTATTCAACCACCCAACAGCCCAAGCTACAAACCATCCCCCCTCCTCTTCCCATTTTCCACCTTCGTGGAATAAAGGCTGGCACCGACAGTTAAAAAAATGTGGCAGTGTTAACGTCAGCCCGCGTTTTTTTTTTATTCCTTAAGTATTCTTGGTCGAGTGCCTAAGAAATCATGTAATGAGTTGTGAAGAAACCAGAAACGCGCGACTAGTGGCCTTAAATAGGGGTGCATCAGCCCGAGTTCTCCAGAACAGACGCATCTCCGACACGCTGGAAACAGGTTGGATTTGGATAGGTGTCATAGAAGTGCAAAATTAAACAGCAAAATCGTGCCCTTTCCGCCTAAAGACGACCATGGTTGAACGCGAAGCTTTCTTCGTGCGAAATAGACTGGGAAAGGGGAAAAGACGCTGCGATCAAAAGAACAAACTGCGTGCTGGTCAAATTCAAAGTTCAATTGGTCAAAGTTTGAATCCAGAAGGCAACCTAGGAAACCCACACGAGAAAGCTTTGTGATAAACCATCATCTTTGTCAAAGGGAGGAGTGCACGATTTTTCAAGCGTAGGTGGCAGCTTGAGTAAAATTCGACAGCAGCATTGAGTTGTGAAACAACTGAAAACTGAGGGCATGTTTTTGGCAGCCTGCTCTCTCTCGTCCTTCAGCCACGCAGTATTGTTGTTTTTTTTTTTTTTTGAAAAACCATTAACCAACTAGCCAGCGACCATTGCAAGTCGTATAAAGCAATGCTTTTCCACGTTAAGCAATAAAGTTCTACAATCATGCGGTATTTATTCTGTAAACGATTCCGGAGGGCTGTAGTAAACGTATTTCTGTGAAATTAAACTCGTTTCTACCATAGTTGATGAAGTTATCGAGCGTCGTCTATCACAATTTGTTTTGGGGTAAATATTAGAAGGCGCCCCCAGCTTTGTCTTTCGCTTGTGCACGATGCCGTTTCGTCATCAACTGCCAAAGGCCAGCGCCGCAGCATTCCTGAATCGGCTGCACACACCGGCTTTGTAGGAGCATTAACTTGCAATATATTCCTCGATGCGCCAAATCGCAGGCAGGCATGAAAAGTTGACACGAACGAACGGACTTGCCCATTTAGCATGTGGTACTGGGGTCCTTGCACCCGGCCGAAGTTCCCCAGAAAAACATTGCGTCCCCTGAAACCCCACCTTTACTAGAAGTCCCGTTCCCCCAAGGTCCGCTCCTTAGCAGGTCCCGCTGCGCACACTTAGTCCGGCCCCGTCCACCATGTTCTGCCCTCGGTCATGTTCCGCGCCACATCTTCGTCTTCACCTGGCACATATCCATCCCCTGGGATGGACCGCTTGTCTGATTACCACAAGCTTGACTTCCACCTTACCGCATTGAGCGTCGCCTGCTATTGGGAATTACTGAGCATGGGCGTAAATCACGCACATGGCATGCCTCGTAAAGGTCGCCTCTACTTTCAATATTTACCGATCTGAAAATAGTCCTTGTGATTATTTACGCTTTGCAAACCACACCGCAGCAGAAGGACAGAAAGCCATGCACTACTAGGCTGCGCTGAGCGCCTCCGGCATTCTACTGACGAGCGGTTCGCCACGGGCGGCGCTGTTGGCTGAAGCAACTGTGGTGCCATACAACGGCCGCCCGGTAACAATACGCCATTTGTATCCCAATATGAAGCGCCGGAGGCGAACAGATGACCGATGGGACATGGTGCGCGATATTAGCAGAAGTGAGTAGTCTTCAAGGGGTACTGAAAGGCGTTTTGAGCACGCTAAATGAACTAGCGCAATCGTTAGGTTGCGTGGTCAACGCCATCTGTGCAAATATAACTTTTCGCTGTGTCTAAAGGTACGTCGGACGTACCCGCAAAATTTCTTAAAGATACGTCGGACATACCCGCAATATTTCTTAAAGATACGTCGGACGTACCCGCAATATTTCTTAAAGATACGTCGGACGTACCCGCAAAATTTCTTAAAGATACGTCGGACGTACCCGCAAGATTTCTTAAAGATACGTCGGACGTACAGGGCCCAGAGTGGCTCGAAAGCGGCGTTGTTCGAAACTAGCGTGGTTATCTCGAACCATCGACGGCAAAACCATCACGCGTTTGCTGTATATAAGCCAAGAATCTAACGATGCCTAACCTGACGCAGAATGTTTTTTTTCCCCCGTGTTCTCTAGTTGGACCTTATTTGAAGGGGCGGTTAGAGCCATCGCTGAGGTCAGAGATCGAATGCGGACCACTACGGGTTCTTGCAAGAGGGAAACGGAATCATGTGCGACGCGAGTATCTTTCTGTTTTCCCCACTCATATGTTTCTGTTTAAAGCCCTAACCACATGGACGCGAAATCACGCGTCGCGCGAGCGTCGGCGTCGTTCGGCGTCAACGCGCGGGCCCGCAGGAGACCGGCGAAGTCGCGCGCCAGTCGCTGCGTCGGCGGGCGTTGCTGGACACGTATGCCATCCTGTTGAAGTCGTTTATGAGCAGTTATTGTCGCTTCTTGAACTGCAATTATCAAGACTTTAGGTTTAGCAAAAAAAAAATCACTTGGGGTCTTTATTTTTTGCTATAGTATGTTGGCGGCCAAATATTGAAATGCTGCGAAATGTATCTCGAGCCATCACGGTCAAATCAGAACAAAATAAGATAGAATGATAAACGAAGACGCACCTCGCACAACTGCTTTAGTTGCTACTTGATTTAACCTTCATGTTGCGTACCGACTGCACGTTCATGAATTCAAATTGTAAGCAAAACAAATTTCAGCGCTGCCTTACCGTCGAACGTCATTTGTAGGTTGAAAGACAGGGTACTCTGGCACCCTGTCTGTACCCTGCAAATAAAAAACCGATCAAACCCTCGCCGAAAAAAAAAAGTCATTGCTAGGATTCGAACCACGCACTTTCAAAACAGATATCCGGCTCTCAACCGCTCGACCACACGAGCAGACTTTTTTTTTTTTCCAAACACAATTTTTTATTTAAAAGGATATACATATATACATAATGCACTGACACGCTCGATGCGGTGACCAATGCTGGTACGCGTACATACTGTCGCCACAGGGACTCCAATCACCTTTAGGCGTGCCTTCACTTGAGCCGCAGAGTAAGCAACGTAGTGGGACTGCGGTGGCAACAACGAACAAACAAGCAGGAAAATATGACATCCTGAGACAGTGTAATATCAGAGTACATGAACTGGGAATCGTGTGAAGGTAACATGTTCACATATGAGTGTAAACTCTGGGCAAGGATGTACAAAGCCTGTTCAGAGGGGAAAAGCGTCTCTACAAAGTACTAGTGAGGCAAGATCACAGCCGTTGCCAGCGCTGCATCTCTTTTTCTTTAAAGCGCTGCAGTGCTTGGCATCCTTTTTGCAGTGAGTCGCGGAGCTCCGTGTCAGAATCTGATGCCCCCAACACGCTCACTGTCCATTCAGCCTTTGCCGTAAAGTGCCGCCAGGTAGGCCTGGGGTTCCTGGCGCACTCCACTGCATCCATTCGAGCCCTCCACAGTGAGTGGAGCCCCAGGACAAGCACGCAGTCCCGAAGCGCCTTGTTCTCTGTGGGCGCACTCAGGTGCCGGAGGCCTGACCACGACAGGTCCCATCGCTCGGTGTACGCGGTCTGCAGCTCGTCCCAGAAGACGGCCGCGGCGTTACAATCTGTGAGGACGTGTTCTGCCGTCTCGCGTTTTCCACAGAGGAGACAACCCGCGCCGCCATGGATAAAGAAAATCTTATCCTCCAGACGTGCCTTTGCGGGCAGCACCCCCCTGTGGAGGCGGAAGAAAAAGTCCTTTGAGGCGGTGGGCACAGGGAGTCGTCTTACTCGCTTCAAGACATCGTTGGGTATTGGGGGTTGTCGGTAGAGAGGGGGCGGCAGGACCTTCTCCACGAGGTCCCAGTACAGCTTTCTGGGTTTTGTTTTGAGCAGATAATCCCAAGAGAAATGCTGCTCGAGCAGGGCTAAGGCTAGCGCGATTTCTTTGTAGAACCTCGTTCCGCGCGTGTCAAAGCAGAGTGATGCTGTCGTGGCAAGCCACGGGGACAAATGTCTGGTGCCCAGGCACTGCGTGGCTGCCACTAGGAACGGATCGCGGAGACCCAGAAAGTACAAGAATCGTTGGATAGTGAGTTTGAGCTCCGCGTTCAGACGACGAGGTTTGAAGAATTTGGTGTGCTAACTGAGGCTGCCCACGAATGGTGTTGGGTGTGCTTTCTTTTGGTCGTATTTGAGAGATTTGAGCAGTGGTAACGCTTGCTTCTTGCGCACCGATCTTGGAGCCGAGGACAATAATGCTAGTGCTACAAGCGATGTAACCACATCTCCCTTATTTGAGTAAAAAAAAAAAAGCTATCGCACGTCCCCGGTCTTCCCTGCGCAAGCCACGGGAGCTACGAATGGAATGGAATGCGCCAGAATTCTGGCGTTGATAACGCTTGCTCGTCACGCACCGATCTTGCTGACAAGCCACATTATGCTAATACTGGATGCGATGTAACCAGAGCTCCCTCATTTAACTCACACAAAGCTATCGCAGATCCCCGATCTCCCCGATGAAAACCGAACAAGCCACAATTGGATGAGCGCTTGCGAACAGAAATAGCTTGCAATTTGTCTTAAGGCAACCGATTACCGTAAGTTAAAAAGAAATTGATTGTTTTCTGCTGAAAGTAACGACCCCAAACCACGCGAAGACAGACGCTGCCGCTCGCTTTCCGATGCTCTCTCGCGCTGCGTCGACGCCGATTTCTGGCGAGCGTAGGCATCGGCGTCGCTCGAGTTTCAGCTCGCGTCGCCATGCATTTCTGGCGACGCGACGTCGACGCGAGAAAACGCTGAACGTTCGCTGCATGTTTGGGCCGAGTGAAACCGAATACACCGACGTACTTAAAAAAGATCCGCGGATACGTCCGAAGTATCTTTAAAAAATCTTGCGGGTACGTCCGACGTATCTTTAAGAAATCTTGCGGGTACGTCCGACGTATCTTTAAGAAATTTTGCGGGTACGTCCGACGTATCTTTAAGAAATGCTGTGGGTACGTCCGACGTACCTTTAGACACAGCGATAACTTTTTTACGTGCAGCGGAAAGCTCACAATTTGTTGAAAAATTCGTTGCTGCGTCCCCACCCCTTCCTGCGTTTTTCTGGGCTTTGCCATCTACCCGCGTGTACGTCATCGATTCTCTTATGCGCGTCACGCAGCAGAAAACGCAATTGGACGGCTTTTTCTGGCACTTCTGGCGAAGACAAGCGTCGTCTGCTAAGCATGGACGGCTCGCGACGCCGCCTTTGATTAATTAGCGCACTCCCTGCAGCACGCTCAAAGCTATCATGTTCATCCATGTTTATCCTTTTTACTCTATTACCACGCTTCTCGTTAAGGTGCGTTGGCTAGGCCGACACGACGACGACACGACGGCGACGCCGACTTCCCAGTTGGCAGTGTCACACGACGCCGACGGCTGCACGAACACGTCGGCCGATCGAAAGTCCGCGTGGTGTGACTGGCTCGCTGACCGAAGACGCCGACAATACCGATCGGCCGAACGGACGTCCGGCCATCGTGATTTCAGTTTAGTTTTGAAACAACGTTCTTGTGCAATTAGCGAAGTCTATAACCTACCATGGTTAACGCCCGAGCTTCTGCAAGCAATAACCCCGACAGGAAACGGCAAAAGCTAAAAGATGCACCGCAGGTGGTTAAGCGGCCCGCCTGAGCTTCTAATCCGTTCTTTGCGCGCGGATGTTGCTATCCCTAAATCGTGCCCGCGCTTGGTTCGAACCTTATCGCCCGTGAAAGATCAGTGTACTGGATACATACTGCAGGTGGTTATCCGACCAGTTCCGAACTTGGCTGCTCCGGACCTCGGCCACGACTATATACTCGAGACGGGTGCGGGAAAGCTAGTGTATATTTCACGTTAGGTTGGGGTTAGAGAAGAGAATATGAGCTCGACGTGATCGCCAGACGGCATGAGATGAAGGCACCCGCCTGAGAGACGCCTAGCCCAGCGTTTATACGTCGGCCTATAGCCAGGTAGCCGCTTTTGCTCGATATTTGAAACGGAGCTTGTCGCTTCTGAAGAAGGCTTCGCTAGCGGCCGGTTTCATGTGGTCTGTGGGGCCGGTGTAAGCGGGCACACCGAGAGCTCGGGTGCTCAAAATAGTTTCTTGTTCCGTCGGTCCAACTCCAAGCAACCCTTCTCGACCGGAGCACGGCGATGGCCTGAGAAACGTTTGAGAAATGTTAGGACTGATCAGAATAACGGAATGAAATACTTCAACTGCCTGTTTACGCGCGTGCATGGCGTCACCACAACACGACCAAGATCGACATTGGCGCCAACGAGCGGCCAATTAAGCAATATATAAGCCGACGTCGATAAGGAACGCATGTACGCGCACCTTTTCCAGCCGTAAGCGGAGTGGAGGATTCATAATCAAAACGATAAAAAAAAGGGCCCATCTCCCCGCGAGGGGGACTCGAGTAAATGCGTCGCATAGGGGGTGGGTGTATTGCGTTAACGTTTAGTGTTTGGGGAGTTGGTGGTAGTGAATGCGTTGTATCAGCAGCTTCTTGACGTAGTTTGAATGAGTCAAGGATATAAGGCGCGTTCGTAGCCTCCCATTATGTGTCGGCTTTGTGGCGCAGTGGGAAGAGCACCATGTACCTCGCGTTCCGCCCACAGGTAGTGAATGCGTTGTATCAGCAGCTTCTTGACGTAGTTTGAATGAGTCAAGGATATAAGGCGCGTTCGTAGCCTTCCATTCTGTGTCGGCTTTGAGGCGCAGTGGGTAGAGCACCATGTACCTTGCGTTCCGCCCGCAGGGTCGTGGGATCGAAACCAGGCGCCGGTAAGTATTATTCTTTTATATAGTGTAGGGGGAGGGGTGCGGACCTGTTATTGAGAGCGAGGAGGGTAGCGTGATGCGGGAGAGGAGGAGTGGGGGAGAGGGCGCACCTGCGCGCTGAGCTGTTGCGGACGCACGGCGGACGCTACATGTGAGTTAAAGAAATGCTCTGCATTTAAAAGGCCCAAACGGAGCGCAAAAAGTCAGGCGGCCCCGTCCCAAAAGCGATGCTGAGGCGCGGAATATCGCAGAAGCAGACGACGCGCTCCACCGGATATTCTTGCAGACGTCCCTGAGAAGCGAGGCATCACGGGCAGCCACGCTCGCGTGGAGCGAGGAGGTGGACGAAACGAAGGAGGATCGCGGCGCGGGCGAAACTGCGCTGTTTTGATTTGCAATAACTCCACAAATACTCGTCGCTTTCACAAAATTCTTGAAGGAGGTGATTACTAGGCCATTGATTTACCTGAAAATGTGAACACTCATGTAACGGTAAAACCTCTTTCATGGCCCCTTTCAGTGTGCAACACAAAATGTGGGAAGGCCAGCTGTCAGAGACCAAGCTTACACCGATCTTTTTTAAAGTTTTTTATTTTATTTTTTATTATTATGAACTTTAACGCGCCGATCGATGCTACACAGGTGACACTATACGTGCGCCAAAATCTCAAACACACGGGCATTTTCGCTTTTCGCCTCCATCAGGATCTCTTTAAAGTCGGCTTCACTTCCAAACACAAATGCTTTGCTGGGAATACATTCCTTCAGGGGCAATTTAAGCCGTCTTATATCAATATATGATGCGCTGGAGGCGAATAGGTGGCTGAAGGGCGAGGGTGTGCCGAAGTGGGGAGGAGCGAAGCAAAACGGAAAGGTTAGCCTATACTAAGTCCGCTGTAAAAATGAAGCGAGTATACGACTTTCGGCGAGATCACAATTCACAAAAGCTTGGGCCAAGAGTGAGAAAATAGAGTACCACAGGGGAAGCTGAGATAAAAGTCGCAAAAACGCTATAAGGCGCACCAAAACAGATAACTGGGCGAGTTGGTTTAGATTCATCTTCACTCGGCGCAGCAAGACACGGACGAACGACAGTGGGCTCTTTTCAATGTCATAACCTTGATTTACCTAACACGGCACTTTTAGTTTCCGTAATTGCAGTTTGTGTTTGCAAGGCAAAAGTCTTCTCGTGCTATTTAGATACGGCATCTGCTCTCGAGAGTTGGAGGCTACATCGGGGTGGCTGAAGCCATCTAGAAAGCACACAAGACGCTTCCGCAGCAATTCCCGGTCCGGGTGGCAGCGCCAGTGTCGCTTTTTCAACGACCGGCTCCAGAGTCTGCTCTATGAACGTGGTGGATTCCGCAATGGTGTGCGCGAGGGGCGCGAGTGGCATGCGTCGGCAGAAAGGACGGGGGACTTTCTTTGGAACTTAATTAGGCCGAACCCTCCCGAAGAGAGCATCGCAAGAATCACCAGGGGACGTCATCATCCACGGACACTGCCAAGTACCGGAAAGACTGAAACGTGTGTTGAAGAAAGGCCCCAAGTTTGGCTTTGAGCCGAGGCTTGGACCGGCTGACAAACTGTCTCTGTCAAGGTCTCTGCAAGGGCGCCCTGTTTGTGTTTACCTCAGTCGTTCGTCCGTGTCTTTCTGCGCCTAGTGAAGATGAACGCTGTAAGGGTTTCGTGGAAGTGGCCCTCTTAACAATACCTGTATCATTAGGCCGATGAGTTGAAATTAAGACAAATTTTTGAGCAGCCATGTTGCATACGTGAAACGTTCGCCATTTGCAGCACTATTCACTTAACAGCTGGCCGCCACTTTTTTGCGACAAATAAAGGACACATGGGTCTCAGCTTTGATAGTCATGACTCATGAGTGTATCAGATTGATATTTCCGCCTTAAATATCCGGCGTGCCTAACAATACTGCACTTGGATACCCTCTGACCACAAATCTCGAAATTTTTGTGAACACGTCGGGAGTTATATTGTGTGAAATCTGTACTACGCCCTCCTACCCGCGGCCTCGGCATTGGAAGGAGACTCGTCTTCCTTATTTGCAGTGTTTTTCAAACGCCGGGGATTCGCAGCGGCAGCATTTTTAGAGTGAGTGGCGCGTTGAGAGGGTGCTTCGGCAATCTCGTCTGGCGACGCCGATCGCGCTGCCGTCACCGGAGATGGTTTGCGATGCGACCGGGGCTTTCCCTCTCTCCCCGCTGTGAAATCTTCGTGTTCTCTTCAATTCATGGGAGACTCGCGATTAATATACAATACAAAAGTTAACACTCATCCAAGAAGGAGCACATCAATGATCAACGGTTTCAGGTGATTCCATAAGGCGGCAATCGTCCGACCAACAGTTTCTTTAACAGAAGAGCTGTCTAAGTTCTCAGTTCCGTCGTATAGTGTTACCAGAAAAAAATACTAAGAAAAAATGCCGAGCGCACGTGAGCGTGCGCCTCGTGAGGAGCGCCCGGCATTGGCCAGCTCGACCTTCGAGAACACTCTGCCCAGCGTTCTTGGCGTGATCTCTCGCGTACTCTTCTACTCGCCAGTTCACGTGCGCTCACCCCTGAAGGGGGGAGTAGATGCCGAGTTTGCGCTACGGACGCCGAGTTCGCGAAGTCGGTTGCTGCGGGTTCTAGCACGTGCTAACGCGGTCCACTTCGAGAGAGGTGTGAAATTCCGCAGACAAAACGATCCGGGCCTACCACTTCATGGAGAACGTTCAGCGGCAAGTTCTGAAATCCATGTGAGGCGCAACAGCGGGTCTCCGACGAAGGGAGAGGGGCCGCCAGCTCTGCTATTTCTCCAGCCTTACACCCCTAGTGCAAGCTGCGCCAATTTTTGTGTGTAGCCATGTTTTAACTGAAAGGGTGGTAAGTTAAAGCTTAAAGAAAAATGTTCTCGCGTTTGGCGGTAAACACACGCATTACACGCTGTAAAACACTAGCCCTATAGGGACCTCTGTAGGGCTAGCGACAAACCGGCACCGGGAACAGCCTCTTTATTAATGTTCTCGTCAAATCCTTCATCGAAAAGGTAAACAGATATTGCCGAGAAAACCTCGCAGTAAGGAATTGAAAAGTGTCCACAACCTCCTTTAAGAAACCTCATGGTGGCTTAGCGCTAATTTTACCCGTCGAGACAAGCAGAAAAGGTAATGGCAACTTAGTCACTGTTAAATTATGTTTAGTACAAGTGGACGATGCACCAATTTATAAAAGCAAAAAAAAAACAAGGCACAAGTTGCCGTACACACATGCGTTAGGCATCACTTCCATGCACTAATGGAAGAAACAAGTTATCTCTGCGCATAGGTTCCCATTGAGGCCCTAATACAAAAGTCGCAAATACTCTATGTAGGATTTGAACCTTGGAACGCGCACATTGTAGCCCATAAACAAGCTTTGCGACAAGGAACGCGCAGACGCCAATAAAGGAAGTTATCGCCCCATCCATGTCTGCGAGGCTCGCTTGACATCCTTGAGTGCGAATGACCAATGTGGCCCAGTGTTACGTATTTGGCTCAAAGGCAAGTTGGAAGTGCACCACTATCCCAACTAAAACCAGCGAATCTGGAGCGTTTCGTTCCTCTTTTGGCCAAACCAAAATACCTTTGGGATTTCCATACAGCCGCTCCAGACTCATCAATACGTCTCCTGGGCAAGGCTTCCCCCTTTCAACCTTGTTTTTCGCATTGTATTGGAACCGCTTTGCCTTAGCATTCTGCTGAGTCAGTGTACAGGGTTTTTCCTGGTTATCGGGCGAAGTTAAGGTTCATGCCTACACGGATGACTACGTCGCGCGTTCGTGCGTGCGTGCGTGTGTGTGTGTCGGCACGCGCGCGTGTGTGAGTGCGTGTGAGTGTGAGTGTGTGTGTGTGTGTGTGTGTGTGTTTGCGTGTGTGTGTGTGTGTGTGTGTGTGTGTGTGTGTGTGTGTGTGTGTGTGTGTGTGTGTGTGTGTGTGTGTGTGTGTGTGTGTGTGTGTGTGTGTGTGTGTGTGTGTGTGTGTGTGTGTGTGTGTGTGTGTGTGTGTGTGTGTGTGTGTGTGTGTGTGTGTGTGTGTGTGTGCGCGCGCGCGCGCGTGTGTGCGTGTGGGCGTGCGTTGTTGCAAAGTTGTCGTCCCACCGCTGACAACCCGTTGCTACGTACGGGAAGGCCGACCCGAGCCGAGCTCCGTCGCCTCCGACATGCGTGTGGTAGCGTGGTTTGAAGCGAGCGGCCATCCAATGTTGCTGCCTCGAAGAATCCCAGAAGCCGTAGGCAAACGTAACTGTTTACTTCATAGCAAGAGATGAGCCGAAGCCAAAGAACAATGCCCGGACGGGCGAGGTTACAGTACAGTACTCGAGCAGAGTGACAGCATTGATTAACTGCTCAAACAGGAATGCACTACAGCGCTTGGGGGGTCTTATTTATACCCAAAGCGCCAACGGTCAAAACAAGCGTTCCCTCTAGATTGTGCACACGTCACGAACGGCACAGACACACACAACACAGTCGGTAGTAGCGGCACACGCTAAGTCCGAGAGAGGGGAGAGAGGAGGTCTCCGCAGCGGACGCGGGGCCTCCGTGTCCTTGGGACAGGTCTCTGCGTGTTGCGTCGACACGCCATCGAAGTTTGATCGCGCCGACAGCGAGGCGCCTGTGATCAAGAAGTGTAGCGACGCGTTTGAATTGCCGGCTGCAAGCGTGAGTCACCAACAGGGGTCGCGGGTTCGATTCCCGGCCGCGGCGGCCGCTTTTCTGATGGAGGCGAAAAGCAAAAACGCCCGTGTGTACGAGATTTCGGCGCACGTTAAAGATCCCCAGGTGGTCAAAATTAATCCGGAGCCCTCCACTACGGCGCGCCTCATCGCCTGCGTTGCGTCGGCGCGTTAAACCCTACAATCAATCGAGTCACCAACAGGGAGGGCCTGATTGAAAGGTGCACGTTGTGGAGGCTCCGCCGCACAGCCGAAGAGTATTGAAGGAAGCACAGCGGCGGGCTCATTCGGAACAGCGTGCATGCGCACGTGTGTGTGTGTGTGTGTGTGTGTGTGCGTGCGTGCATGAGTGCGTGTGTATGTGCGTGTGTCTGCGTGTGTTTGTGTGTGTGTGCGTGTGGGCTGGCGGGCGTGTGTGTGCGTGCTTGCGTGTATGTGTGTGCGTGTGTGGGGATGTATGTGCGCGCGCGTGTGTGTGTGCGTGCGGGCGTGCGTGGGTGTTTGTGTGCGTGCGGGCGTGCGTGCGTGTGTGTTTGTATGTGTGCCTGTGTGCGTGCATGGGTGCGTGTGTGTGCGTATATGTGTGTGCGTGTGTGTGTGTGTGGGTGTGTGTCCGTGCGTGCGTGTGTATGTGTGACTGTGTGTTTGTGTGTGTATATTTGTTTGTGTGTGTGTTTGTGTGCGTGTAGGTGTGAATACGTGCGTGTGTGTTTGTGTGTGCGTGCGCGTGTGTGTGTGTGCGTGCATGCGGGTATGTGTGTGCGTGTGTGTGCGCATGTGTGTGCGCGTGTGTGTGCGTGTGTGTGTGCGTGCGTGCGTGTCTGTGCGTGTGCGTGTGTGTGCATGTGGGTGGGCGGGCGTGTGTGGGTTTGTGTGTGTGTTTGTGTGTGAGTGCGTGCGTGCGTGTGTGCGTGTATGTGTGTGTATGAGCTTGTGTGTGTGTGCGTGTACGTGCGGGCGGGCGTGTGTACGTGTGTGTGTGTGTTTGTGTGCGTGTGTGTGTCTGTTTGTGTGTACGTGCGTGCGTTCGTGTGTGTGCGTGTATGTGTGTGTGTGCGTGTGTGTGGGCACGCGTGTGTGTGTGTGCGTGCGTGTGTGTGTGCGTGTGTGTGTGTCTGAGCGCACGCGTGCGTGCGTGTGTGTGTGCGCATGTGTGTGTTTGTGTGTTTGTGCGTGTGTGTGTGTGTGTGTGCGAGTCTGTGCGTGTGTGTGCGTGCATGTGTGTGCGCGTGTATGTGTGTGTGCGTGTATGTGCGTGTGTGCGCGCGTGTGTGTGCGTGCATGGATGTGTGTGTGTGTTTGCGTCTGCGCGCATGTGTCTGTACGTGTGCGTGTGTCTGTGCGTGTGCGTGCGGGCGGGCGGGCGTGTTTGTGTGCGTGTATGTGTGTGTGTGTTTGCGTGCGCGTGCGTGCGTGCGTGTGTGTGTGCGTGTACATGTGTGTGTGGGTGTGTGTCTGGGTGGGTGTGTGGGTGGGTGGATGTGCACGCGTGTACTATGTGTGTGTGTGTGTGTGTGTGCGTGGGTGCGTGTGTGTGTGTTCAAGAAGCACTTAAATTTATCAAGCCGTTTTGTAACTGGGCTATCTCCACATGTTGCCAGCGCAGAACAAATGTTGTCCTTGTTGTTATTCCTTTCTTCGTGGCACATACACAATTCGTGGGTTGGCCAGGAATCAGATCAGGTGGCTTGAGGGGCAAGGTACCCGCTTCACAAAATTAACAAAACTATGAATTGGAAACGGGAAAGTTGTACAATGATGCGTTCCGCGTGACACCTGAACACGATGGCACGAAAGCGGCGAAAGAGACGCATACGCGCTGTATAAGATAAGAATTAGGATGAAGTAATTCGCGCCTAAAGACAAAGAAATGAAAGCTGACCCTGAGGTTTAACGCACCGGAGCTGCACTTGGGCTATGCGCCACGCTGTAGTGGAGTGCTTCAGAATAATTTAGACAATCTGGGGATCTTTAACGTAAGCCGAAATCTCGACACACGGGAATTTGCGCTTTTCGCCTCCATCAGAAAAGCAGGAAAGAAACGAAAGCGAAGAAAGCGGTGCAAATGCGACGTTGCAGCAAAGTAGCTGTTAATAAGTATCGGTAGGCTTTCACCTTCAAAACATGTAAGCAGACGTGACTGCCCTGCGGAAAATTTTCTTGTTGTTTACCAAGACAGTAGTTATAAGTAACGCCTAGATTTAAAGCTACCGAGAAAACTGGCTGAATTTGGGAAAGACAGTTCAACAATTGATTACATTTACTCCATCAACCAGACGACGGAGATACCCGAGAAGCCCGTTTACATGGCGTTTATGCCTAGCGAAAAGCATTTTGCTTTTTGCCTAGCAAAAAGCCTTTTCAGCACTACAGTCCCCTGTCGTGCTGAAAGCAATCAAAGAACAGGGAGTAGAAGAGATGTCATATGCAAGGAATCTATACGGTCACGTGAACGCTTCATAACGAGAGTGAGAAGTTCCCTTTCAGGAAGGTCTCAAGACAAAGGAATACCATCGCACCGAAATTATTCTCAGCATTTCTACAGGAGATATTTAGGAAGTGTGAATGACAACAGTCCTCGATGCAAGTAAATAGAGAATAATTGAGCCACTTGCAATTCGCGGTCTACATCGTTCAGTGAATCAGTGAATTGTTTAGTGATTCGAGAAACCTGCAATGGATCGATGCTTCAGGAACCACACTCAGAAAGCTTAGCCGTATGGTTAATAATAAATATGAGCATGTCGAAAGTAATAAGAAAGCGCCCCTTCAAGCCAGGCAGTAAAAGACCAATATACTTATTTAGATCAAATTGTGAGTGCCGATCAAAATCACGAGAAGAAAATCGGGTGTAGAATTTCAATTGACTGTAGAGCCCTCCGGTAGGCACCCTAATAAAAAGTAGGTTGCCTACTCCCCTAAAACGAAAGGTATACGGCCAATGCGTACTCCCGATTATGACTTATGGCTCAGAAGCTTCAGTGCTTGCTAATAACGCTGAAAGGAAACGTACGTAACCCCAAAGAGCCATTGAAATTGTAGGAGGAACACTTTGAGATATAGGAAACGAACGTCTTGGATTGGGGACCAAAGTCGGGTGGAAGACACATTAGTTAAAATTCGTAGAACGAGGTGCGGTTGGGTGGAAATGTAATTCTGTGAACCGAGAACCGGTGGGCCACTAGGGTAACGCAGTGACAACCGAGAGGCGGGACTAGAACGATAAAAAGACTGTCAACACTTGGGGGGAGGGATGAGATAAGGCAATTTGGTGGCACAGAATGGATTGGCAAAGCGCAGGATATGAGACGTTGTAGGTCAGTGGGGGAGATTTTTGCCCTGCAGTGGACACACATAAGCTGGCGATGATCATTGAAGATGACGAACATATTTCCGCGAACCATGTCAGAATTAACAAATACCGAAGCCTGCTCCTCGCACAGGGCAACAGTTTCAGGGAAATCATGCAGCCTTTCGACAGAAACCATTGCAGAAACGTTGCTTTTTTTACCATTTCGAAGCCATTCATGAGTTGGCAAGTTATGAAAACAAGCGCTGGGAGGGACGAAGGACGAAGCAAGTAGACAGGCCCTGGCTACTTGCTTTGTCCTTTGTCCATCCCAGCGCTTGTTTTCAGAAACGGATGACCAACACCCCCAGAAACCACACTTGGCAAATTAATTCGGGCTGATATAAGGCTGTAATAAGTTCACCTGAGCTTCTGTCTCCAGAGGTCACATAGGGTTTCTCCTTTCCATGGGAGAGAATAGGCCAGCGAATCACGGCTTATTGAAGACGTTAAAGCGCAGCTCGGTCGTAGATTTATCCGCACCCAAACGCCCTACCAGCCGCGTATGCCTCTAAACGAGGACTCAACCTGACCGAGAAGACAACAAAGAGAAAACAAAAGGAGGAATAACAGATGCGACCTCATCTCATGCCTAGAAAGTGAGCGGCTGAAGCGGAACAACCTCGGAGGAACCGTCGATCGTGCGACAAGTGCCGTCCAGGACCGGGTTCCGAGCCTGCCAGGATCGTTAACCGAAGCCGCCGGTATATATTGCTCGGCGAGTGTGCTCAGCACTCAGCCGTGGAGGCAAGCAAAACAGCCGATCGAAAGGCGGCGAGCACGGGACGGCTGGCGCCGCTCGCTGGCCAGCCCTCTCTCTTTTCGCTCTGGCGACGGAGCTGAACTTCCGTGGGCTCTCCTGCCTCTAATATATGTATTCTGCGTGGGAAAACAGTCTTGATTAGCGCTCACCCGTTGCTCTCCCGTTGCCATGCTCCCGTAGCTCCCCACGCCTGCGGTCTTGGTGGGCCTATCTTGCGCTTCAACTCTGAGCAACACAGACACAGAGAAAACTTTACATTTTATATTGGTACGGAAGAATTGTGTATAATAGCGAATTTTGTATTGGAATGGTAAGTTTCCCGTCTCTCCCTCTTCAAGAGTAAGCATTCCTTGACGACGACCCCAACACGAAAGCCAAAGAGCTTTTTTCGCGACGCCTTGTATCTTCAAAATAAATGCGGAATAGCTCAATTTAACATATGTAATTATAATAGTAGTGCAAATGTAGATGATTGGCACCTGCAGAATTTGTACCTACATTTATACCTAGCATTGCATTTATATGGAATAGTAAAGCCGACTCCAACAGACTCAGTGGCTGGAAAAGTGTGAATGAAACCTGTAAAGGGCACCTACGGTTCAAAGGCACAATAGCAAGGAAAAGAACATAGTTTGGAGTTGTCTATGGGTGTACCAGCCGCGCATGCATAGAAGAAAATTTGGAAATGGTAGCCTGACTCAGAATAGATATCGGCGAGTTCAAAGACTCGGGTAAAATCATCTCAGTTGGCGATATGGACACCCGCGTAAAACATTCCAATGGATACACGATCGCAATGGCTCTTTTCTTTGTCCGTAATTGCAAACGCAGAAAGCAAGTGTGACAGACAAGTAAAGTGGGAAAGCGATAAAAGACAGTCGAGCATAGAGGGTCTCAGAACCATTGTATGAGAGGTTGAGCGAAACAAAGCTATATATGAAAACGGAACATACAGCTCAGGATGCGACCACAAACGGCGCTGCCTCCCTCGGACATGGTGGCCGAGGCGGCAGAGGACGACGCCCGCCTGCTCATCCAACGACACCTCCGGACCAGGCATCCAGACCCAAGGCTGCGAGTCGGAGGGGGCCTGCCGCCTGTGCGGGCATCACGCCTGCCTCGTCGACTGCGCTCGGCAGTCCTTCGCATCCGTGTGGGGGACGCCTGGACGGCAGAGCGGAAAAACCGACTGGGGCGGGTGGCCAGCCCCGCCTGTACTCACTGTCGAGCGCCCGTGCATTCCCTGCCACATGTACTCTACGAGTGCCCCAAGTTTGTGGCAGGGCGGGCAGACCTGCTGGCCGTGCTACGAGGAGTGCGGCCGCTCGAGGAACTACTTTTACCCCAGGCAGTGCCAGGGAGCGGGACAAAGTTCTCGAGGCCCTGGGTGCATACCTGGGTGCCTCGGGGCTCCACAGCGCACTCCGCTAGAACATGTAACCGCCCAGGTTGCAGTAGAGTGCTGCTGCAGGCGTAGCTTTCCTGTGTGTGTATATGTGTGTGTGTATGTGTGCAGGTGTCTTTTCTGCTACACCACTGTGTCCTATACCTTGATGTTTATTTATATGTCTAGTGTTTATATGTATTTGTTTTTTGCTCTTAACTCCTCGTTTTTTTTAGATGCGACGCTGAGAGGAGCATCTCTTGCCGGCGGCCCTGTCCCGCGTGCGTCCGTCGTCCGCGTTCGCACAGCTGCGTCTCTCCACCGCTCGCCTCCTCTCCTCTCTCCGATAGCGAACACTCTCTCCCAACATCTGCGGTCGCGCTGCCCGCGGCTGCGCACTGTGAGCATGTGCAGTACTCTCTCTCTCCGCGGTCTCCTCTTCTTCGGGCGCGCTGCGCATAGAAGCGGAGTGCCGCGCTCCGGCCGGTCTCTCAGTCGACGGTCGTCCGCGCTTGCGCTTGCGCTTGCTCTCTTGCCGTACCCGACGATTGTTTGATGCGACGCCAATGGAACCCCCTTCAGCGTCGCATCACACCAGGGTTCCCGCGAGGGAAGGTGGGCGTAATTTTTTTCATTCTTTTCTTACACCAATTTTCTGTATATATGTTCCTTCTTAATCTTGCCTAGGTGTTGTATGCGATTGATGTAAGCCCTCTACCTTATCCACCTATTCCTATGTACTCTTTCCTCCCTATCCCACCTCCCCTACACCAGCAGGCGTTCCGGTGTCCGCCCCTAGGCGAGACAATTTACGCCTGCTGGTGGACCTTCCTTTCCTTCTATTGTTCAATACATACATACATACATACATACATACATACATACATACATACATACATACATACATACATACATACATACATACATACATACATACATACATACATACATACATACATACATACATACATACATACATACATACATACATACATACATACATGCATGCATGCATGCATGCATGCATGCATGCATGCATACATACATACATACATACATACATACATACATACATACATACATACATACATACATACATACATACATACATACTACATACATACATACATAGTTTGCACTTTGGAAGCGCAACCCAGGTACATCCAGAAATATTCGCAGACGGAGAAATTAATTTTCACTATGTATGTACAGTGTAAAACTATCGCTGATGGGGCGGAAGGCGAAATAAATAGAAACTCAGAAAAAAATTAGGATTACGACAAAAAAAATTGTCTTCATAAAAACGAAGATGCATGAAGACAAGAAACGTAACTGATTAAAAGGGAAGAGAAAACCGATAGGCTGGTGGAGTACGGAAATAAAAGAGGCGACTGACTAGTAGAAAAGGGCGTTGAGATGACACAGGGATGAAAGAAAAGCTAGCCAAACGAGGTAAAGAAAATATAAAACAGCTACGGGGAGAAAAAAACTTCAAGTGCGGAAAATGCCGCAAGCAAAAATCGAGCAAGAAAGCGACCAACGCATGACAGAAATACGGATGGATAGAAGCGAATTCAGGCACTTTCGAATCCACCTAAACGCACTAGGCTCAAAAAACTGCCATCCGCCGCTGTGGCTCAGTGGCTAAGGCGTTGCGCTGCTAAGCACGAGGTCGCGGGTTCGATTCCCGGCCGCGGCGGCCGCTTTTCTGATGGAGGCGAAAAGCAAAAACGCCCGTGTGTACGAGATTTCGGCGCACGTTAAAGATCCCCAGGTGGTCAAAATTAATCCGGAGCCCTCCACTACGGCGCGCCTCATCGCCTGCGTTGCGTCGGCGCGTTAAAACCCTACAATCAATCAATCAATCAATCAATCAATCAATCAAAAAACTGCCTGTGCGGGTGTGTATGTCTGTGTGTTGTGAGGAAGCTGAGCGGTTGATTGTTCGCGTCGGGCAATGCCGCTAGCCTCGTGCTAGGCATGTATGGCCGCTGGATGGCGGACACGGTTGAGAACATGTTCGGCGCTATTACTGTGCGACGTCTCCTTACACGTTCTACTTAAAGGGGCCCTGAAAGGCATTTTGAGCACACTAAATGAACTAGCGCAATCGCTAGATTGGGTCGCCAACGTCACCTGTGCCAAGTATTACTCTTTTACGCGCAGCGGAAAGCTCACACTTTTGTTGCAAAGTTTGTCGCTTTTTTCTCACCCTTTCCTTCGTGTTTTTGGACGCCGCCATCTTCACATGTCTACATCATCGATTCCCAGATGTTCGTCATGAGCTAGACATCCTGCTATTGGGCGGCTTTTTCACGCACTTCCGGCAAAGAGATGAGTCGTCTGCTCAGCGTCGGCTCGCCGGCTGATCTGCCAGCGGTGCCAGCGGAGTGCCGGAGTGCTTTGACATTTTACGACAAACGAAACAAGTGTAAACAAACGCTTAACCGTTTGTATTGAATGCAACACGGCCATAACACGACGTGGATTTTATCTTACGTGAGTACGTACCATAAAGAAAGTCCCGTGGCACTTCTTTGGTGCAATCGCAGAGAACGCCCTGAGCCGAATGCCCGGGTTTGACGCGTACATTTTATTCAACTTCAAAACAATCCAGAGATGCGTTTCGAACGAACGCAACGTCACAACATGCGTTGCAAGTCTGAACCGCGATTGACAGACGATGAGTTGCCTCATCCTGCCCGTCGTAAATACGGCACTCACCTTACACCCGGTTTGCGGGGACGAGCAGCAAGTCACAACTCTGGCGCGCAAGCGAGAAGGCTTTTAGCCAGGCACACTGCACATACCCCATGCGAGGTTGAGTGGTACGTCGTTCGAGAAAGATAATCCAGACCATGTGAAGCACTATCCACCCGCAGAAGTACAATGTCGCATTTCATCGCGAAACGAACGCGTCCACAACACACAGGAGGCGATGCACACACACACACAGAGCTTCGGTCGCTGCATTGGCTTAGCTGCAAGCTTCGTTCGGACTATCAGCGATGCTACGACGATACAGAGCTGCGTGAGGACGACGTGCTAACCACTTCACGTATTTAAAAACACAGGGGCAAAGAACTAGGTTCATCGGAAGCAAAAAATCTTTCCTTCATTATAGTGCCTGAAATATACTGGCTAGTGTGCCAAGGGCGGGCTCCAGGCGGGCGCCGGGAGCGATGTACGCGGCCGTCTGCCGCTTGGGGCGCTGCCGTGCGGGAGTGCGCGCTTTCATCCGGCCCGAGCAGATCGCGCGGTTACCTCCGAGCTGCGTAGCAGACGGCAGCGCGGCAGAACTTTCCATTCCCGCTTGCGACGAAAGCGAGCGAAAGCGACGGGAATTCTGTCGCGCAACCAAAATTTGTCCCGACCATTCGACAAAAACGATCGTCGCGCGACAAAGCGACGGAATTCCTGCCGCTCTCACTCGCTTTCGTCGCAAGTGCGAACGGGCCTTTATGCGCAATCTCCGCCCCACATAAAACAAGCTCTTGCTTGTCGCCTGAGCATACGGTTGATATCTGACTACGTTACACTGTGCTTGCAGTGTATTTAAACGATGTCACTAGGTTTGAAACGTACGCGCTCGGCGTGCAGCTTTGTAAACGCAAGCGGTTTCACATACGCACGCTATTTTGCTGCTAACAGAGTTTTAGTACAGCGTTTGTGGCCTTTGCATACGCTAAACGCTAAATTTTTGCGTCCCGCTACGTGACACCGCGATGGGAGTTTTAGTAGAGCGTCTCATCAGTTTTGCGTAGCGACACACTAATGCATACGGCGCCATCTGTCAAATGTTTTCCGAAATGTCTCGCCGGCTGATCTGCTAGCGGAGTGCCGGAGTGTTTGGACATTTTACGACTATCCAAACAAGTGCAAACAAACGCTTTCCCGTCAGTGTTGAATGCAACACATGGGTGCAGCTTGTCAGAACACGGGTTCTCGCTGATCGAGTGCAGCGTTGGTTTGCTCTTCGCCTTCACGTTCATCGCCGCTGATAAAGCGATCCGATCCGGCGCGTTTTGTGCACGGGTTCTGTGTCGGTTGAAAATGTCTTTTTTCACATGCCGCCGGTAGTAGGAATTACAACCACCGCAAAATAACACCCGGCACCAGCGGGGCCACATCTGAGAACGCGCTTTTTGGATAAACAGTGCGCGGTGCACCAAAGGGAACGAGCGCACGATTCTCCCCACGCGGCTGCGAGTTCGCCGCCGATACCAACTGCAGCCCTGCAGCTACGTACACCGCGAAAGGGCAAGGCCAGGCCGCACACATGCGGCCAGGTCATTCGTTCGCTTTTCCAGCCTGTGTCCATGGTGTCTACAGGGATGAAAAAGCCGAAAGAGCTGGCCCGTAGCAGACGGCAGTCTGTGGGAGCGCAATAGCGGAAGTACGTCACCGCTGAGGAGCGGAGCATCATGGGAGCGGAGGCCAACAGCGAAGAAACAGTTGAAAGGAGGAGGAAATACGGCGCGACGATAATTCGCGGTTTTTGATTTACGATTTCTCAGCTAATACTCATCGCTTTAACAAAATTCTTGCAGGAGGAGATTGCTAATACATTGCTTTATTTGGTTAAATGTACATCCATGCATCGGCGGAAGGCATTTCAGGACCCCTTTAAGACGCTAAAACTCACACTTTCATTTGTTTCCAGCCCTTGGTTAACACTGTCACTTTTCGAAACGAATCATCAAGTTTTTCAGTTACAACGGTACTGAGCCCGAAAGAACTGGAGTCACCCGGACCCGAACCGAACCGGTATTTGTTTAGTTCGACACTCTGGTAGGAATGTTATTATATACATCTAAATCAGAGTGTCGAATCGGGAAAAAAATTAGCGTTCAGTTAAGGTTCTGGTTCGGGGGAAATCATTTCGCTCCGGTTTAGTTCCGGCTCGACTAAATTACGCACCGTAATGATTCACGAACCGGTTTGGGAAGATTAATTTAACTAAGCGCGAAAAAATTAAACTTTACAGTTCAAAGGGACCATTACCCAAAAAATGAAGGAAGCTCACACTAACACTTAAGATTTGAAGGTAGCGAAACTGGACGCAACCTTCACGACCATCACGACGGTTTAAGTGCACGCACAGTCGATTTGCTTCTTCTTCACTGCCGCAACGACCTTTGCTCCATCATTGTTGTTATAAGTGTGAGCTTCCTTCATTTTTAAGAGAAAATCATTGAATCACCTTGGAGGGGCGTACGCTATGACGCGTCTTTCTCGTTACGAGCGAGTGTTGGCACGATTACGGTGAACGCTGTTTTTTTTTTTTTTTTTTTTTTTTTTGAAGGGGTGTGGTGTGGCAATCTTGGCCAATCTCCTTAAGTGGGTATACTTGGCTTGACAAATGTGCGCCGGGGACGCTGGACGGCCGCCGCGAGGCTCGCACGCACGAGCTCTCGGCATTTTCTTGGTTTTGCTTTAACTGCTCTGGCGGTCCCCGAGAGACACGCGCTCACGTGCTCTCGGCATTTTCTTGGCATTTGTAACTGTCGACACCAAACTCAAACGATTTGCTAATCAGCTTCGCTGTTAAAAAAGGCAAGTTTGGTTCGTTCAGAAGATGTCTTTGCCCCAGTAGCAATGATATCTACCTTAATAGCACATTTAAACAATTAGGCTAGATACTCTGGAAAATAGATGAAGTTGTTGCCGTTCACCAGGCGCTCTCTTTCCTAGCTCTTATGATGTCACAGGGACATGTTTTTTTATGACGTCTTTATTTCTGCTTTGTACAGGTTATATACCTTGCGACAGAAATGGGGGAGTTTATGGTGGAGAGGGAGGGGGGCCGCTGTCCACGTCTTCAAGGTGGGGTGGTCCCGACGTCGGCTCTGCAAAGAAACGGCCGGGTCCTCTCTCGTCCTTAAAATATTGAAAAAAAGCCCACCAGAGCCGGAGTGCGTCCGATGGTCCAACGTGCGATGGTGGATCTATCCACTCTTTGAGGGTTCCAGGTCGGCGTACGCCTAGAGACTGAAGTGCAGTCTCCCGAACCGCGCTAAAGGCAGGGCTATGCCACAAAATATGTTCAGTCGTGCCCCTTGCGGGGCATAACTGTGATCGGAAGCCGGCGACTAGCAACCGCTGACCAGAGCCCCAGGGTTGTGAGAGTTAGTGGTCTCCAGTCTTGTCAGACCGTACCTCTTGAGTGCTAACATGAAGTTAAGGAGCTGATCAATCTGCTTTCCCATTTTAAATCACTGCTGGCGTTGGCTAGAGTCAGTGTTCAACTTTTTTTTTTTTTAGTACTCATCTTTTTTAGTGAAAACAACGGCCTGTGGGGCCTAAGTTGAGTCGAACGAAGTAATAAAGGTTAGTACTATTAATAAAACAAGTTCACGGTTTATTTTAGTTTTTCTGATCCCTTTGACGTCCTCAACAGAGCGTGAAAGTAGACGGAGCAAAGGAACAGCGCTGATTACGAACAATGGTATGGAGCAGCCTTTCAAGCCAGCAAAAGATAATTCTACCTGCATTTTAATACCACTAACAAACTACAAAAAAATGGTACGAAAATTCTGAGAAATGTCTACTAATGCGTAGACATTGCTTCTAGCCGCTCTCCTGCATAGTGAGCCCCTTTGTTGGCTTCACCTCTATACACAAGTGCATTGGTGGGACAAGGTTTTACGAAGAATAAGCAGTTTTATACCGAAGTAAAAAAGCCCTCTGTATCCCTCTGTATCCCCATGAATTAGATAATATGCAACAAGTAGGCACGTTTAGCGTGTGGGCCACTGATGCGCGGTGCACCAGTTTCTTGACTTGCCTGCCACTGCACATTTTTTTTATTATTGTTAACCGGACTTTTCGTCAACCGGGCTTCTCCCTCAGATCGGCAGGGGAACGCATGAAAATGCTCTACCGCCCAGAGACTCTTGAATATCCTCCACCTGAGAAATCTCTCAACAAAATTCAGCCAGACACCCGGAGGCAGCTCCGAACTAACACAGTCTAAATTATAAATTATCCCGTATACGCCCGTATAAATTACCCTGTATTTGTTGAGGAGCTTACCGACCCGAGTGCTCCGTATGTAAAGCCGAAAGAGCAGATTTGGCAACTTCTGGTCATGACACGAGCACTTTAGGTCGCTGGAAGACATGGTCTTGTTTCCACCCCGCATGACCACCAGCCCACCATCGCTTGCCCCTTTTTGACAAATGTGCAGGTTCATTCATCCATCCAAAAAAACGGGCTAATAGTACACAAGAAAAATTCAATCTCAAGATTATAACTTTTATGCGACGTAAAATAAGAACATCACAAGACAATTATGAAAAATATATTCTTTATTTTTTTTTTAAGTTGTCTTTCTATAGTCGCAGCGAGAGCTACGCCGGGAAGCGCAAAGTCGATGCATCATATCGCCTGCAAGCAACCAAGATTTTAATTCTCCGTATGCGCGCCACCAGCAGCAACATGCAATTTCAATATTGGTGCGCATCCCTTTCCTCAAGTTGCGACGACGACGATTAGGCATGGCGTTGATAGTACTGTGGTTGATCTAAGCGGCAAAAGTGCGTGGATGATTACGAAGCCGATGGTACATAAAGGGGAAAAAATTGGCTGGCGATTATGATACTCCCTAATGCGGTATTTGGGCGCAGCAGCAGTGCGCTGAGGCAACACTCACTCGTGGGTTCTCTTGGCGGCAGCAATGATGAGCCTCTGAGTCGGCGGCGCGAAGTGAGACTCAGGAAGGGACGGCGAACTGGCTCTTAAGCGAACGCACATCATAGTCACGCGCACGCCCCCTTCATGTTTTCGCCAATTGTCGCGCCGTCGAGCGCCTCGTGCGGGCACAGCATACTGCCCCCTCCCCTCCCTCACCGCACACTTACGGAGAGCGCTGGCTCGCGCCGCCACAGCGAACCGCACTCCCCTCCCAATTTTGCGACACTCTCCTCCTTTGCTTTCTTTCATCGTTCGCTCTTTTTTTCACTCGTCGGTCTTGTCATCGTTCACTCAGTTACGCCGACAACGCGGCTCAGCCCAGAGACGGCGGCCAAAGGGATCCACCCTAAAAAGCGAATGACACTGCCCGCGCTATATCAACAACGGTGTACAAACCGCTTCATCAGGAACCGGTAACCGTTGTTTATTTTTTTTTTTTTTTTCAGTTCAGGTCCGGGTTTCAGCGGTATTAAAAATAACGGTTCCGGTTCCGGTTCTGTTCCTGCCTAAACATCGGTTCAGTTCCGGCTCGACACATTGATTTAAATGCGTATGAGAAAAATATTCGCCTTCCCGAAATCCAATGGTTTAAAGGTAACACAAAGGAAGTACACAAGTCTGTAGAGGTGACTAAAAGAAGGTTGAAATGCTTGTTGAGGGAACGAAGAGATGGGGATATAACGCAGGAAAGCTACCACCCTTTGCGGAATAAATTGATTATTAGCCCGTGGGTAATAGCAGCGCTGAAATGAAAGGAATAGCGCAACACAGATAAAAAAGCTTTTTCGTGAGATCACACAGGTCATCACCCCATACCAATGAGATATATGACCAATGAATTCATTAATGGCTTCATGTGATTTGTACGGAGGCATTCAAATAGGCCCTAGGGCCATCATATTTTAATACGACTATTGTCACTGCCTCTGAAAATAAAGTCTTCCAAGCAATGCATTTGTGTACTATTGTGAAGCCGACTTTTTACCGATCCGCAAATGAACGAGCGCAAAAGAACCCTGACGCGAATAACTCCAAATATAAAAAAAAACACGAAAGAATTGTAAAGGACAGTTAAAACGAAAACAAATTAAAAAAAAATTTATAAACGCGTTCTTTCAATGCTAATAAATGAAATGTAAGATTGGCGAGATGGTAAACCGCTGTAATAAGGCTCCCGCACTAGGCAATTATCCAAATGTATGCGCAATTTTTAGCGTGCCTGCATATGTGAGTACGCGCTTGGTAATGTGCCTGCGTGCGCAGCGCCAGCACGCCACGCCGGGGGCTGCAAGATGGTGTAGATTCAGCTGACTTTTAGGATATCGGTTTATTGAGCTCTGTTGCATCACGCAACATGGTACTGTGCGTAAACGAAGCTTTCCTGGAGACGCATAGCTTTCTGTTGCATTCGGCGACGCATGGCTATGAAGTGATGTTGAGCAGCCCATTCTGTACCCTTAAACTCTAGTTGGCTTGATGTCGACTTGAGGGCGACTTGGTCAATACGGAACAAACACATCCATTATGCGGACATAAAGAAGAACTGAACAATCAAAACTGCTGTTCAGTTCTCTTCACTCAAATCGATCAGCAAATATTCCACGAACAACAGTAAAAAAAATCTCATTGAAAGCGAGAATAATTTGAAGTGAGTGCGAAGAATAGCTCTCCCGAACTTTTTTTTTTCCCCCTTTTCACGTGTTTTCTTCAAGTCCCACGCGCTCCCGCTGTCGCATACAGGGAGCTTCGTGGGCTTTGTTTGCAATTCAGGAAATTCTGACTAGTTCCCATCTTTCCACCCGCCTCCGAGTTTGTTTGAAATTTCTCAGTTTTGTGCTTCCTTATAACTGCAGTGCGAGGCGAAAACAACTCTTTGATTACTTGGGGCACGCGTGCATACTGGAAATTTGAAGCGATACATTACTGCGCGGCGGCGGCGGCGCATTGCAGCACGACCGGCTGAGCCAGCGGATTATTTTAGCAGCATTTATGGTTGGATGCGGCACCCCGAAAACATACTCATCATGGGCGTGCACGTACGCGCGGAACGCGCTGAAATCTTTTGTCCGGCGGACGGAAAACAAAGGGCGCTCTAACGAGTAGCAAAGCATCTTCGCTTTGCCCGCCCCCGGCTTGCCTCAAAAAAATTTGCATTTGGCATTCAGTAAGTGCTAGGCATTGGGTGTAATTTATGCGACGACTGCACCGTTGTGCTAAACGGCGCACAATCTTGCCCTGCCGTAAATCTGAGTCGAGTTGCAGCTTGCTAACATGCAGTTTTTTCGTAACGCTGTGCCACGCTGCACGTGGTCATAATGCTGCAGAGTGTTTCTGTTTGCGCTTTTTAACGAGTGCCCGCTGCATACTACAGAAAGCTTCCAAGCAGGCACAGTGGCCCTACGCGAGCAGAGGTTTCCATTACGCATTTCTCCTTCCGTCGCTGGCTGTGAGCGGTGCTTGTGTCAACCTTTTTCTCGCGTACTAGATCCTCAACCTTCTGGCGAGAATCGTTGCTTTTTAGAACTGAAATGTTTTACTGTTAGTTCGATTATTGATGTACCGTCTATATTGGCTACGAGGGGCTGCTACAGCGTGTTTCTATAGCGCTGTCGATTACCTTTTTATTGCGGAAAAAATGTGGTATTTATTCCTCGACAAGGTTTTCCCTCGCGTGTTGACATTGTTCTTGTCATGGCAACAAAAACGTGGTGCCTGCTTAGCTGTAAATATCGTAAAAAATGGATTAGAGGGGCCATGAAGAGAGAATACAAGTTTTTTTTATTCGAAAGATTAGGTGTTTTATAGTGCTCCCAGCGCTTGTCCGGCTATAAACGATGCTTTATTCACTGAGAAATTACACAATTTAAGCCAAATATTTCCAGGGCAGGTGTTTGAAACAAATGTTAGGAATGTTGACTATAGGGCTGCAGCGGACGACGAAACGTCTTTTGTTGCATCGTTTACCGACCGTCACAATACCATTCAGGCCAGTGTTCACGCGTTCTTTGTTTTTGACTATATCTGCCCCTGGCTTCCCAGCCGAAAAAAACCATTGGCCGACCAATTGGTCCAATTTGCCACCCAATGGGTCCAAATGGAATCCCAATGGGTCCGAATGGCAACCCAATGGGGCCAATTGGACCTATTGGAGCGATCCGAATTGGGCCCATTGGCTCGATTAGGATGGCCAGTTGGGCCAATTGGACCCATTGGCTCCAACCATAAAGTTAATACTACTGACTGCTCCAACATGATGACCCAATCGGGGAGCCATTTTGGATAGTATTTGGATAGTATTCAATTACGACAACCATTTGCTGAAATTTAATTCTCTCTCTCACCCGTAATTTGAAACCTGCAGAAATGTTCAAAACTTCAACCTTTACAAATGTATATTTATGAGGCAATTAATTTTGATATTACAATCAGCAATTCAAGATAAAGTTCTCAAAACAACAACAAGCAAACACTAAAGAAAACTTTCCGACACGAGTAGCAAAATTGTTTTGAAATAAAACCACGATCCAATCCCATCCAATTCAATCCATAGACGTACAGTGGATAAGTGGTATTCAACGTGGTGCTGGCGGTGTAGGTAGTCTAGGCGTGTTGGTCGGTTGCACACGCAGTCTTCTCTGGCTGTGCATTGCATTGGAAATGTAAAGTGGTCTGCAAGAGTGTGAGAAGTGGCGACGATGATGTCGCACACCCATAGCAGTGTGTTTCAAGATGCATCTTTACGTTGAACGCCGCTAAGCCTCGCACCGAAGGAAGAGTGCTTCTGTTTATGTGAGTAATCATAGCTGGTTCAGTTTTCCTTGCCATTTTCACTCCTCATAGCGTGAGCGGTATTATTAAGAATTAATTTGTCTGCCTAAATGTATTTCAGGGCTGTTCATGTTACGATTGACGGGTTCACGACAGGGACGTTGTTGAAGAGGTGAGCTCACGCCACTCAACATTTCAGTTTCAGCGCCTTGTTGTTTTAATGCGCGAAACTGTGGTTTATTATAAACTTAACCCATTGTTTGCTTTTGCCACTCACTTTGTGAAGGTCCAGCCAGCCTGCGGCGAGCGGAGCACGGCATGGACAATGGCCTGTGGAAAATTGCTTAAAGGACGAACTGTCTGCATGCTGTGTATACAAACAGAGCAATAAAGATATTCATCCATTCCACGAGTTCTATTTGTGATACAGGTAACCAACGCACTACAGCGCAGCTCAGATGGAGTGGCTGCAGCAATGGGATAGAACCAACTAAAAGTGCAACAAGTTGGCAGCCAATGGGAAGACCTATTGGCGTTCCAATTTGTCGGCCAATAGGTCACCCAATTGGCCGGCCAATAGGTCTCCCAATTGGACGGCCAATGGGTGCCTAATACATTGTTGGCCGACCAATTGGCCGACCCATTGGAATTCCAATTGGTCGGCCAATGGTTTTTTTCGGCTGGGTTATTTTTGTTACGGTTAATAGTAATCGTTTCGTGAAACACTCGGTGTGCTCGACAAACAGGGTCACGTAAGACAATGTCGCTTACACCAATCGACCAGCGTCGTGTGAGACAAACTGAAAGTGCCGGACTGCTGTGCAGCTATAACAGGCATAGTGTGCGTATACGCACTGGTGCTTCCATGTTTGCGTGTGCGTTCGTAACTCTCATTGTTTACCCCGCTATTCTCACTGCTATAAAAAGAATATGCATTAAATTTAAGTGCATATAGCTCGTTCTGCAAGCTTGAAAGCCCTGCCTAACTCTGTTTCCTTTTGTCGGCCTCGGCCAATCGCACAGGTGCCCATAATACGTCCTGGGGAAATGAGCTACCGGGTCGGCGAAAAGCAAAAATGCCCGTGTGTACGAGATTTCGGCGCACGTTAAAGATCCCCAGGTGGTGAAAATTAATACGGAGCCCTCCACTAGTACGGTGCGCCTCATCGCCTGCATAGCGTCGTCGTTTTAAATCCTACAATCTATCAATGAATCAATGAGCTACTGGGTCGTATAGCCATTCTCTTTTTTTTTCCTAATTATATAGCTTATTGGAACGAAGTTTGAGTTAAAAGTGGTGTCAGAGTTGTTCTAACGAGGCAATCTTTCGAATGAACTATATTCGCATTTCGTCTTCATGGGCCCTTTAAAGAGTAAGCATTTTAAAACTGTCAAGCAAAAGAGTGTAAGGCGCGCTGTACTGACACGATTATAATGAATCGCCCGCAGTAAGGCACTTGACCCGCTCAATTTTGAAGAAACCTAGATTAGCCACGCGTTACGCGAGTCGGCGAGCCCAGTTAATTTCTGTGAGTCTATCTGCTTGCTCGGGAGGAGTGCGCTCATCGTTATTCTGCCTACTTGAAACCCCAACACGATGCTGTATGCCCATTTCACACCTCCCGCCCTCTTTCATTTTGTTAGCCCGTCCCTAATGCACAAGATGTACACGGAGACGCACCCAGACGATACGTGCAGGGTGTGTCGTAAAGCCACCGCGATCCTCGAGCACATCGTCTGGGACTGTGTCAACTTCCCGGAAGAATCCACGACAGGAAGACTGCCACCCGCCTTCGAGGAGGCGAAGCGATCCGAAGACCAAGACCTCCAAATCCAGGCCGGCCAGCGGGTCCTCGTAGCGTTGACCAGGCAGGAGTCCAAGCGACCCGATGACGGGAAGCGAGGCTCAGGCCTGGCGGCGACGGCGAGGGTGACTCCGGCCAAGTCTGAAGTCTTAGTGTAAGTCTTTAACCGCCGGCCCAATAAAAGTTTTTTCCAATCCAATCCAATTAGCATTCACTCGGCTTCTGACAACTACGACGTAATGTAGTAAACACTATTCAATATTTCGACACTAACTTTTACCGCCGAATAATATTCTGGCTTCAAAATATGTGATCATGCCATCAGAGCAGATGTGGCATATAAAGTTGCAGCTGAAGCGAACAAATACTTGGCGTAATACGCCAAGTATTTGCACGTTTCCCTCCTAGGTAATACTTCTTTTTTCGCAAATTAACGCAAACGCGGGATGTAAGTTCGATATTCAAATTCGCGTCCTAGAGTGCCGAAACTGCTACTCCTTGGCTAAGGGGCGCGCTGTGTAGGAAAGGAAGGCTACGCAAGGTTTTATGCTGTTACGTGTGTAATCCGCGCCGGAGCGCAGACGGCGCCAGCGCTGCAGCGTTCTCTGTTGGCCACGCCAATCGTCCGGAGCGCGTGTGCGCCGTTCTGGCGTGGGTCTCCATCATCCTCATCATCGTAATAGAGACGACGAACATAATCATCACCGTCTAAGCCGTGAAGAAGACGAGGACGTGCCCCTTCATGAGCGCGTGTTCTTGGTGTGTGACTGCTACGTACCAGGCATCGGGCACAAACTCATTGAAATACATAAATAGATCCTCTTTTCCGCTGTCCTACTGGCCCTGATCAGTTGTTGCACCGTGGCAATACTTCCTCACCAGCCCCACCCCCCCATTGTTTAACCTGCGCCCAAATCATGTACGCATGGCCGTTCTCGAATTTAGCTCCCATTGGGAATCCAGCCTTTGCGTCATGAAATACAGCTCGGGAATTTGCTAAATCGAGTTTCTCATGAAGCCGCCGTACAGTCGGGCCACATACGGCTGCAAAAATATTTCAATTGAAGTTCAACAGTCGCGCCTCTCAAGTAAGAAATACGTCGCGTCTATACAATTACAGAGCATACGTTCACATACCGGTCCTTTACAGAGTGACCACTTTAGCGTGTTTACGATTGCAATTCTTGTGGGCCGTCTTAATGGTGAAGTGTTGCACTTATGTGTAAACATTGGATCTGTTCGCTTGCATGTGCTTCAACTGGTAGAGATGATGGAACTGAATTAATTGCGGAAAACTGATCGGCCAATAATTGAGACTTGATAGCGGTGCATTTTATTTTCACGCGCGCCCACTGCAAAAGTCGCCCGTTACCCCACTGAACGAAGTCTAACGAAATCTGTCGCATAGCAAAAAAGAGCTGAATCTCGAGGCCGGTGGTCGCAGAATTTGAATTGAGCCTTTCAGTCTCTAAAGGACCGCTATGTGAGCGTATTCTCTGTAACTGGTCAACCTTAGATAAACGACGTGGGTGATACTTCGTAAAGCGCCGTTTAAGTACATGGCGCTTCATTTCCAGCAGGGTGTCGGAACGAAATATTTCTCGTTCCGGTTTCTGTTTCGTTCCAATCGTAAAAGTTCCGTTACGCTTCCGCTCCGGAACGAAAAAAAATAATGGTTCGTAACGGTACATAATGGTTCGTGGTAGCCCGCAAGAAAATTGAGAACTGAGTTTCCGCTGTGTTCTGCGTGCAACCGCAGCGTGACTTGTATATACCTGCCTTCACTGAGTGCCACTCTAATGTGCTGCTTTCGCTGGACTCTATCGGTGCATGCTCGTGGTTGGTTGGTTGGTTGGTTGCCTCAGAACATGGCACATACCCACGCGGGGGATTGGCCAAGAAGCTTTGTACCTAATCAGGATGTGACCTATATTATTTTAGATCCGGAAATTTAGAAAAGGAAATACGGAACAGAAAGTATTTGTATATTATGAAAGCAGAGTCAGGAAGAAAAATTAAATAAATGTGAACGTGTAATCACGCGAAACTGTGCCTCTTCTTTTTCTTCCTTTTTGTTAGGTCGTGTTTCTGAATAGTATTTGTGTTTATTCATGTATAGCACCCAGCTACAGCAATGCCTTTGGAGAATGTAGGTTATATCAATAAATAAATGATTACATAAATAAATAAATACACAAGTAAATGACTAAATAAACAAATAAACGTTTAAACAAATTAAACAATAAGTAAACAAGGCCGCGATGTCTGCTTCACAGCCAACTGCGGGCGGCGATCACGCGGAGAGCTATGCACTGACCATCGAGACAGACCTATAGTGTTCTAGACATTGTTAGAACATGGTAACAGATGGAGAGAGTAGGGAAGCACGCAGCAAGCCTGCATTAGGAAAGATGGCGCCAGCGAAAAGAAAGCCGACTTTATACATATGCCAACGAACAGGCGGCATATGCCAGCAAACCTCCCACCTCGATTGCATGGAAGTTGGAATGTCTGCTGAAATACCTGAACTTTCCACTCGAACCGACAACCGAAACAAAGTTTTTTTTTTTTTTCTGTTCAGCGCCCAAACGAAGTAATAAATAACGTTTAGGTTACGTTCTTTTTTTTTTCGGTCAAAAATATCATTTTTTTTTTGTTTGTTTGTTCGTTTCTGTTTCCAGTTTTTTTTTAGTTCCGACGCCCTGAAAATTTTCCAATACTTGAACTTTCGCGCTCATCGCAACGGTGTGCCGCATCTTTGAATGCGAGCTACTAGATGCCAGCACCGGCAACGTTATTGCCTTCGAAAAGGTTCGCAAAGAACCCTGCAGAGGGCTCCACTGGCTAGATTTCGCTGATTTCGGTCCAATATTTGTTTTTGCCCTACACAAACTATCGTACCTGCCAGTGCAGAGTTACGGCTGAGGCAGCAATAATGCGCTCCTGAATTGCCCCTGGAAGGACGGGGGGGGGGGGGGGGGGGGGGGGCGTGCTCTGAAATGAAAACAAGACAAAAAATTGGCCGCGTATCTGCTCCTTTCGTTGCAAATGCCGTCAAAAGGACGATAGTCTTTATCGCCTTTTGCGAAGTAAATGCCTCCCTTCGCTTTCCCGCTCACCTCTCATGTTGTTCCTCTTGCGTCGCGCTCCTCCCAAGGTAAAGACGCCAAAGGTTTGCTTAAATCATTTTAAACTTCCCGCGTTCCACTACTCCAAACCGGGTGTCTCCATGCGAACGCTGCCGTACAGCGAAGACGCGCGTTAATCGAGGCGCCCTACCATACACCACGTGCGTTGCAAGCAGAACGTGGAACCTACCTAGTGGAACCTTGCGTAACTGTTAACAGTTGATTTCTTAAAATGGCGCCAGAAACTATAATGGCGCGGGCGACAGCAGGCGACGGCGAAGTGAATTCTTTTTCTGCAGTTGATGAAGTATTTAATTTCGCGAAAGTCAAGCATGTTTCATTTTTTATAAAGGAACACTGCAAATATCACTTCTGTATTGATTTGTTGTCTCATATTTGCGTAATGTCTTGTTCTTCTTCAACAATGTTGACAAGTATGAACATTACACCGGACTTATACGGGTAGATTTAGCTGTGACTATATAAGACTATTGCGCAGGCATTGTTTTACTTTTGCCGGGTGGCTGAATCGAGCCACAGACAGACAGACAGGCAGACAGACATACAGACAGACCAAAATTTTTGGGTTTAAGTAGCCCAAGAAAGACTATCGTCTTTAAAAGGGCATCTGCGCAGGTACATTGCCCTAGGCAAAACGCAGTTCACGCCTTACGTGTTGTCCCTGCGCACATGCATTTTTTAAAGTCACATCGTATGTTGGGCTTCGTCACTCGCAGAATTTGTACATTTGGTCACTTCAGTTGGTCATTCTGGACCATCGTGGTGAAGACTACCTACGAGGGCTTCTTAGAGTGTACGAGCTAATTACAGTAAAACCCTGGAATATCGCGCTTTAAACTTAATATAGGTGTAAAAATCAGTATAGGTGTAAAATCAGTAAAAATCAGTGTGTGTAACCGAAAAAATACCGGTTCAATTTCGGTTCGGGTTCGGGTGAATTCATTTCGTTCCATTTCAATTCTGGTTCGACTATACCACAATCCGAACCGGTTCGCGAACCGGTTCGGAGAGTTAAATTATTAGCGAAGTGCGAAAAACCGTTTTGTAGTTTAAAAGCGACCATAACAACTAAATACGATTCTGGTGCATTCAAAATACTGCTTTCCCCCTTAAAATTTGCGCAATTTTAAATATATCACTAAGTAATTAGGCCATATATTAATGAAATAGATGTAGTGACGAATCACAAGCTACTTTCCCGCCCAGCCCTGATGTTGTCTTTGGGGCTACTCCAGCAACCACAAAGGGTCATGGCTGTCTTTTGGATATGCTTTCTCCGGCTTCTTTTTTTTTGTTGTTGTTGTTGTTTCTGTTGTTCAAATCGCAATCCTGTCGCTGGAATCGCTCATCACCTTGAACGTTAAACCCTAAAGTTAGGCCTGCGTACCGACGCGTCACCTCTGCGTATTAGCAGAGGACGTGTTTACCAACACCAGTATACCAATGGTGCACTTTTTTTCATTAGTTGTTCACAACAGCGGATTTGTGGATGCGGTTTTTTTTTTTTTTTTGGGGGGGGGGCAAATTGTTTCGGTGATGGTGATGAGATTACAATAGACGATATTATAATAATATATAAGGGGGTGGAAAGGGGGAAACCACGTCCTTGCCCGTGGTGTATTGTAGGGTCCACGGCCGCGCCCATAGAGTTGCCGCGCCGATGTCCCGCTGCGGAAGACCAGCACTAACGATGACTGGCTGATCACTTCTTTCTCTTCCGTCTTTCCGCTTCCCCAATCCTTCCACAATTTCGGCCTGGTGGCTTTCCGTATCTCGATAAAAGCTATTTAACTGCGGGGATGATTACTACACACAGCGGATATTTTTGTTGATTTTAGTCCCCACGCGACCATTGATTGATAAAAATTTAGACTGCCGCTAATGGGATCTTCGAACAAAAAAGGGTATACGGCACATAAGGCTTTTTAATCGAGAAAAGCAGAGAGGTCTGCTCGCATTTTGTCGCCTGCATGCTACTCTACATGTACGCAATGCTATGCTAGCAACGCAATGCTTCTAATTGTTTAAGCGTTGGTGACGACAGCTACGGCTTACACATAGCTTGTTGGCCACTCGCCTCTGTACACGCAGACGACAGTAATGATTGTTTTTTGCGCTAAAGCAATATTTTTGTATCCAGCAAGATGTGGTGACGATCAGGCGCAGCCAAGGTATCCAGGAAGGATATTCCCTCCACGGGACGGGTGCCCTAGCATTTCCACATGGTTCTCGCTTAATAAAGATTTATCAATCAGCTCATCCATTTCAAAGTAGAAATCCATTGGGAGAAATCCAGATGCATTGGGAGAGATCAAAATAGAGAAATCAATAGTTTTTAAAAAAGTGCAGAATGCGATTCGCTGCCGTCGGTTACGCTACAGTTTGAAGGTTGCACAGACTGTATGTTTTGTCTAGCGGTTGCGAGAAGGCGCGCGATGAAGTAAGTCACTATACCTGATTAAGTACCCGACTACGAGCACAGACCTGGCAGAATCGTCGTAGGGTTCAGTTCATGGTCGGGGAAACCATGGTAGCTAAAATGCGACACCATTTACTTGTCCAACGCACTGGCTGCCTATCCTATTCAGGCACTGCCCGTAATACCCACTACAGTCAAATCTCGACATAACGAATCACGCGGGACCGCCCAAAATCATTCGTTATTTTGAAATATCGTTGTAATGAAACACTTGCGGCTACATGCCAGTGCTCATACCTAGGAGTGAAAATGTCGTACCTTGGAAGTATACGCGTGTGCAGACTAGCGAACTCTAAAATCAATACGTTACACTCACTTCAAAGCAGCTTTATTTGAAGAAATCAATTATTTTCTTCTGGTGAGTGCAGCACGCACGACGGATTCAATTCTGCGCAATACCTCATCGGGTACATCATCGCAACGAACGATGAAACTGTGGATTGTGTTCATTTGTTGTAGAACATCAATTTTGACGCTATCTCATCTTCTTATGTGTTCTGTGACCCGTAGACGTGTCTTCGTTCGCGTCGGGACGATAATCGATGTCGCTTCTCCTTGGCTGTGTCGTTAGCTGCATTCATCGTTGGATCTCGCGCAAACTTCGCAGCAATACCACTCACAACAAAGAAATATTTGCCCGCGCACGTGAATAGCGTGAGAAACAACCGAACCACCGACCGGCCACCGACTGACACACAAAGCAACGAGAGAGAAAAGGGGCACAGGCGGCTAGGCTGGCTAGGCTACTGCACATTAAACTGCAGCTTTGTGGTGGCTTAGCAATTGGCACTTAACATGGCGATGATGGTACTACTCCACCTGGGGGAACACGCACAGAAACGGCGGTCTCTGTTTCACGCGAGATTTGCGGCGCTGCTACTTTACCCGAATTCGTAATACTGATGTTTCTCGACTGTAAAGGAGGCAATAAATTACGTGCGTTATTCTGAAACATGCGCGATACTGAAATTCGTAGTTCTGATATTTTTACACTGAAAATATCGGCAATCTGGCGGGGATTCGGAAAATGTTCGTAAATGTGAGAAATTCGTTAATGTGGGGTTCGTAGTAACGACTGTATATTGCCCAGCCAGGTTTCTCCCTGGAGAAGGCTGTAGAAACTTCTGGACAGGATCACACACCCGCGTCACTCATGAGGATCACGGGCAAATCCTTCGTGTTACCCATAACGTTATAAAAAGTGAGACGAAACGCCAAGAGTTCCTTCTGACATCCTTCACGGCAGTAAGAAGCGGAATGAAACGCCACTTCTTCCTTCGGCTGGATGAAGAAACAAGTAATCACTTCCTACTCGAAGAACTGTACCATCGCCCCTTCAATCAAAATCACCGCTTGTATACGAGCAAAGTTTCGCGCGGCTCAAAAAACAACGCAGCCATCGCGGTACGGGAGGCCTATACTGCATGAGGACAACACGGTGTATTGAGGCAAATACATGGCTCCACGCATCCTACTTTCTCACTATGGCTTCACGCGAGACCTGCTAGCTCGCACAGCCTCTGCACCCCGGTATACTGATATTTGAGTGGTAAAGACACAATGGTATTCAAGCTCGGCGTCGTAAGAAACAAACAGAAAGATGCGTTGTAAGATACTTCACTGGCTCATCAAATCGCACGAAACGCAAGAGACACACAGCCATCTTTCTCAATTAGGATCGATGAAACCCGTTTAAATGACGGTGGCTACAGTAAGCCATACCGATGTCCTTTATTAAAGGTAGGTGTGATAAACCACGACCAGGAAGTGCAGAGTATGTATCCCTCCGGTGATTATTCCGACGACCTGTAATAAAGAACAGAAAATTATTGGTGTTAAAACAGCGAAATCATGCAACAGCAAAAACTCAAATTGGGGCCCAGTTTAAGCCCCTCACAGAACCGCGACATCGTGACAAACCAAGGTGTAAGACCTAGGGATTAAAAACCAGCCAAGAAGACGGAGACACAAGGAAAGAAACAGACAGGACGATGCTGGACACAAAACAGGAGCGACTGGGGAGCCGACGCAAACCCCCTCCCTCTGGACATACAATTTGTCATCGAATTTCACAAACGTGGCGGAGAGATAAAATGACAGCAATCAAGGAAAGCATCACTGTTCAAGCCGCATTGGTTCTGGAAGCCAACTGTGCCAGACTCCTCTATGAGTTCACGAACAGTAGAACAGAGCTCATTTTGAGGTACTGAATAGTAAAGGTCCTCTATGTCAACCGAAAAACCGGCGTTCACATGTGGCAGCCCTTTCATCAAAGCATCGGTAACATGCGCGGAGCTGTGAACGGAAAACGGGTCCTCAGGCACAAGAACACGAAGTTTTTGCTGTAGGAATTTTCCCAACAGTTTCTGCCAGCTCCCGTCTTCTGTAACGATGGAACGCAGGAGGCAATTAACCTTATGGGTTTTTGCCGAAAAAAAGACACGCAGCTGATCCTCTTTGCTTGCCTTTACGGACTTTTCTAGGGCCGTAAGGTTCACCTCCTTTAGTAGCTTCATGGCAGCCGTTTTTACTTTCCTTGGTTTCACAGAAGTGGGCTTGAAGTCCCAACTTGAGTCTGCTGCAGTCCGACAAAGAAGGTGGCTTTGTCGTTTTACCGAAGGGGACTTTCAGCGAGAAGGCAAGAGACGCTATGAACAAGGACTTCAAGCCCACTTCTCTGAAACTAAGGAAAGTAAAAACGGCTGCCATGAAGCTACTAAAGGAGGTGAACCTTACGGCTTTAGAAAAGTCCGTAAAGGCAAGCAAAGAGGATCAGCTGCGTGTCTTTCTTTTCGGCAAAAACCCATAAGGTTAATTGCCCCCTGCCTTCCATCGTCACAGAAGACGGGAGCTGGCAGAAACAGTTGGGAAAATTCCTACAGCAAAAACTTCGTGTTCTTGTGCCTGAGGACCCGTTTTCCGTCCCGAGCTCCACGCATGTTACCGATGCTTTGATGAAAGGGCTGCCACATGTGAACGCAGGTTTTTTGGTTGACATAGAGGACCTTTACTATTCAGTACCTCAAAATGAGCTCTGTTCTACTGTTCGTGAACTCATAGAGGACTCTGGCAACGTTGGCTTTCAGAACCAATGCGGCTTGAACAGTGATGCTTTCCTTGAATTGCTGTCATTTTATCTCTCCGCCACGTTTGTAAAATTCGATGACAAATTGTATGTCCAGAGGGAGGGGGTTTGCGTCGGCTCCCCAGTCGCTCCTGTTTTGTGTCCAGCATCGTCCTGTCTGTTTCTTTCCTTGTGTCTCCGTCTTCTTGGCTGGTTTTAATCCCTAAATCATGAACGAACAGGCCCAGTTTTCCACGGTGTAAGACCTGCGGCGCGCCTACTTTGACAATACACCGACACAACACTACATTGATAAAACTGCTAGCCGACACTTGGGTAGCAGAAAGCCAGCTAAAATTGTTTCATGCTTGTCAATGTTTCCATCACAGCAACCATTCTGGAGGCTCGGGCTGAGCCCTCCATACTTCAATAATCAACCGAATGGACACAGAAAAATACTCCTTAGAGCGTTTGGCATCAACATCACGATGGCGTATGGCCATGCGCGACTTCCAAATGCCGTGCAGGGCCAGAACCATGACGAGCTCTTACGGTACACCGTCTTCACTTTCGATGGGCAAAAACCGTATTCCGTGTGCGTCTAGAGGGAAATCTTTCTTTAATGTGCGCTGAAGCACGTCCCAGAAAAATACCCCATCCCAACACTCTAAAAACACATGTTCGATCGAATCAGGTTTCTTGCACGGATAACGCTGAACGCCCCCTGGAAGGTACAAACCCTTCTCTTTCTGCCACGTCTTTACGAGTAGCACTCAGCGTGAAGTTTAAAGAAAAATGTTTTCACCCATGGCGGTACCGCCATTCTTTTGACACGCTTAAGCACATCCTGGCCTGGCCCTGCGCGGTACATTGATCTATACAATGGCACAGGTAATAAAATATCCGCAAGGTCTCGGTAAAGATTTTTGCGCATCACACTGTGCCCCACTTCGACAAGGTCGAAGCGAACGACAAGCAGCAGGTACCGATTCGCGCAGTACTCTCCAAACCCAAATGTTAGGCCTGAAGAGTGCACACCCGAGAGTTGCAGTGGGTATTCTAGAAAAGTGGCGCGCACCTCCAGAGTAGCACGTACTCGCAGTGTGGGACGGCCAACCAAAAAAACCGCCACGAGAAAGCTTCGCGTTCAACCACCGTCGTCCTTAGACGGAAGGTTGCATGATTTGCTTTTATTTTTCCCTCGTTACTTATAGGCATATGCCCTAACGGCGTGTTCTTCCTTGTAATTTTTTTTTCTTCGTTGGAGATAACTAATTTGTAGATAACCCGGTGCCAGCCTTTGCAAGCTTTCTTATTCTGCCGCATACATGGTGAAAGCGCTTACGCAACTGATAGGATTTCCAACGATTGAGCGCGCGCCCCAAGGCGACCTATTCATATCTTCTTAATTACCGTCTTGCGCATTCCTTGATGTGCACCAATGCTCATAAATCAGTCCCGTGGAAAACAATTTTAGCTGCCCCCTTCTTTCGAATTTTATGCTCAAAAATTCCCTCGCACTTCCCCGAGGGGGAGAGTGTGTAAGTGCGAATGCACGGTTGTTGATTGCGCGATTACGGTGGATATCGTGATCTTGGAGTGGAGAGGAGGCGCCCAACACCCGCAGTCACTGAGCGGAGAGAGGAGGAGGAGAGTAGCGCCCGCCGTTACGGCGAGGGCTACACGAGCGCCCTCACGCGTCGGAATGCGGAGCACCCGCTACGCGAGCGAGAGCTCTCCCGCCCGAAGTGGAGAGGAGGCGCCCAACACCCGCAGTCACTGAGCGGAGAGAGGAGGAGGAGAGTAGCGCGCGCCCATCTCCCCCCGTTGCTAGGGAAGACGAGGAGGAAGACGAGGAGCGCGCGCACCCGCAGCTGTTGCTATGCGGACAACGGCGGCGGACGATTCAGGCTCGCTTAAGAAGTGCATTCGCACTTAAAATGACGTCCTCGGTACCTCCAGGAGAGAACAGTATTTTAACTATATTGGGCGGCCTCTGAGCAGTGAACATTTCTATAGAATAGGTTTTCGTGCGTCGAAACTACTGCTGCGATATTTCAAATATGACTTAACAACGTTTGGGAACGAGAAAGTTGGTATTCCATAATAATACATTGGCTAAGACATATTATATTTCTAGTTCTACGAGCCGTTTGCTTGTTTGACTCTTCAACCTTCACTTCTAATCACTCTCGTCGCCATCACAATGTGCAAGGCGCGTACATTTTCGCACCGTCTTCGGCGAAGGCAACTGACCCAGGAAGTGTGTGCTCTTCGGCAGCTTCAGACCCACCGTCAGTTATGGTAGCGCATATCTTTTCCTTTACGTCTTTTGACTAAATATTTCGGCGCTTGAAACTTTTAGCATATTTGAAATGAACTCAAGCGTAGTTCCTCCCACTGTGCCAATTAAACAGATTGAGGACGACTCAGCGAGCAGTTGAACGGAAGATGATAGGTGTAACGTAAAGGGACAAGAAGAGAGCGGAGTGGGTCAGGAAACAAACGCGTGTTAAGGACATGTTAGTGGAAATTGAGAAGAAATGGGTGTGGGCAGGGCATGTAATGCGAAGGCAAGATGACCGTTGGTTCTTAAGGGTAACAGAGTGGATCCCTAGAGGAAGAAAGCGGGGGAGAGGGCGGCAGAAACTTAGATGGGCATATGAGATCGAGAAGTGTTCGGGTATAAATTGGCCGCAGTTAGCACAGGACCGAGATAATTGGAGATCTATGGGAGAGGCCTTTGCCCTGCAGTGGGCGTAGATAGGCTGCTGCTGCTGCTGCTGCTGCTGCTGCTGCTGTTCCGGATGACTATGATTATGATGATGATGACATGGCGGTGGTGGTGATGGTGATGATGACGATGATGACGATGATTGATTGATTGATTGATTGATTGATTGATTGATTGATTGATTGATTGATTGATTGATTGATTGATTGATTGATTGATTGATTGATTGATTCGAACCCCCGTTCTCGTGGTCAGCAGCCCAATGCCTTAGCCACTGAGCCACCGCGACGGGTGTTGGTAGTGGTGGTAGTGGTGGCGGGAGTGATGGTGATGGTGACGGCTGACATTTCAGTTCGTGATCGCGGGTTACACCCCAGTGCGTCGAATCTTTTGTAAACGTTTTAGATGCGAAGCATTAATCTCATGCTCGGAGCTGTGTCCCTCCCTCCCTCGTCGTTGTCCGCCGTCCGCACCCCCACTGCGCATGCCTGGCCAGGCACCGCTGATGATTGTGGCAGGATGCCCCTAGGGATTGGCCAACCAAAGAATCCATTCCTCCCTCGTCGTTGTCGTTGTCCGCCGTCCGCACCCCCACTGCGCATGCCTGGCCAGGCACCGCTGATGATGATTGTGGCAGGATGCCCCTAGGGATTGGCCAACCAAAGAATCCATCACGAGATAGCTTCGCGTTCAACCACCGTCATCATCTTCCCGTAGGGGAACCCTGAGTACCACACCCCCACTGCGCATGCCTGGCCAGACACCACTGATGATGATTGTGGCAGGATGCCCCTAGGGATTGGCCAACCAAACAATCCATCAGGAGATAGCTTCGTGTTCAACCACCGTCGTCATTTTCCCGTAGGGGAACACTGAGTAGTATGCGAGGCATTCCTCCTCTCCTCTCCGACGCTCCTCTCCTCTCCGGCATTCCTCCCCTCCTCTCCGAAGCTCCTCTCCTCTCCTGGATTGCGCAACGAATGGCAACACCTGCGGCTCCGCGTGCGATAATGCGAAGCAGCTTAGGGTTAGAGACGTGACGGTAGCCGCTGCATACTTCCCTGGGGGCGCCACTGTAGCTCCGCGGTATAAATGACGCGCGCGTGCGCTCCGCTCCCCTCATTCTCCTCCCGCAACGCCGCGATCGAACTGAAAACTGCTGGGAACTTGAGTCGACCCCATGGCTTCTTCGCATACTACTCAGGGTTCCCCTACGGGAAGATGGTGAATTTTTTAAATGCGAATGCATTTCTTAGTCGGGGGTTGTCGCGCTCCGTCGGCGTGCGCCTGCATTCCTCCAGCGCGAGCGCACGTGAGCGCGCGCCTCGTAGTTCTGCTTTCGTCGTCGTCGTCGTCGTCTCGGCGCGGCGGACCCGCGGCGCTCGCATCGCGGAGCTCGGGCGGAGTAGCGGAGAGTGAGTGGAGAGGAGGAGCGCGCTCGGGCGTGTGAGGGCGCTCGCATCGCGGAGCTCGGCGGGCTCTCTCTCCTCTCCGCGTACCCTCTCTCCGCTCGCTGCGTTCGGAATCTATATAATGCAGTGGAGCGCGCGCCTGGCGCCTTGAAGCGATGGAAGTCGGTGAAGTCGAATCCCTCAAGGCAACGATACCGCAAGCACGAATCGTAACACAATGCAACCTGAGCATTACACCTCCCGCTCGTGGTGACGTCACTGCAGTTGCTTCAACGTCATCATCGGTTGGAGGACTCACACTCTCGTCTCTCTTCATTAAGTACGCCATTAATAATAATTACTCGCACCGCATTCATCGGTGCACCCAATGCATTCGCATTTCCGCACGATCCCCTTCGGGGAGGTGGGGGGATTTTTTTTTTTTTTTTATTAGACACTAGCTGCGCCAACCACAAAGTATCGTGCGAAAGCAGCATCCATTCCTGCTCATAAAGTGACGTCCAATGCCCCATTGCGGGTACTGCTGTCTGTGCGTGTAAAACGTTGCCAGGCTTCGGAGTAATTGCGTACAGGGTTCAGAGTGCGGGCACAGATTTTTCGGGGTGGACCCTCCTAGTACTTGCTCTCCAATTCATTCATTCATTCATTCATTCATTCATTCATTCATTCATTCATTCATTCATTCATTCATTCATTCATTCCGAGTAGCGTTGCAGCAACGCGCACTGCAGCATCATTCATTCCCGTTTATAAAGCGATGTCCAATAGCATGTGCCGCAGCGCTGGAACATAAGCCTAACATCACTCTGAGGTCTCACGGCGTGGACCAGTCCAGGACCAGAATCAGAACCAGATGACCCGGAAGTACGTTGAGCCCAATTTGTAGGTTTAGAGCGAAAGTTTTTTTTATTCCGGGTACAAACCCACAAATGCCTCGTTCCTCGTAGCGTCAATCTGACTTTCAAGATCAGCCAGGACAAGCCAGTGCCTTGTGCGGTTGCGCGGAGTCACTGGTCCTTGGGAAGGTCATTGAGACGCCATAAATGACCTTACCACACATGCTGCACTGGAACTTTCGCTCTAATATACACATGCACCACGCATACACACGTATACCGTATACGGGAGTCTACCGTATATATACGGTATAGACTCCCGTTAAGACGAACTCGAAGGGACCGTAAAAATTTGTTCGTATTATTAGAAATTCGTCCTAGCTAGGCGGTTTTTTGCCTTGTGAAGGTTACAGGAGAGCAAAAGTGTTGTTCGTCTTAACCATGGAGTTCTTCTTAACCGGAGTCTGCTGTATATATACCTACAGCCTGTTTTGTTTTGGCAATGCAAAGTTTTAAAATCTACCAAAGCGGCACCATGCTGCTTATTGGGATTAATTATACCTCGAAGCAATCGTTGCTTTCATTTTAGTCTACAACAAATACTTTATTTTAAATATTTAACTTATATTTAAAATTTTATGGTGCATTTGTATATTACAGAATTCTAAGCAGTCAATGTTTAATGAAACACACTTTCTATAAATATTTACTCGTACGTATTTTGAGATACTTGTCGAAAAAGCTTGCTACGGAAATGATCCGATGGCAAACCAACTTCGTCTACAATGCCAGAAGGACAGTCCTAAGTTTGCACTAAGCCGCTATATAGAAAGAAACGTGCGCCAGTAACTCCAGTGTCTTCCGGCCTAAGCTGTCTGCATAATGGCTAGTAATGAGTACTAGCTAATACAGCAATATGACACAGATAAAAAAGATATGATGAAGAAAGGCCTGGGCTAGTAGAGCGCTTCAGCATACGAACGATATTATTGAATACAGTTTTATTTCACGAACGACTAGCTTGAGCCATTGCTCATACCGTAGTTTCTCATTTCACTGACCATTATTAAAGCGCTCAAGCTGACTGGTTGGTTGGTTGGTTGGTTCCTTATGTTATGGCGCGTACCCACGCGGGGGATTGGCCAAGAAGCTGCCTGTACTAATTAGGCTGTGACCCGGTTTATTTTAGATAGAAAAGAAAACAAAAGTACGAGAAAAAACATTGAGAGTAGAAAAAGAAATCTTTGGATAGAACAGGATTGTCAGGAAAAAAAAAACTTGCGAATGAAGGCATAGCTATATAGCAGGGCATCCGGCCTATCGCCGCAACAAAGGAATGAAAGGCGATCACGACATCTCTGTGGCGATATCCTATGACGGAAGCACCCAGGGAAAGAATAACGGTTAAAGATAAAGGGAGATTCAGCCGATTAAACGTGTATTCAAGGTGCGTGCGTCGCATCGAGGAAAAGCTGCGGCAATTTAAAAGAAAGTGTTCTATTGTTTCAGGGGCTAGCGTTGTAAATGATGGTGGTGTGCATTTCGTCCCTTCACTTATTGCTCCCATTGGGTTGTATTTCTGGAGCTTATCGTGCGCCTCGTCCCAGGATATCTCTGTGGCGAAATTTGGCAATGAAAATTTCAACCTACACGTGAACTGGGGATTTGTAAAAATCTCTCCTCCTTATATAGTTACTCGTTAGAAACTTGTAATACGGCCATGGGCTATGAAGCCTATATTTAAAGGGAGTTAATCAATGTTTGTTCATTACTAATCTATTTCTGTAGGTTATCACGCATAAAGTGTCCCTGTCGCTGAAGAATTCTGCACCGAAATGCGAAATCCGTGTTGCTTTCCGTTTTTTTTTACCGTATTATTTATAAAACGAGCAAATGTGCGGACGAGAAAGAAGCAGACAATCGCTCCGCACGCCTTAGCCGCCTGGCTAAGAAGAGGACGACGATCCCAGCCGCGCGCTGTACCGGGACTCGCGCCGGCGCGGCCTCCGTCAAAATTTACCAGCAATGGTACGCCTAATTTTTCCCTTCGCCGCGTAGCACAGCTGCGGCCGTGTGGAACTATTGAGATTGGCATTCGTGAGTGGTATGCGGTGCGCGCGCCATGGCCTTTCGGAAGGGATTCAGTCGGAGCTGCAGCTACGACTGTAGCAGTGACACCGAGGACGCTTCCCAAGAGGACCGCGCAACGGCCATGCGAGGCTTGGATGGCCTTACTCATGGCCGTGCAAAGCTCAAGCCGTGCCTGGTGAGCAAATTGAACGACGAAGAAGGCGGCAGACAGGACTGCACCGCAGCACGACGAATCAAACCGCGGTGGGGCGAGCTGCTGTCGCGCAGCCAGTCCGCCAGTGGGCGAGGCGGAGGTTCCTCGGGCAGCGGCTCCAGCTCGACCCAGGCCAGCGGCTCCCTGTCCAACCACTCTTCAGTTCTGACCCCGCGAAGCCGAGGCGCTGACACGGCGGACAGCAGCGACGAGGAGCCGGAACCCCTGACGACCTCCCTGTCGGCACTGTCACTGACCGGCTCGGACGAGCGTGTCACGCTTATCGTAGAAAATACGCGGTTCGTCGTCAACCCGGCGCTCTTCGCGCGGCAGCCAGACACCATGCTTGCTCACATGTTTGGTTCTTCGTTGGAAAGCAACCTTACAAGACCCAACGAGCGAGGCGAGTATAGAGTCGCTGAAGGCCTCTCCGCCGCTGTCTTCAGAGCCATCTTGAAGTACTACAAGACTGGTGTTATTCGCTGTCCCTCAAGCGTCGCATTGACAGATCTTCGCGAAGCGTGCGACTATTTTCTCATCCCCTTCGATGCGCAGACTGTGAAATGCTACAACCTCAGAGGCCTCTTTCACGAGCTCTCTGACGAAGGAGCGCGCCTGGAGTTTGGGAAGTTTCTTGAAGAATTGGTCGTCGCCCAAATGGTCAAGGTGGCTCAGAGGGGCGGCCGCGAGTGCCACATCGCGGTGCTTTTGGATGACGACGCTGTCAAGTGGGACGAGCAGTACCCGCCGCAGACCGGAGAAGAGCATTGCCAAGTCATACACAGCACAGACATGTACAGATTTTTCAAGTATATCGAAAACCGTCATGTGGCCAAGCAGGTGCTCAAGGAACGCGGCCTGAAGAAAATTCGGATAGGCATCGAAGGCTATCCTACGCACAAGGAGAAAGTGAAGCGTCGGCCGGGCGGAAGAATCGAGGTGATCTACAACTACGTGCAGCGGCCCTTCCTTCGGATGTCCTGGGAGCAGGAAGAGGCCAAGAGCCGCCACGTTGACTTCCAGTGCATCAAGAGCAACCGCTCAACCGCCGCCTACCGGCCGCTACAAGTGACCAGTGCAGCGGCTTACGTGGGGACAGACGGCGTCGATGCTGCCGGCGCCGACGACGTGCCCGCGGTCGTACACCCGCATGAGCAGGGAGGAGAGGAGCTTGAGGCTTCCGCCCAGCCACACGAAGAAGTGGTTGTGTTCCCCAAGGAACCGCATCCAAGAGTGCTGCTTACGCGGGACGACCTGCCCTAGCTTGTTTTTTTTTCTGGGGAGCAGTGTCGGCATGCGCGCTCGGATCATTTTCTTGTGTCCTCGAATGCTGAGAATATAAAATAACGGGGATAATACATTGTGTCGTCGCTGTTCATTTCAGCATGCACGTTACGCTAGCCTGGATGCGTTATCCTGACCTGGCTTTACTCGTGTGAGCGTGAGTACGAAATCGGGAAGTGTCTGGCATGGAATACGGCTGCTTCCTTGAGTCGCCTGCCTTTAACAAGTTTTGCATCAGCACCTGATGGCGAGAATTACAAATACAGAATTGGCATGCTAACATTTGGCCTAAGCAGGGTTGCAGCAGATGCGTTTAAAAAGAGCTACTGGAAGCAACTTGTCTTTAGACGTCCCGAACTTTTGTGACTCACAGTTAACATACAGAGAAAATGCAGCGGCTGCAGTGCAGTCCTTTAGCGGAGACTGGTCGGCTCATTATGCATATACCGTTTGCTGTTCGGCGCTCTATACTGTTCGTTTTATTCCACGCTAGCAGAAGTGATTGGTAAACAGCGTAAATAGTTGCTGAAGGGTGTCTTTCATCCTAGTACTGATGCGGCTGCAGCGTGGGTTTTAGGCGTTTGCGTAAAAGGCCATCTTTAAAATTGCCGTGGCTGTGCACGGATCTCCCCGCGTCTTACAGTTTATAACTCGCTTGCGCGAAGGTTGGGGCAGCGTACAAGGAGGCACGACGCGGCACGGGTATGCGACGGCCCGAAGTTTGGCTTAACGTCACGCTTTGCGGTCTAAGGACGTCAACCGGTACCAGCAACTCGATGTATGCAATGAGAATGACGTTGCTTGGCATGTCGTAAAACTCAACTTGAAGGATACCTCACATTACGCCTAAACATAACGCGCTAAGCTTACCTGCTGGCGTTTAACGGCGCCAGCCGGTATCCACTGGAAAAATTGTTATACTCAACACACTTCAAGCTGCGAGTACAGGTTGGCACCGTAAGACATCAACGCGTGAAGTTATGCCTATAAGCCCCGGTGGTGCAGCGAATACCCGACTGTTACTGCTGTTGACCTCGCAAAGTGATACATACCCACAGAGCTGAACGTAACCGAATTGGGTATTGCACATCGCTTTATACACAGTAATGTATGCTGCTGAAGCACGCGTAGCTAAAGAGGTTGCCGGGGCATGTACCAAGTACCAGGAGGATTGACCACAAGAAATAAGCACCCGTACTCTACCCTAAACAAGTGTTACGCGCACATGGATTAGCGCACACCCGTAATGGGATACTGGACGGCGCTTATAAGCGCGGATCAAAACAGCTAACAGCGCCTCCTAAGAAGTGGATGGTACAGAAACAGACTGATGAGACGATTGCACTAGCGTATAAGGACGTTGTGCTGTGAAGTGGCTATGAAGCTTTCACTAACTTTAGATCATTCTACCCTGGTAAGCAATTGGAATTAGTCATTATTATAGACCGGATTTTAGGCAAATGCCTATTCCGTTCCTTGCACTCCTATCGTGCCATTTTTGTATATGAGCATAAATCAGAGTTCAAGAGGGGCTTTGATGGGGTTTTCATAGTGCATATAAATGCCTATTTTGGCGTTTGTGCCTAAATGCCTACAAAAGCCTATAAATGCCTATTTTCAATATCTGCGCCTATAGAACGCTATTTAGCCTTGAGTTTCGCTTTCGGGTGCAGTTTGAGATCGTTATTCACGTTACCGGGTAGCATTGACTGTTTAGAACGGGATCAACCTAGTCCTCTAGTTCAACCGATTCCCGGGAAGCAACCGCTAGCACAAGTGGAATGGGGCGCTCATTCTCAGTGACAAGAGGAGCAATTTTGGATACAAAATCTGGAGATGGTGATAGTTTGCTGCTGTTTGCACAATTTGCACAGTGATCCTTATACTACGTTCCGCGTGCTCTCCAAACGGATTTCTTCAAACATGAGCAGTCGCATCCTCGTTTCTTAAAGCACGCTCAAATCCAACCGCATTTTCAATGCAACCGTTGAGCATTGAACACGCCTTTATTTATTTGTTTATTTATTTATTTATTTATTTATTTATTTATTTATTTATTTATTTATTTATTTATTTATTGTACCCTCAGGGTATAAATACATTGTAGAGGGGAGGGGCAATAAAAATCATGTAAGAAACTATACAAGCACAAAAATACTTCGAAAAGAACATTTTTAAAGAACATCAAGTTTGTATGGGCTATGTTTACTGGGTTACAACTCAGTGCACAGTTAAGACATAAACAAAAGCGCATCACTCCTACAAGGAAGAGCCAACGGCGAAACAGCATGCACTAGGCAGCTGCATTTCCTTTCACACTGCATTTCCTTTCAATTCACACTACCGACGGGCTCTAAAACGCTCTAAAAATCTCATCGGCTGCTAAACACCTTTCGAAAAATGCTCTTCAATTTTGTCGAAGCTTATTTGGCGGTGTTGGGGCATCTTCATTGCTCGATTAGGATATCAATATATATGAGAAAAATCCTAGAGTTCTTCCCAACAGTACTCATGTAAAAGCGTAATAATTTCTTAATAAATCGTGGTCGCTCTTGCGTCTGTTATTTGTTTCTGTTTCTATAGCGTCGCAATTAAATTGCGTCAGGCAGACATCAACTACACTCGGGTGCAACTTAAGAACGGCAACGGAAGTTGCCACTGCGCCTCATCACCGCAGCCGGCTGTGCCTCCGCGCGACGCAAAGCATGTCTTACTGCAAGTATTTTGAACACGACGCCAGTCGTTTCAGTCATTTTTCACACTTACTCTTCTTATAAATTACTACATCGACGTCAAACAAACTACGTGAGAAAAATCAGGCGAATCTCTTTTCAAAACGCGCGCCCGCGCTGACATCCGGGCCGTCGCCTCGGCGGAGGGGTACACAGCGCGAGCTGTGGCCTTTCTTAGCTTGTACTCGAGTATAGAGCTTTTTTAAACAAGTATTCCCAGCTCTCAAGTATTCCTTTTCATGCCTCTTTTACTACATGCGACGCTTGTGCAAGCGATAATGGCCACTGAACATGAATGGGAGCACTGCGCTTGTTAATGGATTGACATTAGTTTAGCAATTTTATGGGAGAATTGAACGGCTATGTTGAACTGTTGGCGCCTTTGTGTCATTATAAACAATAAAAACTTTGGTTTTCCTGTCGTAGATACAGGTCGCATACGTCTTCGTTTGAAATTATTTGAATTTATGTAAAAATTTATAGTGCCTATATTTCAGATGTTGGAAGCCTAAAACGTTGTTTTGCCTGCCTGTTTTTGGCACCTAAAACGCGCTTCTTAATGCCTAAAAATCCGGCCACAGTTATTACAATAGAATTGCCGACTTTGGCGCTGCTTTCGTTCAGGTTCGATTAAAATATCATCGTCAGCTAACTACAGCCAGCCACGCAGAAAGCAGGGTAAAAAAAGTAAAAAGAGCCCGCAACACTTGCACAGCTTTTCATTCTGACCATGTTTTCGAGACTAGCGCGCACGCTAAATTTGCCGTTTACGTGACGTCAAGAAAGCGGTTGATTTACATTTTACTTCGGACATTCCCTTTTACAAATGCGAGAGGTTTGTGTTGGGGTGCTCGATTGCCAGTACTGTCACTCCGATGAGGGGATCAGAAGTTAGCAGTTACGAATAGCCGAGGCGTTATTAAAACGTGGAGTTGACCGCTCTTTACTATGGGCAGCACAAGTCCAATGCTCACATAGGTGAACAGCAGCGGGTGGTTGAATAGATCGTTAAATCGGGCTCTGTGCACAGTACTGCACAAAAAGTAGAAGAGACGAAAAAGACAGTACCGACGTTATCTGGTACGTCATATTGTTTTTTAATCGGTTTTCTTATTCTAAACTATTCCCGAGCTCGCATGAATTTCAGCCCCCCGATTGTGTTTCCATAAACTGACAGTTCTACTCGCAAATTGTGTGCTTCTGCAGCTCTGCTGCCATTTACCCATTTGTACGGCTAATGCGAAGCAACTGCCAGTATGTTTATCGTACGTGATAAGAATGCTACACCTACGAACAGCCAGGAAACTTCTCCCGAAAGGAAGCCCGTCCCACTTCTGCACCCCACGCCTGGTTCGTCAGCAACAATCTAATCCACCCCAAACCTCCCCATGCTAAACGCCACACGGTAGTTCTGGCATGCATTGACCCTTTCGCTTCCCTGCTTCAGTTTCGCTTTATAATTGCGTAATGACAGTACACAGTAAGGAATAAGGACGCAATGGGGCATATCATAGCATAAACGCCATCTAATGTACACGGCGCCGCATAATCACATGGAAGGACCTCCACTGTGTGTCGTGTAGAGCCTCAAATTTTCCAACTCTGAAATACCTCACTGCTAAATTATGCACAAGATGGGAATACCCAGGTATCAGCGTTCGGTGCGTTACATTTCACCATACCTCTTTCTTCCTGAAGCTTCATATGCCTTGGGATGCTCGACCACTACACGAAGCGAACTCAAGCCCGTAGCGTGCCCACTACTCCAAAAACACACCCAGGGGATCCTGGAAGCATCAAACTCTCCTGAAACTCCAGTGAGGTAGCGGTGCGGCTGAATACCCCTAGTGGCAGCGCGACTCAAATTAAGCTGCCGTCATGGTCATCGTTATCATCATCCTCACTGAAGGAACGAGTGACATGGAATCCCAATCCTGCCCATCGCATAGATCGGCAGGCCCTCCCACTCAGCTCACGGCTGAGAAGCGAGATGTCCCCACACCTCATGATCCACAGCGGCTTTGTGTCACGCCGTTGTGTCACTTGAGGAGCGTGAGCCTTCTCGTAATGAGGTACAGTAGTGCGTCATCCTTACCCCTCCCCCCCTCCCCTTAGTGGTGAGCTGGATGAGAAGGACCATAAACCCGTTGCTTATCCGGTAGGGAGGTGCACACGCAGCTACGCCAGAAGTGGCACTACTTTAGTAATGCACCCGCCACGTAAACACCTCAGATTCCCACTCTGTTCCTCCCCATCTCTTAAAGGAAAGCAGTGTAATTTTAACGCGACAAGTTGTTGAGGACTCAATTTTATGAAGATCCCCTTCTGGACGTCGCATTGCCGAAACCCAGTGCGTGCAGCATGTGTTTCTCTCTGATAACGAGGGATAAGAAGAAAAAAATAAAGTGAGCCGAGTAGCGAGCGCCAGGGGCAGATTGGCCATTCCGAAGAGTCACGTGAGCTGTACCATTCGCGTCATGTGCCCTGGAGGAGCAGGCTGAACGACCACCGCGGGGCCAGCTGCACTCCGAGAGCAGATGAAGCGGTAATCGACTCTTCTCGCTCAGTGATCAAGATGCTGAAGCGGATGTATGCACGTATGAACAGGCAAGCTCAAATAAACAGCTCCGACGCTGTCGCCAAGTTTGATTCCACTGACCTGGTATAGTGGTAAAATTGCGAGGACACCTACACGCACCCCTCATGATGCCGTGAATGCGAAAGCAGTGGGCTCCAATCGACGAACGATTCCCCTCATCATCACCATCTTTTTCACTTTGCGTCTTGCTGCCGGACGCGTTCTCGGGCCACCACTATACGCCACTGCCGCAGTAAGGAACATGCACGCAAACATTTTAAAACCAAAAGCAGGGAAAGCAGCTCTGACGGCCATACTAGGGTAAGGACATGGGCGAAAAATCCGAAAGTTATGAACAGGAAAGCACAGAAAACAGGAAAAACTGATATCTTGTGTCACTGGCTCTAGTGAATGCATGCCGGTTGACACCATAACTATATTGTTGGCACAAGCAAGAAGAATGACCTTCGATGTGATGTTTAGCGACCTTTGCCATAAGTCGAAATCGTACAAAAAAAGCCCAGGCAGGGCACAAACCGCAGATTATACATGAATGAAGAGGCTGTTTTATCAAAGCGTGCACTGGCACGAAGTATAGAAGGCAACGCGCTTGTCTATAACACAGCTTTCGTACTTTCAGCACTTTCAGCGTTACGTTCAGCCTCACCCGAGTGGGGTTTATGGGAAACTACTGTGGCGTTCTGAAGTCTGAGCACGCCCCTTTTATCTCCGACATTTCTGTAAAACGTATGTTTCAGCAGTTTTCAGGTGTAATTAGTTAAGTTTAACCCGCTGTTAATTAAGACAACTGTGTTGCGCACTGTACTACATTATGTCCAAGCAATCGTTCTCCTGCATGCCCCGAAGCTGTGGCTCTGCGTCAATGGTGAAGGGTCATGTGGCTTTCCCTCACCGCGTGAACGGGGACGCTAGGCGACTCCTTGATCAGCTTCACAGAACCACCCACGTAGGCCAGAGAAGCCACCATCTGGTAGAACACGAACTGCGTAGAAACAGAACGGAGCCAACTGTGACCGAAATCCGGAGTTTTTAATTCAAGGCTTACATGCGAATGAATGTAGGCCGCCGTTAGTTTAATTTCCGGGTGGGATAGTTGGTAATGCGTCCTTGGGCTCAGCACCAAAACGCCTTAGCCACTGAGCCCCCGCGGCTGGTGAGTTGACGAAGGGGCGTACCTGGGTAAACTAAGTGCACCTGCGCACGATGTTTACACAGCGCGGAGAAGCCCACGGGCTGCGGGCTGCATTCGTCTGGTAATAATTTTAGTTCATTCCCCTGGCAGCTCCGCGCAGTTGCTAGTTGCTGCCGTGCCTGGATTACAAGTTTCTTAGGGGCGACGAATTCGGAATTGTGTATTGAGTTTACGACCCAAACAGGTACCAGACTCACAAAGCTGTTCGTAAGATTTTATAAGATCAGCTTGGGATTGGCCGATGCTGGTGCGCGGTGGATTTCCCGCGAAAAGCGAGATTGAATAGTCGAGGCGCCGGATAACCACACGCTGCTCTTGCAGTGTCTTAATTGCGAAGAGCGTTGGTAATGTAGGCCCTTGCCTGAAAGTGGCGTGCCGCCATCCAGCCAATCAGCCCAGAGCAGCACGGCATCGCTACTCGATCTGGGGGCTTAAAAACTCACTCTCAATGTGTCATACAGCCACACTGTGCTTTGAAAATCATGACTTATCGAAGAGCGCGCGCGGAGCACCACAGAGTCACCAAAATAGCAGCGCCCATGGACCCACCGCGGTGGCTCAGTGTCTAAGGCGTTGTGCTGCTGATCACGAGGACGCGGGTTCGATTCCCGGCCGCAGCGACCGCTTTTCTGATGGAAGCGAAAAGTAAAAACGCCCGTGTGTACGAGATTTCGGCGCGCGTTAAAGATCCCCAGGTGGTCAAAATTAATCGCAACACAGAGTTGCGCCTGTCAATCAATCAATCAATCAGCGCCCATGGGCCTTCCGGGGTAAACAAATGTCACGTGACGTGGTTCGACCAATGGCCGCTGTCGGCGGCATTCAACAATGACAGAAAAGAGTGCCGATACTGTGAAACCTCATCTAGTGGCTCTAACTGTAGGTATCCTCAGAAGCCTTTAGTAGCGCGGTCTCAGCAGCGTAGCCTCCGCGAGCTTCAGTAGCGTCTTTTTTCGAGGGACAATGGCTGAAGCCTGCGGTTCACGCTTCCTTATCACAAAAGTTGTGAAGATGGCCAAAAGCTGAAAACAAATGCAGCTGAAAGCGTGTGCCATTGTGCGCCATCCCCAATCGTATTATGTGAGCTATATCTTTCAAGGGAAGTTCGAAAACCTGGTATACGGGATCGATACACGAAAGAAGCAATTGGGCGATAAATAGAACAGCGTCTGGTCTTTTCACCTGCAGCCTCACTGCTTCTTTTTTTATTCTTGCTTTCTTTTTGGAAGATTAGGCATATTCAATAATTAATGGAGGACCTATTCATAGATCTGCCAGAATGCGTGGGCAGCTCATCCCTCTTCCCCACAAACTTGAGGCACGGCCCGATGCAGACGCCTTTCTCCGGCTTTAGAAGCCAGCAACACGGTGTTTCTTGCATGCCTGCCCCTCGCACATCATGCCAATCGTACTTTGTATTCAAACCATCGCAAAGGTCACGTTTGCCCGCTTTAGCAGCGGCATCGCCTGCCTGTCGATCCTTTTGTTGTCCACAAGTACCGGCATTTTGTCGCCTGCCTGAATTCCGGCGATGGGGAAGCTACTGTACACTGCTCCCTCGTATAATTAATTAGGCAATAGCGTTTGCGTCCCAGTATTTTACATAAGACATCGTCTCTCTTGGATTGTCTGAGCTGCAACAAAGCGGGGTGAATTGCGTTCTCGTTAGTAATTCGGCCCTATTTTTATTGCAGGGCTAAACATTGAAATTTTCAGATGCATCCAAGCCGGTAGCGAAATCCGCCACGACATCCCTCGTTCCTTTTTCTGCGTGTCACGGATCTGCGGCAAGCTCTTTCCATTCTAGTGAGCAACCGGGACATGCTTACGCTATTACATGCCAGAGGGGGAAATACTATGTAAGCATGCCTTCTCTTGCTTCAAAAAAGAGCTTGGTTATATACTGAGAAAACTTGGGCGATTTGCTGATTCGTATATTCGGGTTGAGCGCAAAACCGACACGGACACGGAAGAAGGGCACACATTGCACGGTGCTTACTTTAAACCGGTGTTTATTGCTTAAAATGGTACTTTTATAAGTAAATTCCGCCGTAACGAAGGAAGGAATGGACGTAGGACAGCGAAAAAAGGTTTGCGTATTGAAAGTGCAGTTTCTAAACATCATAACGAATCGCGTATGACTACCGCACAAGCTACGCAATTTCTTTGCGTTTTAGGAGCACTGAAGCGAGGCTGACACCCGTGCCTCGGTGAGAACTCGAATCGAATACTCCAAAGATCTCCCTGGTGAAATGGTTAGTATTTTTGTGAATGCCACAGCAGTTTCGAAAATCATTGTAACCGTCGTAATATCTGCATTGTGTGCCGAGGGCCCCATTGTTCACGATTTCTACATGCTGGCCGTCTTCTCGCAGTCTGTCGTTGAGACATCTGTCCGTCTGCTCGATTTTCTGCTTAGCGCAATTTGTGGAGCGTGGCTTCCGAGCGGGCCATGAACGACGTGCGGTGTTTTTTACAGCACGGGTTCTTCTTGAGGTTGGGGTCACTGACTTTGTTGCGAAGTTCTGGTCATTTAGGCGGGGCCTAGAGAAAACATTCCCTCTTCACGTTTACCAATCCTTTTTAGATTATGAGAAATAGTACATCGGGCAGACGTGTGGATGTCTCAATGACAGACTGCACGAACACCGCCAGCATGTGGAAAACCTGAACAATGGGGACCTCGCCACACGTTGCAGGAATTGCGGTGGTTACCCTTGTTTTCGAAACTGCTGTCGTATTCACAAAAGATACTAACCATTTCACCAGGTAGATCGTTGGAGCATTCGAGTTCTCACATAGGCACGGGTGTCAGCCTCCCTTCATCTCCCTACGTCTCCTTCAGCAGCTAAATGAAAACGGGCTTAGCGTTCGCTTCCAGTCGGTTCCTTCCCATGTCGGAGTGCTTGGAAACGAAGCCGCGGACAAGTTGGCCCGTGAAGCGACATCTTGTGCTCGTTTTCTGAAAGTGGCTCTAGACGAACGGCGAATTGCTAAAACCCTCATTAAAGAACACTTCAGATCTCTTTGGCGACCACATCACCAACTTTGTGTTACCAAAGGAATGAGGAGGACAGAGGCATCCTTACTGTTCCACATCCGGACCAACTCAGCACGGACACCGGCGTGGCTTCATAAGCTGAACCTTCATACGCTGAATCTCCTCACCTTTGTGCGTAAAGTGTTGTGTAACAGGTGACATCGGACATTTTATTATAGACTGCCGAGAGCATGCGACGGAGAGGTTAGCTTTGTTTAAGGAAATTTGAAGGAGAGCCGCTCCTCATGTCTCTTTGGGCGATACAATTTTTCCTATAGGCTATTGGATCACCAGGAGAGACATTTTGCGCCTGATCCTCTGGTTTTTAAGGGACACACGCCTCAGGGACTCCTGGTGATTTCCCGCTCATAGCGGCAAAAAGGTGCTGATCAAGTGACTCCTGGTGATTTACCGCGCATAGCGGCAAGAAGGTGTTTATTGGGGGAGCAATTGCCGGCATATCACGCAAGGCTAGATCCATCAGTTAATAAACATCATCATCACCACCACCAACAACAACAACAGCACAATCTCACTATGACAGGATTTGGCCACCCTGTGATAATCGGCTAACTCCCGCATATCAGGAGAGGCCTTTGTCCTGCGGTGGACATAATGTGGGCAGGTTATATATTAAATAATAACCATTTAATAAACTATTTGATCAAAACTATTCAATTGTTAGCAATTACAAATTTATTTGTTCATTATTTAATTGATTGATTAATTATTTGTTTTATTCAACCAAATAAGTATCCTCCATCCGAATAAGTATAAGCATCCGACTATACGGCGAGAATTAAGCGCGACAAAACCTGAGTCTGTAACGGCCTCTTGGCACTTCTGATTGATTGATTGATTGATTGATTGATTGATTGATTGATTGATTGATTGATTGATTGATTGATTGATTGATTGATTGATTGATTGATTGATTGATTGATTGATTGATTGATTGATTGATTGATTGATTGATTGATTGATTGATTGATTGATTGATTGATTGATTGATTGATTGATTGATTGATTGATTGATTGATTGATTGATTCTAGGATGTAACGCGCCGACGCAACGCAGGCGATGAGGCGCGCTGTAGTGGAGGGCTCCGAATTCATTTTGACCACCTAGAGATCTTTAACGTGCTTTGAAACCTTGGCACTTCTCTTTGATGGCTTTTAGATCTTCTGACCTAGAAGGCGACAAAGAAATGCTTCACGTTTTAGGCACCCATCAGTTATTTGGTAACTGTGCAAAAGAACTGTTTCCTCTGTCCCTTCCCTCCCTCCCTCCCTCCCTCCCTCCCTCCCTCTATCTCTCTCTCTCTATATATATATATCTCTCTCTTCCTTTCTCTCTCTCCCTCCCTCGCTCGGTATGCCATGTTCAACCAGGGCCACCTGAAGCTACCCAGAAAAAAGAACGGCGGATTTGAATTTTTTACAGCTAAGCTGTTTATGGCTAGGTTTCTGCGCATTTTTGTTCTACGTGTGCAAAAAGTCAGGTCCCAAATTTGATGCTAAATCGTTTGACCTATGCCTAAGCTCATACGTCTCATCACTTCGGCATGCGTTTTGAGTAGACTGGTTTTCAGCTTTCAAGATCAACGGACTCTCAGGTAGGCAATAAAGGTTTCTCAAAGATTTGCTAGTGTGCGTGCGACCCGCGTCGGCCACGTGTATTCGTTCACACCGCCCTCTTTTTGTCAGCGTTCCAAGCGCCTCCGGCTCTTCGAGGCGGCGACCCCATCGTTAAGACAAGTTGCCCTTTTCCATTTTGAATTTCCCTCCTGTTCTGTGGTCGCAAGGGGGAGGCCGTGATATTCCGGACTCCAGCTACTCTCATCGCCCACCCTTCACAGATACGGAATGGGTCAAAAAAATTTTGTCACATTTACGTTAAAAATAAGAGTTGACATTTTCCGGAGGTCTTCGTCGAGTGGACACAACGCGAAAACAAACCGGCTGACTAAGCGAACCAGAAGTGAAGCAAATAGAAGCAAACGAGCAAGCAAGCAAGGGAGCCGGCCTTCCTGGCATGCATGGTGCCTGGAGTGTTTATTCATTCTTGGATAATCGCTCACCCGGTGGCTTCTGTTGGTATGGAACAATTTTTGTTTCGTCCCCCTAGATGGCGGCCCCGTGCAGTTTTGCCTCCCTGACAGGAGACGGGCCCTACATCTCTACCTGTATCAACAGACCGGCCTATAGGAGACTGGCCAATCCCCCTTTGGTATACGCGATAAGTGGGCCCGGGCCAGGGATTTTTCCTTTTACACACGCGCTGAACCTCGAGGTTTATCTAGTAACAGCCTGTATTTTGGTTGTTTCGGTGGCTCAGTGGCTAAGGCGTTGCGCTTCTGAGCACAAGGTCGCGGGTTCGATTCCTGGCCGCGGTCGCCGCTTTTCTGATGGAGGCGAAAAGCAAAAACGCCCGTGTGTACGAGATTTCGGCGCATGTTAAAGATCCCCAGGGGGTCAACATTAATCCGGAGCCGGCGCGCCTCATCGCCTGCGTTGCATCGGCGCGTTAAACCCTGCAATCAATCAATTATTTTGGTTGTTTCCTGTTACAGTTGAGGCAACTTCTATGGGCCACGATGGGGAATGTTTTCGACTCCTGGACATCACAATGACATTAAGATTTGCGGATGAAAACCTGCAGTGCTTTTTTTTATCAGCAATCGCATTGCGGCCGGGTGCTTATGATAACAACTTCTGAACCAGTGGTTTGATTCTCTGGGCTGGCAAATGCGTCCCATCTGGGCTAGGAGTGTCAACGCATGGACAAAACCGCGAGGACCGGTTGGGCACTGCTGAAAGCGCAGGCTCTGCAAAAACACTGCACTCACGTAGAAGACGCGCATCAGGATTTTCATGGTGTGTAGAGAGAACAGGCTGCAGATCATGATGTGGGCACCGTTGAAGGAGAAAGCGTAGCTCACGCTGAACAGGAAGATGTTCAGGGCGGTGTTTTCCTTGATGGCCGCCATGAGGCCGAACAGGACCAGGCCTCCGATCTGTAAGGCATATTTGTTTCTGAAGACAACGTCGTGCATTCGCGACCAGGTTCGACTAAGCGTCAGAACGTATGACGGTGAAATTGATGTATTGACGTAGAGATTAATTTATCAATGCATTCATCGGCCACTTTTTTTCAACTGATTAATTTGTGCAAGGCGCATCTCTCCACGATGAGAGACGTTATATTCGCTGGTACTGTATGCATGCCGCAAACCTTAGTAGGAAACTAAGGGACAGGGAAGCCGATGAATAGTTCTATTGGTAATAAACATGAGTTTGCTTCACCTTTATTTGAACACGCTTAGAACTATTCCTTCAAAACGCGAAGAAACGGTGCGCGGACTCTAACGACGTTTCAATTCCTAAACTTTACAGTTAATTAAAGCGGTCTGGTTGGTAAGTAGGCTCATTTGATAATAACCGTGTACTCATAGTAGTGGGCGTAAGATACGACATCATTATTGTAACCCGTCGGTGTTTTATACTCAATGTTCTTATTAATGCCCCGCTATAAAGCGTATCTCACCCTACCAGGCTTTTGAGGAGAGAGATCTCACTTTTGAGAGAGCTCTTACCATGTTTTTACGCTTGCTTTAAACGTCCATACATGAAGCAGATACTGGCTAACTCCCTGAGTTTCCTTGAGGCGCGTGTTGTGACGTCATTTTCGCCCACCCGAGTTTCGGAAGCAGATTTTGCAGACATTTCAAACTCGCGTTACGCCGTGCACACATTACAATAAATTTTATAATACTTTGCCGCTAAGTTAACCCTTAACCATACCAAATTTTACATTTCTTTCTGATTCATAGTGTAGTTCGCAGTCAGTCGGCAAGAGCTTCCTTGAGCTCTAAGATACATGGGGTTATAAGCGATGAAGTTAGTCTCACAAGGAGGGCTAGAACTCGCGTTCCTATACCGCAGGAAACAGTACAGCAGGTTCGACCACTTGGTCGACCCTATAACCATGCCCAATTTCACGCATTCCTGAGTCACTCCTGAAAGCATCCGTGGGTATGCTTCGCCACAACGTCCTTGAATGATCAATCATTCCCATCAAAGTTGCGAAGCTGACCAATGTTGATGCACAGCATACGATTTGGCTCAAAAAATCGTATCTGCGCTGTGACACTATGTGCGGTAAGCGTGCGATTTTTGCGTTGCGTAATGTCAGAGTCTCGTTAACACTTCGGGGTCAAAGCGTACTCCCTTCCTCGTTATTTGTCAAAACTTGCTCCCGGAATTCGATCTACGTGCATCGTGGCAAAGAAGACGCATGGAATTTCTAAAGCTTGCAGTCAGTACACACCGAACCTATGGCGGCAAACGATTGAAAATCAACCCCTTTCACACTGTCAAATACGTGGGCTTCTAAAGGCGGACAGCGATTGCGCTACACGGCTTTGATTGCCCTTTTAAAACACGCAATCCAAAACAAATTACACCACATTTGTCCGCTACGCTGCAGCGAGCAATTACGTATCTTTGAGTACCGTGAACAAAAATCAATAGCAGTTTTGAAACGAGTTGAATGAGCAAACCTCTTCCACGCCCGCATGGATCTCCCAGAAAAAGGTTTTAAACGAGTCGCTATACGAATTTCCGGAAGAAAGATCCCGCCCGCGTGTTTTTCGCAACGACAAATACATATTCGTACCGAATTTTATTACTTTAATAAATGCAGAAGTAGGCTCGATTCATTCCGAAACGACAACAGTTTTGCGGGCCCCACACTATTCGTCGGAAATTTTATGACGGCATGGGCCACCAGGGGGACAGAGTGGATACCAAGAGACGGATCGAGAAGGAGGGGAAGGCCAATGACCCGATGGAGTGACGAAATAGGGAATTTCGGAAGCAAAGAATGGACTCGAAGGCCGCGGGACAGGAGCTGTTGGAAGTCGATGGGAGAGGCCTTCACCCTGCAGGGTATCTAGTGGGCTGTTGATGATGATGTTGACCTCATTCATCTTGGTAGCCGTCTACGAAAGTTTAAGGCGGCCAGAGCCACTCATGCTAAGACGTCTCATCTCGCCTCCGGTACCTTGGGGCTCGCTTTAATTGTTCCGTTACTCCCTGTTGAAGTTACATATGCAATCCAAGTAGTGAAAACGCGTCCTCTCGTAGATAAAGCGCCTGATAAAGTGTAGGCATAGGCGATTTCACGCACGCAGTGGTTTATGTGTTTTCATATAAATCCAGTATATAAAAAGCGCCAAGCATCCACATGGCCAGTAGTGCGGAACGAGATGGGTGCGAGGGTTTCCATTCAATCAGCCGCTATGTTCAAACCAACGTAAAAACGTTGCGTTCAAACATTGGCCGGGCTCACAGTGTAGACACATGGGAGTATGATAAGGAAACGCGACTTATGGTCTTCTTTCTTTTTATTTTTTCCCCAGAAATTCAGGACGCCTTTGATAACGCGACACACGCGGTCATCTACAAGGTCTCCGAGAAATGCACTGCGGCCCGGCCTCGTATACAACTACGTCAAGGCATTTCTAACTGACAGAAGGGCCTCCATCCGTCCAGGCACTTATTAATCACCCACTTTTCCAACACCGGCAAAAGTGACACGTCAGGGTTCTGTAATATCTCCTGTGTTGTTCAATATCTTCCTGTGCGGGCTCCCTAAGCTCCTTGCCGAAATTCCGGGCCTACGTCACGCATTCTACGCAGACGGCCTCACTGCATGGATCAACAAGGGTTCTGCTGGGAATCAGTAAGACAGTCTCCAACAGGCAGTTGATAGCAACATGACGTACCTCGTCATACGGGGGCTCACGTATGCACCTTAAAAGTCCGCACTTCTCATTCTCCAAGCCCGCACTCGATGCCAGCCCCCACAGCCCACGCCGTATCCGACAGTTACCATTCAAGGAACCCCTGTACCTCGAGTCTCGACACTGCGAATACTGGGCGTACCCCCTCAGGCTGACGGCTCAGGTTCTGCCTTTTACTGCAACTGCACCTCACAGTCACATAACGTGTCACCCAACGCATTTGCAGCCACCGACACGGTCCTCGTGAGCAACACACTCTCCGCCTCAAGCAAGCCATCCTCATTAGCCGCATCACGGACGGCACCCCATACACTGGTACAGCTCAAGAAGAGAAAGTGGCGCGTTAGCGGGGGAGGAGGAGGAGGTAAACTTTATTTAGCCAAGCTCTGTAACGGGGACGTGGTGGCCGCCGGCTTTAGCCTGGCGGCGACAATGGCAGCCCGATTCGTCAGGGAGGCTTGAACCTCCGGATCAGTGTTGAAAATCGAGTGAAATCACGGTTCCTGTCCTCAACGGCTACAACATTGTGCGACGTGAATGAAGACCGCACTGGGAAGGCGTGTTTTTGTGCGTGTGTATTTACCCTATCCCAAATACTCCTGTCATCTTATTCTGCGTTCGCGTAAATTCCTTTGAAAGCGGAATCACACTTGTGAAAACTTTCGCGCACCCGATCCTTCTGCAATTGCTTACCGTCATACAAGCAACGGGGAAGCTAGCAAAGCGCTCAGCAGCATGCGCATTTGTACATAGGCTTTGCATTCTGCATTTGCAGTTGTCTTTGTACTTATTATCGCTTCGTGCTGTGCGTTGTTGAGAACTATAACCCTATATAACGCTCTCATTTGGCTTGTATCTGAAGAATTATTTTGCTCGTGTGCTCAATTTGTATGCATGTTTCTTTTTCGTTTCCTTTTTTTTTTTTTTTTGTGCAAGTGATTGTCCCACGACGAACTAGTTCCTGAAGGTGTAACGTCACACCCGTTTCTTGCAGAAATGCGGAGTGAGACCGGCGTTGACGGCCCCGTATCCATTGCCCCAAACTCTCCCAAGCCCTGTGCTCCGGAAGAAGTGCGGAACATATTTTTCTGTGTGCTGAAAGAGTATTTACTCCTATATACATTTTTTATTGCAGTGAAGAGCAACAGTAATCAGAAAATACAAACTGAACATGACTCTTTAGCGGATCTTCTCCATTTTTTTTTCTATTTGTGCGGCAACGAAAATCGGTTTGAACGTAACGGCCCAAAAGTAACAGTTACTTTTCGCTGTAATGATAAGTTACATTTACTGATGAGTAGTTCTAGGCGTGATAGCTGTATATTCAATAACTCAGTCGTTTTAATTTTAGATCGTTACTTCTTTTTATGAGTGACGTATACAGTTCTAGGCGAATCCAGATATGGGCTTTTTTTGTTCTACGCATAAATAATTCAGTGCCCTTCCACTCTGTGAAGAAGGATGACCAGCGAAGCTGGGCGCTTTACAACTAGGGTACGAAATAAAGACGCTTGTTTGTAATTTGCGATTGAGCATACTTCCTAGCTAATTAGCTGAATGAAACTTGGTAGCTTTTTATTCCAGCGGACAAGCACGGGGATGTCTGTTTTCTCCACACGCCGTAGGCATTTCGCTGTCTGTGTAACACACGATCCCAAACGCTCGACCACAAAGGCAGGAGTCAGGTCGCATCTGGCATGCCATCCGTGAGCGCATGAAGGCTGGCTGCGTGTACACGCCTCCCCCCTCCCCCCCCCCCCCCCCCCACACCCTCACCCGTGCACGCATAAAGGGTCAACCGGTGATGTGAATGTGCGTAGATGGGAAAGACATCAGCCCCAATCAGGATAACTTGTTTCTGGGCGTGTTGGTTTTGGTCTAAGAACGTACTGAGTAGCGCAGAGAGACATACACAAGAAAGAGGACATGGGACAGGCGCTACTCCCGCATCCCATAGCGCCTGTCCCGTGTCCTCTTTCTTGTGTATGTCTCTTTGCGCTACTCAGTATGTTCTTAGATCGGCCCCAATGCCGCTCCGGAAGCCCTTCCAGATGGACTGGAGAAACACCGGTGAAATCGTTGTACCCGGAGACCTTCAAGAAGGAAACACAATACACTAGCTCTTGGGTGCGAAAAATTTCCGGTCTACACCGATTTATTAACGCACGCTATATGTAGAAACCGAGGCATATACAGCTTCGCTGTAAAATATCCTGACGAAAATACAGTCAACACTTACAATTTCGAGGAAGTTGAACAGTCCTGAAGTGGTAGACAGGTAGTCGCCGAGGGACACGTCGAATATAGCCATGACGAAGCTTTGCAGTAGCCTGGAAGACGCAACCATGCAGCGTTTGAAAACGAGTGCGGAGGTAACCTAACTGCTTTCTTGTTCCTGTCCAGACTGCCAGAAAATTAAATGTTATTCGACACACGTAAACACATCGTCTAGTTTTCGAACATATTTTCTCCGAGACGTATAGAAGGGGCTGCAATGACTGGAACTGAAGCTCCACGCGAGTGTTTCACAAATCTGTAAGAACATGGACATTTCCGCTCGTCGAGTAGAATGTAGTAGGACAGAATTCGTTCAGTTATCAGCCCCGCGATAAACAACCAGTCAACTTACTACCAAAGAGCCAATACCTCATCAAGAGAAACCCTGGTGACAAAGATGGAATGCGGAATTCGCTCTCTAAATATCAGGCACGTTTGTGGACGTGCGCCAAAAAAAAAAATTCTGCAGAAATTCAGAGAATTATCTACTAATGCGTAGCATTCTTATGCCGCTTGTCTTGAGTGTGAGTTTTTTTCCAGCCAAACTTTTGGGTTTTTCTAAATCCTGTCCGACCAATTATCACCATTTACGCTATTATAACGACTAGAAGTGGAACTTTCGCGAAATCTGAATTGTTGTGGGAATGCCATGCGTTATACGTTTCGCCTATTTCCGTGTTTTTTAAATATTTTTCTTATTTTTTAGTTTTTCAAAATTTTGTCCGACCAATTATCTCCATTAACGTTATTATACGGATTACATTTCGAACTTTCGTGAAATCTGCATTATTGTGGAAATGCAGGGCGTTACACGTTTCGCCATTTTCCGGAATTTTTTTTAATATTATTCTTATTTTTTAGTTTTTCAAAATTTCGTGCGACCAGTCATCTCCGTTATCGCCATTATAGCAATTACAGGTGGGACTTCCGCGATATCTGCGTTTTTGTGGAAATGCAGGGCGTTACACGGTCCTGGCTGTGGGTGCAGTCGGCAAAGAATGCTACGCATTAAAATTTCTTAGAAAGGAGTCGGAGGGATGTGGGGGACAAAAAAGGAATCGAATTGGCCCAAGTGGGAGATCCTTGCACGAAGCGTCCCTATTGTCCCCACTATTCCTGTTCTGCTAGCTCTTGCCGTAATTTCCCCTCCAGCGGCTTATTATTAGTGCATCATAACAACATAGTATCGGTAGCGATAGTGCCGCGGGATGCGACACAGAAAAGGAAAAAGGAGTGACAACATACCCTGAGAACAGAAAGCCAACCGCAAGCTTCGTCCTCCTCTTCCTTCTTGACAGCCAAGTTGCCCGTACCAGGTTAGGCCGAATGCCCAGTTAGATTAGAAAATTACCCCCTTACCGTGAGCACGAGGAACCCGGTATTAACTAACTATTTTAATCATATCATCAGCCTTTAAGTGTTGGAAGTGGATGCGGAAGAATATTTACGCAGATATTGTCTGAAAGAATCTTTGGGGTTATTGCAACTGTACTTTGCTCTGCTGGCTAATACTTTTTTTGTTGATTTTGTTTGCCACTCGGAACTCTTTCTCTTCTATTTGAACATTAGAACTAAGGAAGTTTTGTTAATGTTCCCAGGTTTTATTACGGGTTTCAGACGTGTGAAGTTCTCACTGTCTCAAGCTTCCGTTACGTCAGTATCTATAGTCTATGCATCGCTCTTTTTTTTTTTGTCGGATTGATGAAGTTGAATGCCTCCCGTAACAAAAATTTCAATCACTAAAAATTTCAATCACTAAAAATTCTGGGACATCTCGTCGGCCATTGATGTGTCCGGTATACCATTAGGGCACGAATGATTTCACAGGAGGCAGGGGTAGTTAGTGAGGGCATTACGATTAGACCACAATAACTGGGACAAAGGGAGCGAGGGGATCATGTTATCTGAGAATGTAAGGCCTTCATTAAAGGGACCCTGAATACAGAATACAACTTTGTTCGATTTGAAAGAACTAGCCTTCGGTAACGCACTCAGCTCCATTCCAGCAATGAAAGACGCTTTTTCAACACGAAAAAGCAAAAAATACTGCACAACTTTCAAATTTCGCGCCAGAGTGACGTAATATAGGCGGTAGGGACGCGTACTATGGGCCAGCACCAAAAATGGGCCTCCTCGATTATCAGTCGCGGATCGTCCGCGGACTGCGCTCGTTTTTTCCCATGTAGTCCTATGGGGCTTCCCGTCCGAGGGCAGTCCTCTGACTGCCCGCGGACCGTTCAGGACTGGTAAATCCAGGAGGCCCAATATTTTATCAGTGCTGTAACTGCACGTTCGCAACCGAGTGATGCGACCAGTCGCTTAGTCATGTTTCTTGGAGGTGGCTTATAAGTCGGCGGCAACTAACCGCACAAACAACATTCTGTGACGTCATACAGAAATCGCAAAAAAAGTACCAGGGGAGTCGCCACTAACTGATATGTTTTCTTTGATATCTCGGTTATTTGCTTGAAGTTTGAGATAAAATAGGTGTCATGCGGAAGCGGTCTTTTAATAAACTAAACTTGTATTTTGCCTTCATGGCCCATTTAAGTGCTGCCTTAATTTCCCGACACCCACACAACCGATGTTGCCGTTGTCCGGCAAAGAAAATCGCCGCCGCTCTGTAGAGCAAATAAAAAACATATTTTAGTTCGTGTAGAATCATAACCGCGGTCTCCAGAGTAGAATCCGAGTCGAACAAAGATTTATAATAGTGCGTGCCGCGTGATGCACGATGGCCGTTGAGTAGAAAAGGTGCGCCCCAGCCGCGCGAAACTCTGATTCTGTTGCAGCTCTAGCGTGTGTTACCAGTTTGCTTGTTGAATTAATGCGCGCCAAAGAAACGGAAGCGAAGACAGAACCGCAAACACGGTGTAGCAGGAAAGAAATATTTAATAAGTATACCATCAGGCTTTTGCCTCCAAAGCACGTAAGCAGGCATTAAGGGCTGCGAGGAATTTGTTTCGCTATTCGTCAGTAATATGGGCGGTAGGGACGCGTACTATGGGCCAGCACTAAAAATATTTTTATCAGTGTTGTAACTGCACGTTCGTAATTCACAACCAACTGATGATAGTAAACAGAACTAGAGGCCTTAGGCACAGCTATAGCCGCCTCAACGGAGCTGCGCTTCCCATCGTTCTGTGGCGTCGTTTTGCGAACAAAATACCAGGCTGAACGGAATTTATAAATTCAAATCAGAAGGGCATGGTAGCTGCGCCTGTGTTTTGCGGCGCGGCGTTGATGTCGCCGGTTGATTTAAACCGTCTCGAGTATTTTAACACAGCCTTAACCGGGCGTAAACGGTCTTATTTTAATTCTTACCTCTGCCTGTAAAAATATACGGACACATCTTGGCGAACTTTGGTGAAAAAGTATCTGCGAAAGTCGTAAAATCGTTCGCTGCGATACTTGGCTGGAGCGTGCACGCAGTTTGCGACCCCCACCATGCGTCCATAAAGTCTACGCAGGCGTGGGAAGATTTGAAATTAAGAGACGAAACTGCGATACGCTCCAAAGGGGAAAGCAGCGAAATCGCTTATCAGGCTATGTTCAGACTACCGACGGAAAAGACGTATTGTGCGCTATGGACTTAAAAAAACAAACGGCCTTTCACGTAGTTCGGTTGGCTGAGGCGTGAAATGACGTCATTATTTAAAGATATTACGACAGTTGCGACAACAGTCTGAACCCGGCCTTAGTCTCGAGTGCGGCGCCTGGCATGATTGTTTCAAACTGGTGCGATAACTTTGCAGTCTTTACACCCGCAATGTGCGACGAGATTCCAGCCAGAACATGTGACGGGTAGTGCGGGCGAAATGACCGGGGTGCATGCCGACGAACAGTCGTTATCGGGACCAAGCTGTGCGTTGAACTAATTTACGATCGCTTTACGATTACCGTTTCGCGTGCATGCCCTTAGGTTAATCTGTGTAGCGATACTGCGTAGGGTTATCGCTGCATTCTAGACAGCAAACAGGCTGTGATTTGTTCCAAAGAGGTTCGCTTTACAGCGTGTTTTTGCAGATTCTTTCCCGAACGCCGTGCGACCGTGGCTCTTAAAGCGGCCGCGTCAATGGCATTCTCCTTAAAACAGAGACAGCGAACTATCTATGGCAAAGAATGAGATTAAACTCAGCACGGTTTCAGGGTTGCCTTAGCACTCAAGCGTGGTATAGTGCGCTTTAATTTTCGTGCATATTACAATGCGAGCTACAGCCGTCGTACACGACCGTGCTTCTGCCCGTCGTAAACCCCGACGAGTGTTTTGTCACCGCTCTAAACTATCTTCTTTTGCTAGTAAACCTCCCAAAACTTCTTTGTCTAGCCGAATAAATTATGCGAACTTGCACTTTTTTTTTCAGCGAGGATTCTGAGGGCCCGCAAGTGAAAGATCCATCGTGACGTATACGGCTGCTTCGATTTTAAAGCGAAAGCCTTAGATCTCAATGTTTCAAGCATACGCGTTTTGAGGGACGGAAAATAGGTCGCACAAAAAAAGTTGAAGTTGTGGTCGGAGGGAGCGCAAGCCGGTGATCACGCGTTGGGAAAGGGAAACAGAAGCGCCAAAGGATGGTAGGCCGCCGCCGCACGTGCAATACGAGGCGCCCCGAGACGTGTATATATGTGTACTCACGGGGGCGAACAGGAGGCTCCTGGCAATGGCGAGCGAGTGGAACGAGCATCGGAGGGTGCTGTCGAGGACGGGCGCGTCCGCAAAGCTCAACAGAAAGTTCAACAGCAGATCAACTCAAGGTCTGACTAGACTTTCGCCTACACATTTTTAGAAAATTAAAAACACCCCAGTAATTTTTTTCGCTTCTGACTCCCGCAAGAGCCATCAGCTTTTTTTCTTTTTTTTTTGCTTCCCCAGGGTTGCTCCACATCACTTCCGGCGCAGCGCAACATCCCCTGTGATTTTGTTGGGATGCGCCATTTCGACTCCCCGCTCTGGTTGCCAAAACAACCAGGAGGGTTTTTTTTGCTTTTTTTTTTTGTCTGTCTGGCAGTCAGCTGGCTGCCCGGGTGCCGTAAATCCAAGAGGCACAGGGGCAGGTGGTACGCCGCGCCAAGCGCATCGTTTTACTCCGCACTTTTCAGAATTTCGCTCGATTGATCGCGCTTCAGCGGTTAATTGATGCTAATTGTCCTCATCAATTATTTCGTCATCTGCGTGTCCTCGGGTCAGGTTTTCGATCATATCCGTGCATTCGCACCCGCACGCGAATTCTGACGCACAGTGTCAATATGTTTTCGCAAAGCTTAATAGCGTGTTACGATGCATCACTGGTAATTGTCCCGAAACACATCGCACGTCATGCATGACTGGGCACGCGGCACAGTGGGCAGCAGTTTTACAGGGAAAGCTGTACAATGGAGACCTCTACTGGGACAATGAGGTGTTAGTCGTGCCTAGAGAAGCAGTCTGTTTGGTTGTACCCCCGCTCTTTCGATTAAAAAGAAAAGGCGTCGGCAGCTGGCGACGAGCCGTCGACCCACAGATCACGTAACACGCCGTTGAGACGAATGAGCTACCACCGCACTTCTGAAGCTTGCTAGCAAGAATTGGCGCTTGCTGGGGCTTGCTGGGCCTTACCCAATGAGAAAGAGCAATTGTGTGTCTATCAAAAAGTTTTGCACTTTGCTAAGAACATTGAGCATTCGTTGGCGGTACAGTACTCATAGTCACATTTTTTGCTGTTTTTTTTTAACTTTACTCCAGAGCTCTCACAAACAAGAGGCAGAGGCTAGCCTGTATTTAACAGGGGTATGAATACAAAATAAAACCCGGTTAATTTTGAAAGAATCAGCCTTTGGTAACACACTCAGCTCCATTCCAGCCACAAAAGACGTTTCTGCTTTTTTTAACGAAAAAAAAACCGCTAAAAATATTGAAGTTTCCAATGTGCCGCTACATTACGTCAGCAGTGATGCAATATAGGGAACGCTAAAAATACAGCTATCACTGGTTGTCTTCGATTATTAGTCTCGGACCGTCCGCGGACTGCCCGGAACGCGATCCGGTGCTCCATTTTTCCGTGTATTCCTATGGAATCACCGGTACGAAGGCAGTCTTCGGGCTACCCACAGACTGCCCAGGACTGGTGTGTGAACTGCACGTTGGCTGTCAAGTGATACGATCAAACGGAACTAGCGGCCACCCTATAGAATCGCACGGTCGTGTTTCTTGACGGCGGCTTCTGTCGGCGGCCGGCAATCGCACGAACAAGTTTCTGTGACGTCATAAGGCTCTGCAAGAAAGTGGCTGGGGAGTCGCCGCTGCTTCATCGGTTGAAGTTTGCAAGCGGTGAAATTGGCATTATTGTTATTAGAGCTAAAAAATGCCTGACGATTACGATAATCCCTAATGCGAAATTTGTGCGCAGCGCGGACTGATCGGTCAAGGCGCATAGCTGCTGTGTCTCAGGAATTGATCGCGTGATCAAGCGAACGCACGGCGGCGCGCGCTACTCGGCCGTTACCTCGAAGCGCGTCGCCGCGACGGAGCATACGTCTTGTAAATCGTGTTTGAACCTCCCGCGAAAATTTCACCTGATTCGGATGAGCCACGCAACGATGACGACGACGAAGAGCCCGAAGGACCGATGAACGTGCAGCACGCAGAACTTGAAAGAACAAGACGCTTGCTTTCATGGATGCCTGGTTTTGCGTTTCCTTCCTCGAGCGCCACTAGACGCAGAGGGCGGTTTTCACACGCGTGTACAGCGCGGGCTCGCCAACTGCCCTCCCTATCAACGTTACTAGAATAAGAATAAGAGTTTATTCTAGTAACGTTGCTCCCTATCACACTTTCGGGGGAGCGTCTCGCGCCGCCTCGACAAACGTCCGTCCCCCTCACAATTTCGCGACGCTCTCCTCCCCCGTTCTCTTTCAGTCTTCGGTCTTCCCATCGTTTCCTCGGTTACATCGCCGCCGCGAAACCACAGTAGCGGCGGCCAAAGTGCTGCGCACTAAAAATGTTTTTTAAGAGAAACTTTAAAAAGGAATATTTTTAATGAATCAAATCAAATACATTGTATTCATCGCCCCTTTTTAGAGTGCATGAAAAAAAAATTCCCTCGCACTTCCCCGAGGGGGAGAGTGTGTAAGTGCGAATGCACGGTTGCATTCGCACTTAAAAGAAAGATGCATTTATTCACAAACACCTATTTGTGTTGTCGTTGTACTTGATTGCTAGAAGGATCGCTTTGTGGTCCGTGAAATGGACCGTCAAAGGGTCCTGGAGGAGGACGGTGCGGACTTGGCAGTTTCTCGCAAAGGCCAGGTCGATGAAACCGCCGTTGATGGTGGTGGGCGAGTCGAGGGGTACGCACGACATGGAGTGCGTGGCGTGCATGTAGTCGACCAACCACTCTCCGTCCTTGCGGACGTCGACGTTGAAGTCGCCGACCAAGACGACGGGATCCGAGGGTTTGGAACGCGCGCAGACGCTCTCCATGGCCGCGTCCACGTACTGGAGGACCGCTTCGCGCGAGAGGTTGGGGGCGAGGTAGGCGGTTAGCACGAAGAGAATCTCGGCCACGGTGCGTTTGAGGTTCGACATGCCTCGGTCCGACTTGTTGACATAATCTACTACGTAAGACGCACAGGCATAATGATCGAGGATTATCTGAAAGTCCATGTTGGAGTCGAGGACCCGGCCTATCCAGGGGTTGGAGGCGTTGACGAACTTCTCGGCCGGAGTCCTGCGGTGCAGGACGCACGGACGCGACACGCGACATAGTTATCTCAGCTTTGAAATTTCGTGTCAGTACTCCTTTAAGCGGGTGCATTAGCCCTTCTCACGCCCGATTCCTGGTCAATCCCTCACGTGGGTATGTGCCATGAGGAGGCGCCCCAACACCCGCAGTCACTGAGCGGAGAGAGGAGGAGGAGAGTAGCGCGCGCCCATCTCCCCCCGTTGCTAGGGAAGACGAGGAGGAAGACGAGGAGCGCGCGCACCCGCAGCTGTTGCTATGCGGACTACGGCGGCGGACGATTCAGGCTCGCTTAAGAAGTGCATTCGCACTTAAAAGGAAGGTGACAAGCGTCCACGGCGTGGGGAATGCGCTCCGACGTTGTGCGGCGTCCTTTTCCGAGGGCGGCCCTCGCATCTCTCGAGGCGGGAGATTTGAGAGCTGCATTAGCCCTCGTGAGCTAGCAACTGGTGCCCGCACTGCCAGCCCCGGCGATTGCTCCTAGGCGTCGAGGCCGCTGGCACATGCCTTGCATGTTGTCCTGAATCGAAATTTCATGAACAAGCACGCGCGCATGTGTGGAAGTGCAAAACACCGAACAAAATGCTGCCTGCGTGCTGGTGAGAGTAGTAAAATAAACGTGCCCGCTTTGCAGCTAAGCTAGCTTTTTCGGCATGCGTATGCAATATTAGGAAAGCTTTGCATCGAATCGCCTTATTTTCGAATCGGGAACATTTAGACGAAGCTGCAAATAATTTTAGGTCACACATGATTCTATGGAGGTTAATTGTGAACTCTCTCTCTCTCTCTCTCTCTCTCTCTCTCTCTCTCTCTCTCTCTCTCTCTCTCTCTCTCTCTCTCTCTCTCTCTCTCTCTCTCTCTCTCTCTCTCTCTCTCTCTCTCCCTCTCTCTCTCTCTCTCTCTCTCTCTCTCTCTCTCTCTCTCTCTCTCTATGCACATCCATAACCACCCGTGTTACCTCTTCCATTCAATTTTTGATCTCGGTGGTATAATGGTCACGAGAAAGTAACTTATTACGTGAAACTGGCTCTGAAAGTGATCCGGAAATGCGGCACAAAATAGCAGCGAAGCACAAAACTGACGACACGCGCGTTTCATGAAAGGCTAGTCTAAAACCTTTCCAACTGCTTTTAAAAGAACCCGAGACACCAGAACTGTAATCAACGACAGTGGTTAATGCACGCACGGGAAATGAAAGTCTGTCTCTCTGAAGCTGGTTCTTTCACTCACTGACCACGAACCCGGACAAAAACTGCAATTACCATCAGCCCAGCCCCTTTTCTGCGGGCTTTCGTACGGACTTCTGCTAAGCCTGGGTGCCACGAAGCAGGACCAAAATTGTATAGAATGAATGCGAATCTTGGAGAAAGTAATGAAATAGAAACGAGGGCAGGATGAAACGACGGCTGCGAGTTGAACGCGCTCAATTCCACAGAAAGCGCAATGGTTCGCGGCAAAGGGCTTTATTATAGAACAGCGTAGGCGATTGCTTTTCGCTTCGTTGCTGTCCGTGTGGCGGCGTACGACTCCAAACCGGGCCGCTTTTCGAGTACGCTCGCTGGCGCTGAAGTAATTTCTACTGAGAGCACCACAGTGCAGTCAACGCGCCATGCCGCAGGAGTGTTTTTAAGGTTTACTCATTTCCCCCCTACCCCTACGAGCAAAACAAAAAGGGGGTGGGGACAATCCCATATATATATTGAACGATCAGATCCTGCGCTGGGCGAAATTGAACTGAAAAGTTACTGCCTCCTCTTTTTTGTTCGGCCCTTACCCGTCTCACAGCGCCTTGGAATGCGATCATCCGCTGTTGACAATGGGCCTTTTCGATTAACAGTGCCGGATTCACCCCGGTCTCTTCCGGATACAATCCGGCGGGTTTTTTTTTTGTTTTTTTTTGTTTGTTTTTTATGAGGAGGCAGAGGAATACGTTTATTGGCATGGAAGGCTCTGGGCCCATTTGGAGAGAGGATGTTCTTGTGTCAGCTTCCGCTCAGGGGGAGTCTTCGGTTTCCCATGTTCGACTATTGAAAGCGGAAAGCCGTGCAATATTTGTGCTGATAAAACTATACTTCCCCGTCTATTCCGGCTCCGTTGGACAGGAAGGGAAATTATTACCCGCCTGTGGGGTAGATATACAAGAAAACTCAGTTCTATTCAATCGGATCGAACAGAAAAAAGCTCGTGCGGACGAAGCTGCGCTGATTTTCCAGTCAACATAGTGCCTCCAAGTCAAGGCGAGCCAGGAATTTTGCCTACTTTTATTTGTCTACCCATTTCTTCGGTTAGTGTATACGAAAATACCTTCGAGAAAAACTTACTTTGTGTGTCTTGCAAACGGCGCGCGGGCAAAACGAAAACAGCATTCCGCACAAACCGTAAGCAACGAAAGAAGTCCGCGGGCAGGAATGTATAGGCGGTATTCGTTGAAAAGTTTAGCGCTGAATTTCTTCGTTTGGCAACACTAGAAACAGCCACAGACATGGCCGATGCGCCACGGACGTGGCTCGGCTTGGGCCACTGCGCCCACACGCCGAAAATAAAAACGCCGGTGTGCGTCGTCTGCTCCGTTTCAACCCGATTCTCAACGGTGGTGTCAACAGAGATGGTATTAATCGCACTCACATTGGACTCGAGGCAATTGCTTGTATTCACTGGTGAGGCGCGCATGCAGGCAATCGTGTGAGTGCGCCGTCACTCGTTACGTCGGGCTCCGCGGGTACTTGTCCGAAGCACATGACCGTGTTGCACGTTAACTCTACCTCACCGAACGCAAAGTATTGCCTCGAGTCCAATGTGAGGGCGATTAATACCATCTCTGTTGACACCACGCTTGAGAATCGGGTTGAAACGGAGCAGACGACGCACGCCGGCGTTTTTATTTTCGGCGTGCGGGCGCAGTGGCCCAAGCCGCGCCATGTCCGTGGCGCATCGGCCATGTCTGTGGCCGTTTCTGGTGTTGCCAAACAAATAAATTGACAGCTAAACTTTTCAACGAATACCAACGAATACCTTTTCAACGTTCGGTGAGGTAGAGTCTGTTAACGTGCAACACGGGCATGTGCTTACCACGGACAAGTATACCACCATCCCGGGGAGCCCGACGTAACGAGTGGTGGCGCACCACGGCGGGACTCGACTCTCCTCCTCCCGCGTTCCCCTCATGGCCTTCGCATTGGTATGGTGGCTAGAACCCTTCTAGCCACTATAGCATTGGGGCGTCTTGCTGCCTGCTGCCGCAAGTTGGGGGTGGCGCTGCTAGCCCACTGTTGCTCCGCCGCCGCCAAGCGCGTTTACAGGCACAGTGTGTGCGACGCACGCCGGTTACAGCCACATGTGTGACAATTTGTGACGCGGAAAGTGCATGGTTGCCCATCCTCCGATGAATATGCACTGTTGTCCAGTAAGCTGCCAGCATTTAACCTAGTAACGCTGGCCAGCACCCATAGCGGCGAAAAATAATGGTGGCGCCATGAAAAGATGTCCTGAAGATCGACCGCAATGTAGAGAAATGACTTCGTGTTCTGAAGGTTCAATTGAAAAACCTGAAATCGCTGCATTCACATAGTGACCGCTGTATGGTAGTGATGTTGCCTTCAAACAAGCTAGCATTATTTCGTCAGTTAAAGCCTCATCGTTGAACTGCTATCCACTCAACAATCGGATTTACGATTTGTCAAGGAGGATTGCCAAGCTGTATATAAATATCCAAGCCTCGCCAATTTTTTCGAGAAATCAACCGGAAAAACTCGCACAACGGGGTAGGAACACAGCTCACAAGGAATATATTTCTTATATATACACTGCAACTCAGTGCACATTGCCGGAAATGCTGCACACCTCTCTTTAATGAGACTGTAGGGGTAGCAAAGCAGAAAAACGAGCTCGCAAAAGAAACCATTGGGACGTTTTAGATGGCTCGCCTTGGTCACACTCGCATAAGTATGCCGTCGTGGCGTTTATCGGCCAAATAAATTGCGTATCTTGCCCCTGGGTAATTCCAAACGGCCGCACCCTGCTTTCTCTGCCTCGTGTTTTGTTTTTTTTTTCTTTTAAGCGAAGCTTCCTACATCTACCAGCAAAGGTTTCTGTCGCGACCGTTGGCGTCAACAGAAAACTCCCTCGAACAATAAAAGAAACTACTGGCATCACCACGAATCGAACCTGGAACGAATAGAGAAACGAACCGAGAGCCCGTTGTCTAACCAATTGAGCTACGAGCGCGCGGGGGGACGAGGGAGACAGATGGTGTATTCACGAGCACAGCTGTGTTCTCGCTGAATGACATGTGATAGCGTCACGCGACCTCTCACGCCACTGTGTGCCCCGCCCACTGCCGTGCACCCCCTTGCGCATGCGCTAGGAATTGTTAAACATTAAAGGAAGCGCTCACCTATGCGTCGCATCTACACAGGGGTTCCCGCGAGGGGAGGTGGGAGATTTTTTGCGTTTCGCCTCCACTAGAAAAGCAGCCGCCGTGGCCGGGAATTGAACCCGCATCCCTGATCTACGTACGAATAAATGCCAGTTGGAAGTAGCTCTTGGTCCTCCTTCGTCCTTGGTGGAATCTTTTGCGTTTTACACGTCCACATTAGGCAGTTCTGGTGGGGTGTGTTCTTTTTTTATTCAGGTATAGTCATACGGGATACGCTTCTTTCCCAAAATTGTGTGAAGCTGGGCATAAAATAAAGCTGTACATGTCACGGTGCGCCTCAAGTCAGGAATGTTGCAAGCAAATGTAGTATATACGCGAGCAACTTTTGCTCTGATCACATTGTGTAAAGAACTTCCTTGCGTATATATCGTTTATATACCGGAACAAAAAAAATCTGGGCCATATCAATTACACCAACTGCCCCGTTTCATGAGGAAATGCCACCGCGGCTCTTACCTTGCACGGAGACGTGGCGACGCGGACCTTGCGGTGGGGTGGTGCTGCCCTCGTGCGGCCAGCACCCCCCCCCCCCCCTTCCCCCGCTGTGCCTCAGAAAAAATCCAATGCACCGAGCCGGTTTTGCGAAGGCCAGGGGAGCGCTGGAGGAGGAGAGTCGAGTCCGGCCGTGGGCGCACTCACACGGTTGCCTGCAAGCGCGCCTCGCCAGTGAATACAAGCAATACTTCCGATACTTCCGATCTCATTAATATGTCTTTATTTTATGGTTTAAATTAATCATTCCTGGGCGTTTACATTGAAATAAACTCTCCTTTTCTTGTTTTTAATAAAAAATGAAATCCGGCTGACTAAATTCCTCGCGCTAGTCGCCAAGTGCAACTGCGAACCACTTTTTACGCCGTAACCGCTTTTTGTGAAGTGCATGTCCTGTAGCCACGGAGCAAGTTGCTCATATGAAAGCCACCATTTTATATAGTGGGGTAACCACAAAGAATTTCTAGTTAATTTCTGGATAAATTGGCGGAAATAAATTTTATTTGGAACGTGTACACTTTCTGAAATCTCAAAGGTGGAGCAATATGGTGTCTATATACGTGACCCTACAATTCGTATATGAACAGCTCCGTTTCGTTTTAATGCTTTCAAAGACCGCATAAAGAAATAAGACTTCATTATTGTTTCAGTTGGGACAAGTTTTTAATTACCTCTTTTCATCTCACGTACAGTTAAAGGTATGTTGCCGCGCGGCTTACTGTCACGGTTTGCAGCATTCGTTTTGGCAGCGTACTTAGGGCTCGCAGATCTAAAAAGTTCTGCTTTCAAACGTTCTTAGACGTTTGTGCTTGATGACGATTGGTAATTGCGCACCGCATCAAACGAGGTGAAACTCGACACTGTCCACAGAGTCGCTTCAGTGGACAAGGGCGCTATCATTGGTTTTGTATGATACGTGTATTCGGACGCGGGTTGGTATACAGTTTTCCACAACCATGTTATTCGATGGTATGTATTCGATAGGGTGGATACGGAAATTCGCAAATGTATTTCGAACTTCCCTATTAAAGGGACCCTGCAACACTTTCGACAAGCGCTTTCACTCTTTCCTTCACGTCTAGAACCACTGCGAAAGCTACAGTTATCGCCAGCGCGGAGCGGCACTGCGTTATTTGCTCGTCACACCAGCTACGTCTTCCATTTCTGCTTTGCTTTTGTGGCTTTATTTCTAAAGTTGCTATCGAAAAGCGTTCATTGCTACAACTGAAGGAAAACCAGCCAACAGCCGCTACATGGCCTCAGTGACGTAATTCAAGCGGTGGAAGAACGTCAACACAGGGAAAGAGAGGAAAATCTTTTGAGCGAGTTTCCAAGTTACAGTAGAATCTCGATAAACGGAAATAGCTTAAACGGAATTACCGCTTAAACGGAACAGTTGCCTGGAATTTGGTTGGTTTTGTATTCAGATAACGTAAAAAAACTCTCGGTAATCGGAACTAAAATTTCCGCATCACCGTGTAAACGGTACCAGAAATGGAACTTCTTGTGAAATCCACTGGCATGAGAATCAGCTTTTCACGGTTCCGGCTGTTTCGTTCTTGTTTTTTTTTTTCTTCTTCCTCCATGCTATTTTAGCCTTGTTGGCCTCGTAAGCCTCGTCTCGTAAGTGGTTAGCCGTGTTAGCGCAACGAATGCAACATCGCAGTTCTTGTTCCAGTCGTTCGGTCTCGATTCTATATATATAGACGCCGAGGCTACAGGGCTCACCTCCTGTCGCCTCGTTCGTGCCATCGTTGTGCTATTCGTCCTTCATTACCACGTTGCCGACTTCTAAATTCGGTGGCTCGTAAGCACTCGCGAAGTTGAGGCCTCTAGCCTCCGTGAAGATGCAGTTGCAAGGACTCAAACAAAAATAATTGACGCATTTTCTAGTGCACAGCGACTCATTGTTGCCAAATCAACTTTGTGAATGCTGTGCCTACGCTTCTTGTAGTTTTCTTGCTTTCTGAAAACTATCACCTACAGTCACTTTCTAGTGGTTAGAGTTCCATGAAATGCCCTTAGAAGTGTGTACGCACATAAATTTGTACCTTAGAACATCTCTCTCAGGAAACGGAACTCCTGTTAAACGGAACTAATTTTTCCGGTCCCTTGAAGTTCCGTGTATCGAGAGTCTACCGTGTCTGATTGGCAAAGAGCAGTAATTTTCGGCTGATCACTTTGCGACCCCCTAATCTAAGTACTAGGTGTATTGGGTGACTGCGTTCTGCAAGCATTTAAGATTTTGAAAAAGTGTTGCAGGGTCCCTTTAACTGACCATTAGAGGGAAAGACTCTAAATTTGGGAAGGTTATTGAGTCGTTGTACGGGACTCACGGCGTATAATTTGCTTTTTTTTTGTCTTTTAAAAGTCACTTCAACATGTACGCTGCCAGCAAGTGTCCGTCACAAATTTTCGGAAAATAGTTGTGTTCCGCCAAACGCACTGTACGTCGAACAAAAGCTGAGAGTAACAGGTTGGCCGGAGCAGAAGACCGGCTAGTCGAAAAGAAATGCAAAAGAAGAGAAACATAAAGATAAGAGAAACACTAAAAAACACACTCACGAACTTCGCGACCCGACGCCAGGTGTAAATTTGTTTTCTCTTTTTTTTTTTCTTGTACCAGCAGGGCGTCATCCCTCCCGAACTTCCTTTTATTTAGCACAAAAGCCTGCCGGCTCAGCGGATTTCCGAAGTACGCTTATTACGCGTTGCAGGGCCAAGAGCTGAGGCAGCTCTCAGCGGGCGATGTCAAGGACTGAGCTGCAGGCCTAGCATTGTTGGGCCCCCCTTTAAACCCTTCGCGACCTCGCCGGGTCCCGAGGGAGGAAAGGCGATGCCACTCTTGGAATCGCGTTGCGTTCGTGACGAGCAATCCGCACGCAACACTACACGGCGCCCCACGCCAGTTAACGAGGCTTCCGTGGTTACCGGATTTCGCGCCGCAGCGCGTTACAACTTGCAACACCTGCTGTAAAGAGAGGCGGGCCAAGTTATCACACTTTGAAATGCCCAGTGAGAGTAACATTTTTGTTCCTTTTTTCCTCCTCTTGCTTTAGATTAATGCGACACTGCCTGCACTAAGCTTCGGTCAAGAGATGCAGAGTGAAATCATTCAATAGTCTCGGGACTGTCGGGTCAAGAGGTCCACTATGGGTCAAAAGACCCAACGAGTCAAAATATCAAACGAGTCGAAAGAGCCAACGAGCCAAAAGTACAAATCATTGAGAGACAGTGATTCAGAAGTTACCACGCGTCAAGAGATTCAACGAAACAAGGCAGGAGTCGGGTTAAGGCAGCAGGAACGCGATAAAGGGCACGCTCATATGCCGTATCTGAGTTGGCACAAATCTTGTCTTATGACCAGTTTCTACTCTATATTTTAATGTTACTTTTGACCTCGATTTAGTTTCTCCTTAGACAATTGTTCTCAGGCTACTTCAATGAATGGGTCATTATTGCTCTATGTTTATCAGTCATAATCATTTAGTAAAAATAGTGTTTGTAGCCGTTTAATCAAGTGCACATGTAGTGGAAGACAATTTTAGAGTGGTGATCTTTTTCTTGTGACCGGTCAGCTTCCATGCGCTGAGCTTCCGATTGTTTACGCGCACGTTTGAACTTGTTTGCGCATGAACAGGACCTACAATTAAGCGTTCGCTGATGACCTGTTCGTGGAGCCATCAAAACATGCCTCGTACGAGTCTTCACATCTTATTGGTGACGTTGAAGAAAGCATGTATCGAAGATAATTTTACCAAGTGTCTATGGTTAAACGTTCTCTCATGCCCATTGGACAAAACGCGGTTCGGCCTAAATGCGTTTTCTACTACGTTTGCGTGAGGGCTATGCTGAGGCTTTAATTAGCGTCCTTAATCATACACGTTAACGCATGCACCACATTTCTACACGTTTGAGCAGGTTATCAACAGTAACATTCCTTGAACATGTTCGGCAGGGATAGGGTGCACGCAACAGCGACCACTTGTTGCAACGGGATAAGACGAGGAAGTCGCAGTGTTAGGAGATCGCGTTAGGCAGATGAAATCAAGAGTTGGGCGGAAGCCCGTCTGGTCGGGAAAACGCATGGCAACAATTCAATATTGACACCGACCGTGAATGTTTATAAAAAGCGTATTTCTTGGTTTTTATATACATTCATGGTCGGTGTCAGTTTCCAATTGTTGTCATTGGGTTAGGTAGTAATATGGTGCGTTATTGAGCCCAATCTGGTGAGGTAACTGGATGCGTAAGCTTGCCTTAAATTACGTTGGGTGATTAGGCAAAGTGGACTAACTTAAATTAATTCTAATTCTAAACGTGACGTAAGGCTACGGTAATACTGTTTCGTATACGAAAATAAGAAAGAACTCAAATAATTTTAAGCAAGCGAAAACGATTGGAAATAAACGATCGTCTATAGCTTCGACAATAAGGATAAACGGCGCTCTACCAAAGAAATTAATTGAAATAGCGCGTATTTTGCTTCCCCTGAGAAAATAGGCCTCGATGAAAATACTTTGGTTAAGTGTCTGGCAATCACAAAAATTAACCTCTCTTGAATAACCGTGAATGTGAGAAGAAAAAAAACTCAACATTTGGCAAATTTTGAAGCAAAGCTTGCACACAGTGTCAACTCTTTTTCGTGTTTTTCACGCTGTTGAGAAGAAAATACATACAGACTATAGCCTTCATATGTCCTACTATAACGTAAGGACAAATCATTGATGCGCCTATAAAACAAAACCGATTGAACAGCCGCCGTGAAAATAGCTACGCGGAACCTAGCTAGCCCGCCTTCAAAAACAAAAACAAAAAGTTTTTTTTTTTCCCTGCTTCTTCACCGCAATACGAGGGACCGGCAAAACCCTCGTTGGTTCTCTTAACTCGCCTTAGCCGGGTCAAGAGGCTCAATACCGCGGTCGAAAGGTACAGCGAATCAACAGATCTTACGGGCCAAGATATCTCAACTCATTGGATCTTTTGGTTCTTTGAATTTGTTGAGTGGAAGTAATATTACTCTACTAGTATACAGGCAATTCCGCTGAAAAAAAAAAATTTTACAACCTGTTTGCATCATCTTGCAGTGTTGTCTTGATATCAAGTCCGAGTTAATTTCTCTGCAGCTTGTTCTGATTCGTCCCAATTCGCATAGCACGCAACCACGGTGTTTACAAAACTAGGGCAGTGAATGACACTTAAATCGACCTACTTTATTATTATTATTTGTATAAATATTCTCCGAAGCTGCGCGGGTCGGCCCACGTGTGCCTTCGGCGTGTACCCCAATTTGAACGCGCCGAAGTTAGACGTATGGGCTACGGGTGGCGCAATACGAGTTAATTCACGGCACCTGGTTAATTCCCCGCGCACGAGCATCCCCAGTCCGAAGTTCCCTCACTCGTGTTTTGGAAACCGTTCGAATCACTACGAAATAGGGTCCAGAAAACAACTGCGGATAACAGTTTATTATTCAAGACGATAGTGCTTTTTTGGGGGGTGGGGAGGCTACTCAAACGCAAAAATTTTGGTCTGTCTGTATGTCTGTCTGCTTTTCTCTGTCTGTCCCTCGGTTCAGCTGCCCGGCCAAAGTTGAAAGAAGTATTGAGCGAGATGTCTATATAGGCAAAACATTATCAATCATGCTCTATGTTCTACGCTCTATGCTCAAATATGCTCTATGTTTGTCAACATTGTTAAACAAAAAGATAATATTACACTTCCTTGCCGAAGAGGGAATTTACAGTGTTATAGAAGAAGTTGAATAAATATCGGCTGCATATATTTTCTTAAAATGTGTTCACATATGTACTCATTAGAAGCATGGGATGGTACGTCTGGCGTATACGGTATGCCCTGTCGTCCGCAGAGTTATACCTTGCTCGGTGTTCCAGCAAGGCATTAATCTGCGCAATCCCTTAGCGACGGGAGAGCGTCGCCAGAGAGACGAAACGGGGAAGGGGTGTTTGCCTCACATGTGACCACAACCGGGAACTTAAACATACGCTGCCTAAAGTCTGGCATCCACCCGCGTAGTCGTTCCATTGCGTCACGAAATAATTGCGAAGTCGCTCTCCCGGTAAATGTGTACTGGTTTATTGCGCCATAACTTTTTGGAGTACCTCAGTGAGCGGCTCCAGCAAACCTAGAACGTGCACCTTGGTGCACGTTCTAGCCAATCTGCAAATATTATGCACAATCCTCGCAGATAGTCTTTGCAGTCCAGCCTCGGTCCTGGTGAGCCTCTCTTCAGTGAGCGTGGCAGTGGTCCTCTCGTCTCATTAGAAAGAATTTATAACCCCCCCCCCCCCCCTTCCTGAGGAGGATTTCCCACTTCACCCAATATTGAAATTCTGGATTAACCCCTGCCCACGCTACAGCGCGGTGCCGACGTGTTCGCCAAATTCGATAACCTAGCTCTTCGATAATCTCGACCTCCCCGACCTGCCTCAGATATCACAAACCACGGTTATCAACAGCCAGGCCAACGCCGAGCCCACAGAAGGTGTGCAATTTACATATGGTGAGTTGGCAAAACTGAGCACAACGAGTACCGTAAAGAACACGAAATAACAACGAGGGCAGGCCGAGCAAACACGTATACAGCGAATAAATGGGGATCAAATGCAGCGCAAGTCGGTGCAGTGGCGTCGGAAAGAACTAAAAAAGCCAAACAAGCAGTAACAAATTCGGCACGCAACATCGCCGAGCAATGACAGGTCGTTATCGATAAAGCCGGTCGTGGACCAACGACGCTTAAAAGGAGGGTTCAGTGATAAAAAAACATCATCAAAACGACTTGACAAAATACCCCTTTCTTATTTCAGATGGCGAATACCCAAAATGCCAGTGACACTGCAGATACTGCAGACACTGCAACGAGGGGATATATACGCCGCCGGGCCCGGCCTAAAGAAGCAGATGAAGGGACTTTAGCAAGGCCTTTCGGGCTCGCCCGAGCTCGGGCCGTCCCCAAGTACAGACATCAGTACGCTGCATATGTGCGCCCCTGGTTTTGGCCCCGACCCTGACAGAAAATTGTGTCTTAGGAACACTTGCTGCAGCCGGACCAGAAAATCTCCAATATATGTGCACTTCAAGAGGCAAATGTAACATATAACGTTAAAAATTTCAAACAGGTGTAAACAGAGTCCGAAATGGAGCGGCTAAGAAAACGTGAAAGTGCATGCCCGAACTGGCACTGCCAAGAGCATGCCCAGTACGTACTTGCATCCAAACGTCCATAGACATGTCTGAAAGTATGGTCCCTACCATACTGAAAGGGAAGGGAGGGAGCCTAAGCACACCGGCTACCCACTCAAGGGCAACACGTCGGGCCTGGTTGCGCATCAAATACGTCGATCTCCGGCTCACGACAGTGCTAAAAATTTAAGAGAAGAAACTAATAAGCACTTACAAAATTTCGCACCGGCACTTTGAGGCGTTCATTTCCCCCATGCAAGCTACCAGAAACTGGAAATTGCTGCCTCCTGGCGTCATCCCGTCTACGTCATTCCACACTCTTTCCACGTTACGAGTGCAGATAAGCTTGTCTTTCACAAGAAGGCCTTTGTGACCGCTTTTTATTAGATCCTTTAGTGTTCACGCAATATTTTCGCCCGTATCCAGCTGCTAAAGCGCCGCTTTGTGATAGGAGCACTTAATAAACAAGCAATCAATCAATCAATCAAACAAACAAACAAAAACAAATAAATAAATGTGGATGCGATTATCATTCGGAGGCATTAACCGACCGAGGTTAAACACGTTCGCCATTCGACAAGCACGCAAAACATTTCTGGACTACAGAGTTTCATCCTGAAAGGATTGTATCCAAAAAGCTTTTATGAAATTGGTCCGTGACCATCGTGTCGGCTATCCGGACCCGAGTGCGTGGAATCACAAATTTAACCTCATGCATTTTCTTGGAACCAGTCATATTTACACTACCGTCAAACGTGCCTATTTAAATGCCGTGTCCATCGATAAAGGGGAAACGTTAGGAAAAACAAAAACACTAACGTTTTCACCCCTAACTTAATCTGGTAGCTTTTTTTTTTCTTGGGGTGGGGGGCGTGGTTGTCAACTGACTTTTTGCTATTATTTTGTGATATAGATGATATACGGGGGCAAGGCCATACTTCGCAAAGTTGCACTCCTCTCTGCGCTTTCTTTTTCGACTGATACAATCAGTACACAAGTGCAAATCATCACAAACTATCACAAAGCGGCGCTTTAGCAGCTGGATACGGGCGAAAATATTGCGTGAACACTAAAAGATCTAATAAAAAGCGGTCTCAAAGGCCTTCTATCTATAACGCAGGCTTGGTGGTAGTGATAGGAAAGAAAATTTACAATTCTTTTTTCGACGATGTAAGCATCGCTCAGAGATAGTGTAATAAATTTTGGTTGCAGCTTTTGAAATGAGAGAGAAAAAAACTTTATTCGCTCAGTGCTTCTTGAGTCACGATGGTCGGGCACTCCAGTCCGGGGCTAGTTCCTTCTAGGTTCTAGCCACCCTACGGGGGCTTCCGTCGGCCGACGAGTTGCTCTCTCTGCCCGGTCCGTGAGCCATTTCTGGCAAGCTGGATTCGGGTTGAGCAGGGTGGCCTCCCACAATGTCGTGGATCTGTTGTTAGGTTCAGCTCTTGAAAACACAACACAAGAGTTTGTTCAAATTTTGCCGCGCTCAGAAACAGCTGGTTGGTGCATTTGTTCCCAGTAATTTTTTTTATTTATGTTTGAATAACTATCTTGTGGCGCTATGTTATTACATAGCAAGCGCGTTTTTATTCATTCATTCATCCATGATTCATCCAACTGCGAGGAGGCGATACGCATTACGGGAGGGGGTTGGTCACGTGGCCCGCGGACATCGGCGATTGGCGGTTCGCTTCGCGGGCATGCACTGACATGTTCGAGCGCCGGCCGGCACTTGTATCGGCGCGTCCCAGTGCGTGTCGCCGTTTCGCATTGCTGATGCAACGGCGCGATGAGTCACGGCGACCAGGGGGAGGCTGAGCACGGCTTCCGCGATGATTTCTACGAACTGGCCCTGTTCAGCGAGGCTAGGCTGGACCAGCACAACTCTCTGCTTTGGCTCCCGACTGTCGACCAAGAGCAACTCCCCGGCGACAATATGGGCATCCAATGTTTTGATGTCGCGCAGCCTTTCTCCGCTGTTCTGAACACATCGAGCGTCAACCAACGGGTGGCTGAATGGCCCGGCGAGCTTGGCTTCCGCGCCGTCGTTGCAGCTCAGCCCAAATCCGGCAAAAATGCCACCTGGACGTACTCCGAGCCGCTCCGAAAGTTCTACGCCAACATCAATGTGCCGTGCCCTGTCAAGTTCGTCGTCGACCGCACTCCGCCGGTAGGCTCTTTCGTATGCATGGTCGCCGTTTTTCGGGAGTCGGAGTCGCGGCGAGAAAACGTCCTGCCTTGCCCGGTGCATCGGAGAACCGTGGGCGCGTACGAGGCTCAGTGGCTCCAGTGTGATCACCCCGCGGCAGAGCCCTGCCTCGACACTGCCAACGGCGGACGCCACTGCGTTGTCGTGGACGCCGCTCGCTTGTCAGAGACGTTCGGCTTGAAATTCGGCTGCAGGAACACCTGCGCCGGCGGTCTGAATCGGAGAGCCACCGAGGTAGTCTTCTTGCTGCAGTCTCCCGCCGGCCGCGACTTGGCACGCAGCGTCGTCCAGGTGAGTGCATTGATCTGCACGCGCAAAGTTCCTACTGTATGTTGGTCGCTGTCACCCAGAGCGATGTCTTGGCCGGCGTGCAGGTCAAGGTGTGCGCCTGCCCGGGCCGCGACCGGAAGCACGAAGAGCAGGGCCTGGTACACGCGCGTCCTGCAGCGGCACGCGCAGGGGCGCCGTCGACGAGCCGCCTCCGAGACCTGGACGGCACTGAGGGCTCCAGCTCGGACAGCGGAGCCGAATGCCGCAGCGGTAGCGGTACCAATGTACTTTTGGTCAAAGGCCGCGACGTTTACGAGGCGCTTCATCCTGTGTACAAATCCCTCGAAGTCGCTCATGAGGCCAACACGCAAAAGCGACGCCGTCCCTCCTCGGAGTCTGACGAATAGCTGAGAATGTGCACTTCACCGGGCGAACGGCAGTGAACCGTGCCCACACATTTCTCGGTAATATATGTTCATTTCGTCTACCGTTACCTGTAGGGTAGGCTTCCATGTCCATGTTTAATTTTAGTATCTCATCTCATGCACTGGTGTGAAGCACTGTACTTTTTTTGTTTTTAGACCGTCACAAAAGCGACGAGCCCCTATTAAATTACAGCCATGCATGCATTTTTTAACTCCAGCGGAGGTAGTTGCTCTGTTTGCTAGTTGGTTCTTTTTTTTTTTTTTTTTTGAAAGTTGCAATGCAATGCATTTCTCATCTTTCGTCTCGTCTTTCACACATTGTAACTTTTTCAAATCCTCTAGCTAGCGCAACCCCATTCAACTCTTACGACTTGACCTAGGTATTTGCCATGTGATCACGTATCGCTAACTCTTCCCACCGTTGAGCATGCATTATTCTCTGCCACTGTTTGCTTCAGTCTAAAGAAAACCAGAATTCGAACGCATGGCAAATGTAAATTGTTCAACCTCGAACCTCTAGAACAAAATGTCAAGAGGTTGTGTGTTCTATGACTGCCATTTTAGGAAGCTGTGCTCACTCTATTTATTCATCCAATGCAGGAGTGAGTTGTCTGCAGGAACAGACCACATTGCCAATTCATAGTTGTAATGTATGGATGTACTTGGAATGTGTGTGTATGCGTGTGTTCTGCTCTTTACTCCATTTTTTTATGCCTGCAGGCCTTCATACCAATGTACTTTCCCAAGAAAAGCATGTATTAATCTTAGGGAACTTGCATGCCATGCTTGGTGGTTGTTCTGTGATTCCTGTTGATGTTGAATTTTATAGCATAATGTCTTGGTGCAAGTGAAGTGCCTTGTTTAGTCACGGCATTCTGCAGGTATTTTAATGTCATATGTGTGCATGGTCATCATCTTGCACTTTGTGAAGTGCCTTGTCATTGCCATTTCATAAGTTGAGTATCTGTGATAGTGTGACAGTTTCGGGACATTCTCATTGTGGTGCAATAGTGCATGTGCTGTTCATAAAGCCTAATTGACATACGAAGGTTCCCAGTTTCACTGTATGTTTTTATCAGTGCACTACGAGGGCTGACTAGCTGCTTGTTGCTTTCATTTACTTGCAAACAATTGGCTGTAACTTTACACATTTTTTAAGGCCCACCTTCCTGTACCTGTCGCAGTGGACATTTTTTTTGTTGCACTCGTGGGTTATTTTTACAACCACAGCAAAAGAACTAATTTTGGCTTATATGAAAACCAGCCCTTTATCTTCGCTTTATCATATGTTCTTTACATGTAAAAACCAGTGAGATATTCTTGTGGGTTTCATAGATATTATAGGAGTTATAAACACATTTAAGCCAAATTTTTTTCATACTCTTAGGGTTGAAATTCAAAAAAGGCTTCTGTGTTAGAAAAAAAATTCCCCCCGAATATGTAAGCCTAATGGTTTGGAGTGGGCGATGATGGATTTTTTAAATTTCACTCTGCTACAGCAACAGGCTCCACAATTGCCGCCGCTTCAGTCTCCAGCCTTGTTGAACACGTGATTAATTCTCGAGCCCTAATGCTGTATAGGCTAATTATAATTAGGTTACCATTGTGTTTCTTAATGCAGTTCTGTGAATAATTTGCAATAAACCTCTGAAGAAAACTGGCATAGCTTTTAGCCATGCACCCTCAGTATTTCAAATCGCCTCAATTATGGAATTATGGCCTTGCAGACACAAGTGTATCATTGTTGCCAGGGTAGTTTTGTTGTGTGGCAGTCAGTCTCGGGTGGTGTGTCATTTAAAAACACCCCCACTTCACTTGCCCCACTGTAGTTGTAAAAGGACACAAAGTGCCAAAATGAGTTGGCCTGTATTGTTGCCTCGCTGTTGCAGCGGTTGTTTAAACAGGCTATTCATTGAAGACAGCATACTTCTTAGTTTCATTTGAAAGAACTAGCTTTCGATAACTTGCTCAACTCCATTCCCACACCGAGGCACATTTTCAGTGCGAAATCATTAGTTAACTTTGTTGGTCGAACATACAGCGTGCATTCGCACAAAATGGCAAACTGCTCAAAGGATAAAAAAATAGTTCAATGAATGCACCGAATGATGCCATATTTCTCAGGGAAGGTCCTTTAAACAAGGCGGCTAATTGAGTTGCTCCGAGTGGGATTTGAACCAGGGTGCTCTGGAATGCGAGACAAGCACGGACCATCGCAGCTAGATGATTCCATAGACGGCTGTGACCATTATTATTGTATGAAACTCTAGGGATGATTCCAACTGACTGAAGGGCAACCTGGGAAATGGGTTGTGGTGCTTGACTTAAAAACGAGACAAGCGAGCAAGTATGGACTTGAGAAAGATTTGCTGACGGGCTGGTTGGCGTGAAACTTGACAAGCCAAGAAAATTGCATGAATTGCGCTCGTCCTGTCCTCTTCTTTTTGTGTGTCGTCCTTTTTGCGCAATTGTCATGGTTTTTCGAGCGAATATGGGCATAGTAATTTCTCAAGTATCAATTAGGTGAGTATCGGAGCACGTTCCCACTAATAGCATATATGTAGGGCTAACAAGGGGGATTGGCCAAGCTTCCCAGTCATATAGTAGCTGAAAGTGGAAGAACGCGTCTCAAAGGGAAGAGAAGGATGAGAGGTGAGAGGACACATGCGTACAACCGGACTTGTGCCACTGTAGGTACCGCGTCATTGCTGTGCATGGAATGAATGTGCTGCCTTCTAAACAACACTTCTACAAATTTCTATGATTATCGGTACAATGAATGCGGTGAGAGACTCCGAACTGTCTGGATTAACAGCAGCTGTGGAACATGGTGGCGCGCGCAATACCAACATATCTGTTTCACAATTCAGCAGTAATGGTTTCGCATTTACTAGATCGTGAGGAGTGCTTAGGTGTCCTAGAATTTTTTCACCTAGAGTTTTGTGCAAACAAGTGAGAAATTCGATTGTTTGTCAATGTTATAGATCTTTCAACAATATCCACAAAATTTAAAATGTCCGTCCCTCTAAGTAATGTCAGCTGCGATGTCATTGGGGAGGTACCAAAGAAGTACCGCTACCATTCCAGCGGCACAATCAAACACAGCCCAATGCACCAACACAGTTGCATGGTCATGTTTATTAGCGGTAGCGTTTGTTGGCAGTCGCCAGTCATGCGAACTAGTCCCTGTGACATTGTGCAGAAAGTGCGAGGAAGTGTCTGCCGAGGTGCCTCTACTTTGCGTTTTTTCTTCTTCTTTAATTTGTTTGAGGTTTGTGTAAAATTGGTGTAATTGATTTTACCGCGCAATATCTTTCATGAACCAAAGTTGTATTTTGTCTTCATAGTCTCTTTAGCAATGCAGAAAATGCCAAAAAGCGGTAATTGGGTATCACCACTTCATAGATTTTTCCGGCTCAGACTTGTGACTTCAAAAATTGTGAATTCGGATTGGAAGAGCCTGTTTAATGTTGTGAAAATAGCAGTAAGATAAGTGTGTGCTAATGTAGCGTAAATGCATCTGGCAGCTTCTGATGAACATGTTATAGAATGACACTTGCTGCAGCTTGTTAGACCTGCCGAACAGTATCTACCCTGCCTAAACACTGCGGGCAGTCACTATTAATTGCGTGTTTCGATTTTGGCCTCGTGTTTTGCCTCGGCACACAGGGTTTTACCAATATTTATGGTAGCAGCAAAAGCGCATGAGAATTATTGTAGGCCCGAGGCGACAAAACTCGCTTCTGTCTTTCAACACGTGGTAGTTTCTACACCTTCTGCTATGTGGTACCACTATATGGCTAGCTTGCGCACAATTCGTAACATTCTCACTTTGGTCACAAAAAAATGGTAGGTAAAAGGGAATAAAAAATGCTAGCTTTCGTTCTGTATTTCTAAACGAAATCACCGGTTGTGGTGGAAAAAGCTATGAAAGCCCTCGCCATTCAGTAAAATCCAAAGACGCCTTTAGCGTCTTTGCTTGCAGTCTTGAATGCTACTCTTAGGCCTGCTTAATGCACAGATTTGGCTGCTCAGTCGTAAAATTAGGCTGTCAGGCTGACCGGGCCGTGGGGTGGATAGGGCTTCAAAATACTCACTTGAGCAATAATAAGCCTGAGGGATATCGTGGCAAAGTTTATATCTGCAGCCTTTTTTGTTCCTGTATGTTCACCTATCAAAATTTGTGTGGTCACAATTTTATTTGTTACACTTAGCCTTTCAAAAATGAAACTGCACGAAATCCCTGCATGTGGTCGTGGGTTTGATTCCCAACCACGGCGGCCACTTTTCTGATGGAGGCGAAAAGCAAAAACGCCCATGTGTACGAGATTTCAGCGCGCGTTAAAAGATCCCCAGGTGGTAAAAATTAATCCGGAGCCCCCCACTACGGTGCGCTGCATCGCCTTCGTTGCGTTGGCACGTTAAACCCTACAAACAATCAATCAAAATCCCAAATGTGTGTGAACTATGTTTTTATTGTCATGTGAAATTTGAAACGTTTAGTGTAGCTACCTGAACGCTGCAGATGTGTTTAGTTCTTGGTAAATTTCAGTCGGTGGCAGTGCCTACCATGTATATGTATTCTGGCAAAGGGAGGTGCATTCAGCCCACTTGGAGGTTTATAATGCTTTGCAACTGAATGATGTGCAAGTAATTTGTTGTGTGGTGTTACAGTGCCAGTTTGTAAGTGCAAGCTTCACTTGGCGATTATTTGGTCGGCTCCAGCGTCAGCTGGTGGGTGTTGCGTACCTGTGATGTGATACTGTGGCAGTGAACGCCTGGCACAAGCTTGTAGCCGTGCGTGTGGTTTTGCACGCAAGCAGCCCTCGGTATGATCATCCCGGCTGTGCCGTAATGTCGGCAGTGAGTGCTGTTTCTTCTTCTCTTGTGATCTTTTATTAAAAGCCCAGAAAAAGAGAACAGCTGTCACCCTTTATGACCACTTCGCAAGCTACCACAGCATCCCACTTGTTGGCTGTGTGATTTGATGCTATCTTGGTCCGCTGAATAATAATGTTGACATAGCCAGTGGTTATTATTGGCGTTGTTTTTGTTCATGAACAATTTACACGCTGAATAATAATGTTGACATAGCCAGTGGTTATTATTGGTGTTGTTTTTGTTCATGAACAATTTACATGTGATATGAGAGCTTGTAATCTGTTGACTGCCACCACTACTTACCAACACATCATCACAGCCGCTGTCACTAATTGTGCGAGGAAGGTCAAATGATCTTGCCTATGCAAAAAAAAAAAAAAAAAAAAAGGTCTATGTATGTGTAGTAGAACCCCATTATATTAAAACTGTCAGGACCAAGCTATATGTTTGCTACGGCAGAACACACTCCAAACACTTGTTTCAGCAATTAAAACTGAGGAAACTAACTGAAATGTTTATTATTCCACAGACACGCCGAACAAATGTAGGTGCATTGAAAAAGTTTGTAGAAAAATTTGCCTTTCATTTTCTCGGAATGTTTTCGAGGCTCTTCCATTCACTACCATTTGCAGTGCCCACTGCTCGCCTGGAAACCAAAACAGGTTTTATGCTTCATACATTGCTTTCAAGGGTTCAGAATGTTTCTGCGGCTGCTGCTGCATGTCAGTTCGCACCGCATACATGGCTAGTGTATCGTTGGAAAGGCCAACTTGTCTAGTTATGAGCAATGTGAAACAACACTTTCCATTGCCCATTGCACCTGAAAAAATTCCGAACTTGAAAAATGGTATTTCACTTCGTTTTGCGTCCGCTTTTGTGAAAAAAATGATATAAATGGATAATGTCCTACATTTTTAATTTTGACTATATGTGTGTATATTGCCACATTTGAAGCTGACTAAAGAAATTTGAAGCGAAATGAAGCCATGTTTTGATGGTAGGAAAATAAATGTAATGCCAGTGTGTCTGCAAAATGATATTCCTCTGCTCTGAGCTTGTAATGGCTACGTTAGTAAACTTTCCTTTTGAGATTTTTTTTAGTCTTTCTTTGAAAAGTGAGAAATATTTTTGGCTGAAACTGATTCACTCTGGTCATGCTGCAAATCGGCAGTTCTGGGTGCGGAGAATATCTAATAATGCTAACCAGTTTCTAGAATTCTTAACTAATTGCAGGCACGACGTAAGAGAATACAATTTTTCGTGTTCAAAATGTCACATTTTTTCATACATGGATGGAAGGTAGAAACAACTCGAAACTAGACAAGTTGGCTTTTCTAATGATACATTGGGCATGTGATGCAGACTGGGGCACTACGGCAGCCACACAGACATTGTCCAGAACTGGCTGCGCACCCCAAGGGAATAATTTCGGTAGCACCTGCTCTTTTCGTTCCCGGTCAACTCTCCATCATTAAACCTCTTTTATAGCTTACTGTTCACACCATCACATTGACAAACACTGAAAGTGTGTGAAAACTTAAACCAGCTAGTGATGACAGCTGAAGCAAATGTTTTCCAGAATTCTCTTGCCAACTTCGTTTTGCAGGAATATGATCAGTGCCAAGAGCATGACCAAGGCTTCCAGTGTTTACTAAAGTGAGCCTAGTTTGACGATTTTAATTATCTACATGAAAGAGGCATAAGAATATAACTGGGGCCAGTACTGCAATTTATTATGATTTCATATGCCCTGGGTTACTGAAAGGGGGTTCTACTGTGCATGCATGCATACAGACATGCAGGTCGACTTATTTTAACCTCCTTCTGAGTTCTAAAACTGCAAGACTAGCAGATGCTGTTCGTGCAGGTAGGCTGTAGGGCCAGGCAGGTATATCAGCAAGAGTACGGTGGGGTCCACTGTTAAAGGGAAACAGCGAGTGCGTGGCCGCTGTGCTCCGCAAAGCGCCAACACCGAGAAGTGGCGAGAATCGCAGCCAGCCTGCACATGCGCACTGACCACTCTAGGTGGGAGAAGCCACTCTGTCGTCTGCTACGGCACTATTCTGCGCCGCTCAGCTTGCGACAGCTGGGGAATTTCGCAGTCAAAAGATCTGAGCGGCACGGCCAAGCGCTGTAGCTGACGACAAAGCAGCTTCTCCCGCTTAGAGTGGTCAGTGTGCATGTGCAGGCTGTCTGCGATTCTCGCCATTTCCCTTTAACAGTGGACCGCACTGGACATAAGCTCCACACCACTAAGTATGTAAAATTCATTGCACAGTAAATAAAACTGGCCCATAAAAAAATTGAAATGTACTTGTGTTCACAGATGTCAGTCCCCAAGTTGTTGTTATACCGGGAGGCTGTAGCTGAGCAAAATATGCTGGCAATCGCTCTGCCTGGGCAGCAACTAGGCCATTTCACTAAAAGTCAGAAGACTTCCTTAAATACATTGGTGTAGCATGCGACATTTCACAGCTGACAATCGCATGCAATATGACGAGGAATGCTAATTTATTTGATAAAGTTTGAAGATGCATACTTACAATCACAAGCTAGATTTTAAAACCTCTTGAAGTGTAGTTTCCATTAATTGCCTTAATTTCCCGAATACAAGCTGTCCTAAAATGGGGAAGTAAAATGTTAACGAATCTTTAGCGATTAATGATCTCAAAGTAGTCGTTTGCTTATGGTGTCCAAGAATAGCATGTTACTATTGTAGCTTTCTTTTAAAACTTGACAATGAGTTAAAATAAACTTTTATGCACTCAATGCCTGTATTAGTATAATCCTTTCAATTCAATTTTCTTGTATCCTGTGAAGCCACGTTGCCACAGTCCCGCCTGTGCAACAAACAAATGCCTGCTTTGAACAACATGCTTGAGCACAGAACATGTAGCCCAGGTAGCTACAAGTTTATTCTAGCTCCTTGTTTAGTTTCCTGAATGCAGTTTTTTTTTCTTTTTTAACTTAAGCGACCAAAAGGGGTCTGAAAACTCGAGTGATATGTGCCTTGCAGTCATTCAGAGCAAAACAATGTACGCTGTCAAGAAGCTGGACGATATCTATGGGCAACCAGGAATGGTGCATGCACGAAAGTTTAATTTTGATAATTAAGGGGAAACAGTGACACCTTGCGCATTTTGTCATGTTTGAGAATTGCTGGTGCTTGAGCGAGATTTTGAATTGAATGCTAGCAAATAAGTGCACTCTTTATGCTGACTGCATGCAGAGGAAAGTGATCTTCCTTCCTCAGTGCCTTGGTTGTGCTATTTTTGCTAGTGCTACAATTGTTAGACAAAGCTGTATTCGGAAACATTTTTATTTCGATAAGTCAGCAGGGGTGCACAGCTGTGTTTCACATCTTATGATTTGCTGTACGGGATCGCAAGCAGTGAAAAAGCTCAAGTGTCTGGCCTCCTTGGAATTTTCTTTTAGAGAATTTGCTTCCTATAACCAATGACCAAGGAGGGTGTATTTTTTTGCAGACCCAACACTTGCAAAAGGCTAAACTCTGCACAATGCTGTACGAGAGTCACTGAAGTTTTGTGCACATGTCCACGGAGAATAAACGCTGCATCACACTGCTCCCACTGGTCCTTGAGCCAGCCGACTACTTGATTTGCACGTTGCAGAGCGTGTCGGCAACCACGTGGCCTTGGCAGCCACTGACAACCCAAGGCTGGCCCTTGTACGTGGCCCGTTTGTCGCTGTCTGTCTTCAAATCAGGAGCCACCTGCGTAAGACAACGAGTCACTATTAGATTGAAAGCTTCAAAGGCACAGTTCACTAACACAGCACATTGACTGCAAATTCAGAAAAAAAAAAGGCATTTCGTACTATTCAACCAGACACTGCAAATGATGAAACTCGGCAAACTCTCTCTCTAGCTTCAGACGAACGAGCACCGCAAGTACTGCTCGAATGGACTTGAGCACACACACTACAAAATAGCTGGCTCTTTCGAATTCATCATCACCACCAGCCTATTTAAGTGCACTGCTACAGGACAAAGGCTTCTTCAAAGACCTCCAACTGCTCTAGTGTTGCGATGCCCAAATCCACTCTATGCCCCCAAAGTCATTCCTTCCTCGTGTTCGGCCTTTCCCTGCTTTTAGTAGTTTTGTCTACAGGTAGCCATTCCGTTACCCTGGAGGTCCATCAGTTGTCATTCCATTGTACTACATGGCCCACCTAAGTACATTTTTTTTAAAACTTGAGCTATGATATTCTCCACCTGAGTTTGTTCCCTAATCCAGGACAAAAGTTCTTTGTTCCATGGCCCGTTGGGCCAACCTAAGTTTTCTTTCCAGTTGTTCAGTAAGGTGCCAAGTTCCAGCTCCATACGACATTACCAGCAGTACACATTGGTTGTATGATATTCTTTTTAGTGATACAGGTAGCTTGTTTCAGTATTTGAGAGTGCTTGCCGAGTGCACCCCAGCCCATATCTATTCTGCACCAGAATTCTTGTGGTTGGTGTCAGCACTGGCAACCTGTCCAAGGTAGTTATATCGGTCTAGTACCATTTCATTACATAGTGTGGAGAAGGTGCTTCCAGCATGTTTATTTAGCATTAATTTAAATTTATTCATATTTTCGTTTAACCTTACAGTCCCACTGAAGCTTAAAGGAAATCGCTACTTTCCAAGAATGCCAACAGCGGAGATTCATACATACAGTATATGCTGCAAACAAATTGATACCACATACAGGTTGCTTCAGCTAAAGCAGTAGTTTTATTGGCACCACAGGTACTGAAATGGATGATTCAAGGGTTTCCCCCAAAACAAGTTCATTGAAATTAATTTGCTAAAAACTCACTACCACTACAAAAACTCACTACATGTAAAAGAGAATGATCAAAGTGAACTTGTACCTGGCACGTCTTATTTTAGGACTTGTTGGGCGAGTTAGTGCATCTGAACAAATGCTTGAAAACTGCGCAAAATATCGACAACCACAGAGCGCCAGTCCTCGTGTCCTACTGTTCACGTCTTTTATGCAGCCTGAAACGCACCACTCCCTGGCTCTAGACAGCCTAATGTAAGCTGAAGGCATATCTTTTTGGGCTGGGCTGTACCCTCTAACACAATGGCGTAACCATTTAATTACAACCACTCCAGAGACTGTATGATCACCGTATGGACAGGCCAGGCGCTCTCCCCCCCCCCCCCCCCCCCCCCTCTTCGTTTTGTCATCACAACCATCCAGACCTCAAAATGCAGGCGAATCCCTCGTGCAAACCGACTTGTGGCACAATCAATACCTGCTCAAAGATTTTCTTCTTGGGGTTCAGCTGAGTGTCTGGCTGGCCCGGAAAACCGTCGCAGAAGACCCGGGCCCCTGGTACAGCGTTCGGAGGAGGAGCCAGAATTTCAACCTTTTCTGGCGTACTGGCGCACATGACCATGGCCTCCGACGTGACGCCACGCATCTTGGCAGGTTTCAGGTTACACAGAAGCACAGCCATGCGGTTCTGCATATCCTCCAGAGGAATGAACTTGACCAGGCCTGAGACAACAGTACGAGGCTTCTCTTCGCCTACGTCCACCTGCTCGACGTACAGCGAGTCAGCGTCAGGGTGCTTCTGCGCACTGACGATCCTGCCCACCCGTAGGTCTAGCCGGCTTACATCGACCGGCTTCGAGTCGTCGGAGTCTTCGGCCTTCTTCTTAGCGTCTGCTTTTTTCGGCGGTGGCGGCTTCGCGTCTACGGCAGCACCAGCGCGTTTTTTCGGCAGGTCACCGGCTCCAGTTGCGGCGGGCTTTTGGGGAGCACTTTGCGTAGCTGGTTTGGCATCGGTCACTTTAGCACATGGCTCAGGCGTGGCTTGCTTTAGAGAAACAACCACCGGCTTGACACCGTTGCGAACTTGGGCAGCCTCCAGCCGACTTTTCCAAGCTTCAACTTCAAGGCGAAGCGCGTCGTTTTCGCTTCGCAAGCGGGCACACTGTTCTTGCACGTGTTTCTCGGTCTTCGCGGCCCGCAAAGACTGCAGTTGAGCAGTAAGCAGAGCGATCAGCTCGTCCGCCAGCTTGGCCCTACTCATAATCCGCGACAGAGCGTTATCAACAACCATTGTCGGGAACTGTCCGCACTTAGTAATTAGAAAGTATAGACGAAAAAGTAAAAAAATTCTCACTCGCTCCTCACACAGAACAGGGAGCTCCTCCGCAGGCGCTTTAACCGACCGGAAGTGGAGCGTTTCAGGGTTTCAGTGGTTTCAGCACCGTCGGCAGCTTTAGCAATGTACAAAAATTATGTGCTATAAATCTACTACACTTCAAAGAAAACTGCGTAAGAACAATTTCACGCAACAAGAATATTATTTTTATTATAGAGCAGCAATGAGCAGTTTCTGACAAAAAGTGCTGCGCACGTCATTCATGCGCATCGACATAGCCCAAAAGATTGAAGATGGCAGACGCCGGCGAAAAGTTGAGCAAAAAGTAAGAACTTTTTTGCGACTTGTAAATTTTACGTGCTGCTACCATTCAAATCGCCGGTGTCGTGGGGGCGAGGTCTTAGTTTTGATCGACCCCTTTGCTTCTAAATGACGATAGTTTTCGTATTAACAGCACCAGCTCGCACCCCGTAACCCACGTGTATGGCCATGCCGCCACGCTTAGTTTTTACCACTTGACCGTATGGAGAGTGCTGTTGTTCGTTAGTAGGTTTAGAGTATGGTTACTATGTTTTTCAAGTGACTCGATTGCGTTCTGCGGTCTTCACAAACACTTTGTGGAGGTTTGAGTTGTGCCTTAGGCATGCAGACCACTATCTGTAAACTGCTGGAGTCATTCATACTTTGTTTTTGTTATTCCGTTTTAGCGCGAAAGGAAAAGAAAAGAATTTGTCGCCTGGCCTTGTTACTTATTTGGGAACTTTTCCTGCTTTAATTCTTGCTATGCTGGTTTCGTGTGACATAACATGCTGACAAGCTGTGTTTGTGGTTTGCTTCGTTTGCATGTGTTCATCGGCGAGCTTTTGTGCAATCTTGCATGAGCTCAATTCTGTGTCTCTGACTGGATTCCAACGGTTGAGGATTGTTGCTAATAGTTGTGAAAGGCTCGCAAGAAACCATGCGAAATAAAAGACAACAACAACAGCAAAAAAAAAAAAAAAACTAGCGCATACAGCGCATACGATATCTGCTTTGTGCATTGTTAACACTTTCGTGGAATCAATCCGGTGTACTCCGCGACAGTTAGTTCAGCGTAAAGTTAGTCGTTGAAGCATTAGGCAGTGGCATTCTTTTTCAGGAAACATTTCTCTGCAACATGTCACGTAATCGCGCAGTATTGTTAAGCGTATATGCATTTATAACTTGGGGCCAGGGAGGGGGCAAACTTAATCAGGGAATGCATTCATTGCAATGAAGTCCACTTATAGCTGGGCCACGCATGATAATTTGATTATGATTAGGGATGGGCAAAATAGAGCTATTGTCACATTGTTCAAACTGGATAAAATATCCATTAAAACTAACTGATTGCAGGAAGAATGCGTAAATATAGAAGCAAAAATAATAAGTGTGTAAGGTGGGTAACCTTGTTGCCTGGTTGCTTGTATGTCTTCAGTGAAAGGTATCCACCGGGGTGTGGTAAGGGCTTAGGCACTATGCTGCTACTGGTGATGCAAGTTTTGAAAGGTTTTACACCTGTGGAACTCCTGAAAATGAGCTTGTGAGAGGGGAAGTGAATATTTCTGCTTTTATTGCAGCATTTTGTCTCATTGAAATACATCCACAGGAATTTCCGGTTCTTTCAAAATTTGTCTTCAGGGGTCGCATCGTTCACTATCGCTGGCATGAGCGGTACATTCAGGGTAGCAATCCCATTTCAGGAAAGCATAGTTTACTTATGATGGGTGAATGACGTTTCATTTTATTCATCATACTACATTCATTGGCGTAATGCACTGACTACTGAAAAGTAGTCCAAAAGCAGTCAAACAATCCACCTAACAACTGGTCTAGGATCCATCAGTGATAACTTGTAGATACTATGTAATTGACATGGTGAGTCAACCAAATTTTATTGTTTCTCCCACTTTTTAATAATTCTCAAGATATTCCTCCATAGCTATTTGGCTGCTTTTGCTTTGACGTTTCTATGAGACAAGATTTCTTGACGTTCTTTGAAGCCCATCGAAAGTAATTTCGTAACGTGTATGCCTAATCATGAAGGGTATTGTGTCCATAATTTCCCAACAATTGACAATCCTACATCAGTAGTGTTATACAGAGAGTTTCATTTTAGTGTATTAGGGATAGTCTATTGATAATACTATCGATCATTTTGTATTACGAACTGCTTCTTGCTGGTTCTTTAATTCGTGGCCGTAGTGGCTGTTTTCCTAGCAGAGGCAACCACCAAAAGCACCCATGCCTACGAGATTTTGGCACGTGTCAAACATCACCGGGTGGTCCAAATTGATTTGTGGCCCTGCACCATAGCACATGTCATAGCCAGTATTCAGCTTCGGGGCATAAAATGCCAATTCAAATATGTTAGCAATAAAAGTTTCCATACCAGGTAACTTGCCTTCAAAGTTTTGCTTCAATTTTGGGTTTTCTGCGTACTGTTTCCTATTTTTCACGCACTTGTCCCTTGCTAATGACCAGCACCACAGCCCACCCACCCTATCCCCCCAAAAAAGCCATGATGGCATATCCCACTCTTTAGGGCTGATTGTGAGGAATGCCAGGGTTTTTATAAATATCCTGGCCTTTTCAGTTCCCTTTTGTATGTACCCACTAGAGTGTACATCCGCCACTGGGCTTTCAACATTTGTGGAATCGTTGATTGATTGATTGATTGATTGATTGATTGATTGATTGTATGGTTTAATGCACCGACGCAACGCAGGCTTTGGATTAATTTGGACCACCTGGGGATCTTTAACATGTGGTGAAATCTCGTACAGACGGGCGTTTTTGCTTTTTGCCTCCATCAGAAAAGCAGCCACCGCGGCGGGGATCGAACCACCGTCCTCGTGCTCAGCAGCACAATGCCTTAGCCACTGAGCCACCGCAGCGGGTAAAGTATCGTTGTCAAAAGCTACGTCGAGTGGTACAGGCTTGCATTACTTCACCGAAAATTCATTTTTGGCTCAGCGCGTGTACGTCCTTTAATTACTTCTTATGATGATTGTGTTGTTTAATGGCGCAAGGGCTACTAGACCAAAGAGCACCAAAAAAGTCTGCGTGTTTCATACTAGTTGTATGGGCAGCTAGTGCTTTAGTTATATGTGCTTACTTAAAAAGTGAATAGTTTTGAGCATAGCAAACCTTCAATTACTTCCATTTACTCCAGTCTTATGTGCAATTCTATTTTCTGAAAATTTCGTTGGGGAGAGTAAGGGGGCAAGTATATTTTGCTACCCAGCCCCCTCACTCATTCTCACGATAAAGCTACCTGATGTTCCAAAAGTTTCAACTTAGCCGTCCAAACAAGTTGAAAAGCTTCGATTTGGCTGATTTGAATTTAGCAGCACCTCTTATTTTTAGGTCCAGGCTGTTCTGAAGAGAAACTAAAAGTGACTGACGTGGGAAAGAGCAGTGCTTTAATGTATTAGCACATGTCATGCCAGCCAATAACTGTGGCATAACCAGCACAGTGCAGTCATTCGTGTGTATTGCAGTTGGCCCTGCAGTGGCTTTGTTTGAACGTTTCGAGGCCACCAGAAGGCCATTTTGACTTAGTGCCTATAATTTGCATGCGGCCACCATATGGGCCGTGTTCCAAGCAGAGCTCCGAAACTGAACTAGCTGTACTATTGCTGACAATAACCACTTCCTTAGGGTTGCTGGTATGTTGGTGCATTATGTTTAGTTTTCCTGGAAAGGCTTCTGTAATTCCAGGAGTCGTACATTCCTTAGGATTTGCAGATGTAATTGCAGATATGTACTTTTTAATTTGTGATGTGGGCTAGCGAAGAGGCATCTCAACTGGGAATCAGTGAACATCATTTGAGCTAAGTTGAATGTCGCTTTGGTAGGAGAAATGAATGCTAGTGCACAAATACTAAAAGGATGGGGAGGAACAGTGGGGGCAGGAGAAGTCGAAGGAACCAAACAGGACAGTGCTTGTCCCGTTTGTTTCCTTTGTTTCCTATGCAAGTGCACCAACTCGCCCAGTGGACCTTTTTTCAGTACTGGTCCTCCTAGCGGCCGCCGCGGCAAACTAAAAAATGACTCAGGCACACCCCCCAAAAGTCTTGCTGCCGGAAAACGTGTGCACAAGACAGTCTCGTCCTTCAGTCCCTCCTGCACCAACCCGTCAACCGTGCCTTTCACATGCATGCCTCAGAAGCAGTTGCAGGTCCCCGAGACTAATCTGCATTGTGTGAAGTGACTTTTTTTTCTTCTTTTTCTTTGCATTTTTTTACCCCCTCGCTGGAAGCCATGTGCTCACAGTTTGGTCATCCTCAAATGTCTTTGCCCCTTTCCTTTGTAAGCTTTTTTTTTGTGCATGTACAAACTCGTCACGAGCTGTCGAAGAAGAGGAAATAAAAATGTGCAGTGCCAGAATGCATAGCCACTCTCCAAGCAACCAGCTGAGAGTGTGCCCTTTTGTTTATATTGGCCGAGGCAACTGCTGGGAATGGCGAACTGGCAATCCACGCATGCTCAGATCACTACTGGAAAAAGGTCCATTAGCCACCCGAGTACTGAAACCTTTGAACAGCCCAGGAACATTTGGGCCATCCCTGAATAATGGGAAATGTGTGGTTAAGCGGGGCATTATTGTCGCCCTCTCCAGGGAAAAAAAAAAAAAAAAAAAAAGGTGCTCAGAGAATTTATTTCCAGGTCTTTATAAAGCACCAGGTTTCTGCCATATCACCTGAAAAAAAATGGTGACTCACTTTTACCGCCAGAATTTCGAAAAATCGAACAATCATAAAATGAAAGAGCCTATTTGTAACATACGATATTATGCAACCTCCCAAGTATCGTATGTTATAAAAGCCTTTATAACAGTGGCCCTAATTTAAAATTAGGGCCACTGTTCAGTGTAGCCTGGCCGGTCGCAGTTTCATAGACCAATAGCAAATACTGTTCTACACTGAAGAGGTGTATTTCTGTTAGATAAACATTTTGAGTGGTGATGAATGCTCAGAACTGTGTACAGAAGCTGTAAGGACTGCACTCCTATAGTTAATTTCACAAGCTGCGGGTGGCACTGTGGACGCTGCACAGCTCTCAACTAATCTGCCAAATGAGTGTGCACGTGTTGTAGTTGTGGCCCCGCTGCTTGCAGCTTGCGGAAATGAACTGTAGATGCGGCCTACAACTGCACTTCTGGCGCCACAGTTTTGGGCAGGTTGGAGGAGGCTCTTATCTCCTTCTCTAGGGAGGACATGCACGGGCTATCTGGAAGGCGAATCTTTGAACCGCATGGGGCTGGGGGGAGGGAGGCTGTGTGGCCTTGGTGTGTGGTTGCAGCCAGCCCTTGTTCTGTTCTGGCATGCCTCCAGGTGACCATGATGGCCTTGAGAGCACTTGGCCAGGCACTGGGACGGCCCAGTCCCTTGCTGCTGCCAGTGGTTCCTTCTGCTAGCGCAGGTCGCTTTTGTAAGCCAAGGACAATGGCCCACGCGAGGTTGGTGACTCGTTCACAACCTTGACTTTGTTCTTGCCTGAGGAGGTGCCAGGGACTGTACTTCTCAGCTCTTCACTGTTGGCCAGAAAACAGAAACTCTGAAAGAAAATAGTATTTTGTGCTCCTAAGGCTTGCCAAAGCTCAGCTGCTGGCTTTGAATGATCCTTTGAACTGAAGGAAGGAATTTCTTGTTGAATATATGCCTCTTTTGGTTGTTTTTGGTTCACGAGGTTGTAGTCGTGGTTAACCAAGAGCTTGAAGGAGCCATATAACTTAGACACATTGTCATGTGATTTGAGGGTGCCTCTCGTATTTCATTCCAGCCTCCTGGTCATTCAGGTGCTGCCTCAAATCGCCCAGAAAGGGGACCTGACTTTGTCCAGCAGTAATATATTCCCAATTTAACCATGCCATTGATGTGGTAGCTCCAATGTTTTGGGAGTATAGAGTAGTTTTGAGTTTAATTCAAAACAAAACATTGCTGGCACCTCAGCATCATCTATCTTGTTGGCTGACATCTGTCAAGTTTTAGCTTGTTTCATGCTGTAATTAGTGCACTTTAAAAAAAATTGCCACTTACTGTTTCGACGGTGTGTTCCACATTTCAGCTTGGCTGGGTTGGCTGGCATGCTATAGTGCTTGACTGCAGCAATTGAATCTGCCTGTATCTTATCCACCTAAAATGTCAAGGCTCAGGCAGCATATTTTGGTAGGACCACCACAGAATGAAAGGATGGCTGGAAGGATAATTTTTGTTGTGGTATAATGTAAGTTCGGTCCCCCACCCTTCCATCAGGCCAGGTAAAAAACCATTGCAAGTAATGTTCTTTGTTTTGTTGTCAACTTGCAAGCATCATAAGGACATTTCAGCTCGCCAAAATCACAGCTGTCTTGTACAATCAAACATTCTGGGATTGATTAACAAAAAGCAAGGTTCAAGGACTGCATCATAAGCAGCTTATAAAATACTAAATGCAGCTTTTTTTTTTTTAAATAACAAGACATGTTTTACTCTGTAAACTTGTGGTGCTTCTGGCTGCTGTGTGACTGTCCTGCAGCTCTGTTCTGTTTTGATGCATATATACAGCATGTTGCGTGTTATTGTGCATCATTTGTGAGTCAAAAGTTGTGTGCAACTGTAACTATTTAAAATTGGAAAAAATGTTATAATTGTGGTCACTGCAATTTTATTTTAGCAAATTTTAACAAACCAAAAACATTCCTTGAGTGATTTTAATTACTTGCAAGGCTCTAAATTGATAGGAGTTGGCTGCAGTTTATGTTTATTGATAGATAGTACACATTCTGTGTGTTTGTTCCTTTCATTATTGGTTTTAATCACACGAATGTGTTCATATTAAAATACTGATGCTCAAAGTGTAGCTAACAACGGTGCTCAGAAGTCTCGCAAATCACATTGTGTCCCAGCACTGGTTTGTCTGGCCTACGTGGGGCAGCCCACGCTGTGATTGTTAAGTGTGGTCTGCCTGTGCAAGTAGTCTGTAAAATGGACAGGAGGAAGTGGTTGTTGCTTTTAGCTGAGTTGGGTCAGTGGGCTCAGAAGCCTTAGTACAGGCATCTGCATTTGTCCTCCATGACTGGTATGCGGGCACATCTGAGCTAGTCGGGGCGAATGCAAATTTAAAGGCAGCTGAACTTGGGACGAGGATTAATGAAAGCAAGACACCAGTACAGCACTAACTCCCGGCCCCTAGGCCCCTGCGCTGTCACAGCAGGCCTCTGTGCTGTCTGAAGTTTCTCGTCTAGCATCATCATGGCAGCCTTGATGATTTTGGCTTTGGCTGGCTTGTAGGCAACCTAAGTGTTTCGGCTGCGCTGTGGTGACTGTGCAGTGAGCTGAAGCGGAGGCAGAAAGCCGAGCAGAAGGCCCGGGAAAAGGCGGAGAAGGCCGAGGCCCTGAAGGCGGCTGCGGCTGCTGCTAGTGCCACCACCAAGAAGGCCTCTCCTGACGCTGAAGATGAGGAGACCATGGACCCCAATGTGAGTGGGGGTAGCCAAGGAACAGCATGACTGTGTACGATCTTAGAGGCCCAAACATGAAGGGTGCAGTGAATTGTTTTGGATTGGGCAGACTTATGAGAATTTGACCTGAGTGTGTGTGGCTGTGATGGGATCCAAGTGACACTGCGAGTCTTTGAAATTAAAACTAAGGTTGTGAAATTACCGGGGGGAAAGTAGAAGAGGGGGCTGTGGCAAAGGAAGCTGCAGAAGCCATAAGTGTGCAGGTTGCCTGGTTGCTTGAGCTTCCTGCCAACAGCTTGCAAGTGTTAGTGAATGTGTGTGTTTCTGGCGTCTATGCTGCTGAGGGGAATTTGCTGGGACCAAACCAAAAGGAGCATGCCAAGGTTACAAAATTAATTTACAGGTGTGTGTCACATTTACCCATAAAGCACCGTAATGCTGAAAAAAAAAAGTGAAGCAAGCTTCCTGTTTGTTTGAAGATTTGATGTAGTTGCAGGTTTTGATAAGTCTGCAACTACATCCAATCTTTCAATCTAGTCCAATCCAGCCTTGAATATGTCCCCCCGGACACTTCTTCACGTGAAATGTTGGTTTTACTGACTCCCCACAAACCTACAAACTTTACTCCCCAAGGAGGGGAAGTAAATTTCTCTGGAGAAAAAGTTATCCCTGACCAGGATAAATTTTTCTTCATCTGCAAAGGTTTCTGCAGGAGCTGTGTAGCTTTACATTGCAGGTATATGGCAAATTTTCCTTCTTTAGATATTGTGTATTTGTGGGTAAATGAAAAGCATATATTTAGTGTAATAGAACATGCAGTGGTGTCTAGCGGGCTACTTCTTCCATGAAAGGTAGCAATGCTGTTTGGCAAGCTAATGTGAAGTTCCACTTTGTGAAAGACAGAATATTAGGAGGAGTTTGTTGATCTTGTTTGAAGTGTGTGTTAAAATTGGGGTTGTTATTGGCACAAAGCAGTCTTTTGAATGAACCTAACTTGTGTTTTGCTTTCATTGACCTTTTAAAAGTGGAAATTAGAAAATATCTTACCTTGGGGACCTTTGTGTCTCGCAAAATATGTATTGTCAAAATTTCAAATCTAGGCCTAATGATTTGGGCTTGAAGAGAATGAATCAGTCAGTGAATCAGTCACACCAACTTGTTTTTATTAGTTTAGGCACGGGAGCATGTCTTTGAATGCTTGCATCTGTAACATTTCCTTTCGGATCCTGAAATTGAACATTGAGAACACCGTTTCGGTGTTTGCCCTAAATGCAGAAAGAGCCAGTTGATCCTGTTTAACTCTTTCGGGACCGCCGGAAAAAGTGATGAAAAAGGGAGGTCTCGGTACAAATTTTTTATTACGTAAAGCAAAGGCACCAACCTGCCTTAGCATATACCAAAATGCAGCTAATTATATGTTCTTTGACATACAATACTAAGTTTTACTTAAACACTGACGATAGAACCGTGAAAAAAATCTGAAAGTAAGAACTTCGTAAAAAAAACCACAGAAAAAGAGAAAAAAGCGTAAATATAAAAATATTAGAAAAGAATAAAATTATTTCAGGATATGCAAAATCTAACACAATGCTTTGTTTCTTCAGCGCGAAAGTTTGATGTGACTGGGTGTAACTGGTTTTTTGTTTTGTGTGTGATCTCTTTGGCACTAGGGCCATGGCTACGTCGTTGCCCAGGTACACGCCTGGCTCTTGTCTCGGCGAAAATTTGATCTGTTTCTGCGCTGGTGGCAGGAGGTCACCACCATAGGTAGTTAACACCCTAGCGAATAAATATAAACCAGCCAGAACATATTTCGAGCGCACAAAGCTACTCCAGAGCCAATTGAAACCGAAACCAACACCCACCTTTGAGCGCGATTTGATGTTTCAAGCTGATCGACACCCGAATCCTCACTCGAGCTGAAATCCAATCTCTAAAGCCGCATTTTGACTTTTCACTGCCACTCTCGTCGTTAAAATCAGCAGTAGAAGGCGAAGATATGCGAGACGAGACGAAGCGGATTTCTTATCGCGCGAGTATGACGCCATGTTTGTTTACATTCGAAACCACTGCCCGTCAGAATAAAATATCTGATGTGTTGCCGCCTGGCGATAAAAAAAGAAACTTCACAAAAGAGAAAACTCCAGTTTTCAAACTATCTCCTAGATGTCGCTAGGCGTTCCATTGAGCGAAAATTTGTATTCTGCAGGCTTGCGAAACCATCGATCATATGTGATCGATAGCCTATGGAGCGGTCCCGAAAGAGTTTAAACATGAAAAGTTATGACGACACTGATTCAGCCATTGTCAAAGAAGCCACAGAATTGTTTCATCCCGAATTCGAATATATGTAGCACTGCCGGAAAAATTGGTTACACAGGAAGTGTGAACAGTTCTAATCATTTGTCGATGCCGATGACAGGCCATTAACACTTTGCAGACCGGAACTTTTACCCAATTTCCGGCGGTTCCGGTCCACAACTATTCTTCCAGTTTCTGGCACCGCGAAGAAAAACACAAACTGTGCAAGAAAAGCTCGCAGGATATTATTTCTTTCTCTTGCATTCTGCTTGCAACTCCTTTACCGATATTTGAGCAACGTGTGAAACTTCTCGAAGCATTCTCCTGAGTTTGCAGGCCCGGGGTGTTACTGCGGGTTTCCCAGAAAAACACAGCTTTCCTCCCGCCTTCTTTTGTTTTTCTGTTGCTTCAAACAGCACAGTCCTTGCTGCTTCAGCGTGGGAGCTTGTCGATGAAATGTCTCGGCCCATCTAGCCTTTCCTCTTTGGCCTGGGAGTTTGTAGATGAAATGGCTCATCCCGCCTAGCCTTTCCTCACACTCTATACGTGCAGACAGGCCCCACTTTTTGGCTCAAGCCCTCCGATCACACAACAGCTGTTGGATGGGGTTGCGGCGGTACTGCAGGTTTCGCGGCTCTTTCTCGCCATGTTTCTGCCGCCGGCTGCGCCTCCAATTAAAACTATTGACAATGGAAACCTCTAGGTGCCAGGAAAAAAGCTTTCGCCACCATTTCATTGTCTTCCAACAAAATGCGTAGCTCCCAGAGCAATGATCCACACGGTGCTGTCACCACTAACTGATGGAGGCACGCAATTCTCTTCCTCACTGAAGTCATCGCTGCTTTTGCTAAGTGCACCGCCGTAGAACACACACGTTGAGAAAGCGGCCGTGCTTCTCAGTGAACAATGCGCATGGGAAAACACTCTGGAATCCAGAAGGCCCGTGCTGAACATTGTGCTTGCACCCCAGTGCGAAAAGAAGAAAACTTCAACAAACATAGTTCACTTATTCCTCAAGGGATGGCACATCATGTATACAAAGAACATGGCCTCAGCGCAGTGAGAAAAACCATGAGATTTAACCTTGAACAGCCAAGCCATCCGGTATCCGACAGCGGACCACAAAGGGTTAAAACTGCACACTTGTGTTCCTTGGTGTGGCACCTGGCAGGCCCCTCCCTTCACAGTCGGCCTTGCAGAGGAAAGAAACAAATCTGAGAACTATCCCCCCCCCCTTCTCCCACTTGGGTCAGGCGCCGAATAAGGGGAGCCAAGGGGTAGCCAAATATTTCGTGAAAAAAAAAGAGAAGAACGGAGGTGGGCATTTCCACTCTGCCATTTCTGTTCGGTTACTGTGCATGTTGGGGGGAATTTTCAGGCCATGTGTGGACGCTGCTGTTTTAACTGGAGCAAGGTGTGACCTCAGACCCCCTCATCCTCGAAAGAGTTCCTGTCGATTCTTTTGTGCCCCAGTAGCACAGCACACCCTGAGGCTCCGGGCACTGTCGCGTGTCAATCTGCCATTATGAGCATCTTCATGTTTTAATCTATGAGCCCTCTACACCCATATATACAACTTTTTAGGCAGCACCATCCTCATCTCATGTGCATTTCAAGCACAAACCTGACATTGAAGGACCACCTAGGAGAGTCTTGGAACCCTTTGGTCGCAGACACCCTTGTGCCAATAAACACAAACGTACTGCTACTACTACTGGAGCCACATTGTTCCCCGGGTGCAGGAGTTCTTCCGGCTGCGATCGGCCATGGTGGCCCAGCTGCGTGCGGCAGGCGAGGAGCCCTACCCACACAAGTTCTCCGTGTCCACCTCGCTGACGGAGTTTGTGGAGCGCTACAGTGGCCTGCAGCCGGGCGAGGTGCTCACCCAGGAGCGGCTCTCGGTGGCTGGCCGAGTGCACGCCAAGCGCGAGTCGGGGACCAAGCTCATCTTCTACGACCTCCGGGGCGAGGGCACCAAGATCCAGGTCATGGCCAACGCATCGTGAGTACATCAACTGCACTGGGGCCTTTTGGGGCTGTATAACCGGTCAGGAAGGGTGTGTGCGCGTGCGTGTGTTGCGTGTGTTTGGGGGGGGGGGCAGCATTTCAATAGTGGTCGAATGTTCAGTCTACAGAACAGTGGGACATTGGTGGCCCATAACATGCATTGTATATTGATTTTATGAGAAGGCGAATTAATGCCGATTATTTCGGCAGCACCCAATGTATTGCACACACTGTGTCAGTAGCAGTGGGCAGTAATTGAAATGTGTGGTGTGCTGCATTTCGTTAGCTGTTTCACTAGAGCCATCTTAGCCTCGTTATTATGTGGTTATATTTGGACCACTGTGTGGGCCCAAACAGTATTGTGTGTGTATTAAAACAAATAAAAGAACACAAAAAGACTGCATTATAAGGCACCTTTGCCTTGCTTCAGCCCAGTTGTTCGAGGCGATAGAGCTCAACTTGTGCCACCTCAAGGCTCGTAAATTGTCGTCAGAACCTTGTTCACATTAGTTTGTTAAGTGTTAAAGGAGCCATGAAGAGAAAACAAAAGTTTGTTTTATTCGAAAGATTAGGTGTTTCATAGTACCCCAAGCGCTTTCCCGGAAGCAAATGATGCTTTATTCACTGAGAAATAAGGCAATTTAAGCCAAAATTTTAAATCTCCCGCTAAAATTGCACATTTGGTGACGTGAGCAATGGTGTCACACGGGCCGGTCCATGAAACAGATACTTAGTATGTCGACTCCATATAGCACCCACACGCGGGAGTCGACCGAGACGGCGGCCATTTTAAAAATGCTAGTAAAACCTAGTGCACCCGCAGCCCTAGTCATGGAATCGCCTGATCCGGAGAACAAAACTCTCGCCGAGGAGCTCGGGCTTGCATTTAACAACCTCACACCACTTGAACGCTCAACGCTTCTAAGTGCACGAGCGGCAAGAGTTGTGGGATACGCGGTGGACGGGAAAGCGACCATTCCGCGATAGCCACAACAGACGAACGCCCTGCCGTCGGCACCGCTGCCTCGTCAGCGCCGTCGCCACGGACGAATACAGACTGGTACGTATGAGCCGTATTTTTATTACGGTTAATAATAGTTCAACTTCAGTAGCAGTATCGCTTATGCCAGTTGGCCGGTGTCGTGTATGGAAAGCCGTTCGCGCGAGCTCTCTGCTTCGACCAGAAAGATACGAGCGTCAATGCGCGGTGTTTACGGCATTTTTCCTCCAAGGTCAGAGCGCCTCGAACCCGAAAATTCGTCTGCGCGACGGCGAGATGTCGAGCTCGGCCAGGCGGTTGTTTCGTACGCATTGGCGCACACGCTTGCGTGTTCGTTCGGAACTTCAACCGTTTACTCCACCGTTCTTTGTCATAAAAAGAATGTGCAGTATGTTTCACGGGCATTTAGCTCGTTATGCAAACTGTAAGCCCTGCCTAACATGCGTTTGCTTTTGCCGGCCTCCGCCAATCGCAGAGCTTAGCCCATGTGACGGCATAGGTTCTGTTGCGGGAAATGAGCTGGTGGGTCGCATGACCATTCCCGTTTTTCCTAATTATGTAGCTTATTTGAGCGAAGTTTGCGTTATAAGTGGTGTCGTTATGGTTCTAACGAGGCAATCTTTCGAATGAACCAAACTTGTGTTTTCTCTTCATGGCTCCTTTAATGGCTTTAGGCTACTTGTATGGGAATGTGCGGTTGGTTTAAAAGCGCTGGATTCTTTCATTTCTATCTGCATATTGTTATCTTAAAAAGTCTAATAACTGAAGCTATGAAACCAGCTGATTTGGGGCAATGTAATATTGTGTGTAGTTTACAGGTGCACTGACATAGGTGAAAACAACCCTCCAAGAGGAAACACTGTTGGCACTGCCATAGCACATTCTTGATTCAACACTAAGAAAAACAGCGCAAACGACGGGACGAAGAAAGGTAAGACTAAACCACAGGCGCTGTTTTCTTAGTCTTACCTTTCTTCGTCCCGTCGTTTGCGCTGTTTTTCTTAGTCTAACAATGTACCAACTGGCCCGTCAGCATACCCTTCTGGAATTGATTCAACAGTTTGGGTAGTCACAAGCCTTTATCACGTTCCTCACTATCTGTTATTTTCATACCCCCCTCTTTCTCTTGCTTTCCTACTTTCTCCTCTCATCCCTTCTTAAACCCCCTTTCGTATGCCTCATTGCAAAAACACAGAGTGAAAGAAAAAAAGTGTTTGAGATGAATTGACATAGCTTGTTGAAAGTTTCTGTGAAGGGCAACTGACATGTGGGGTCACAAACAGACGGGAAAATGCAGTAGCCTACATTCAAGGGATGACTTTCATGTTAGCAGCTATGAGGAAGTGCTGCCATAGTCATGATTTGGGATACGACTTACTTTGTTGCAAACAAATGCAAGGGAAACGACAAAGGGAGCTTCTTGTGTTATTTTCTACTTTCTAAGTTCTGTAAGCAGTCCTCACGAAACAATTGCCGAGGGAGCTGTAAAAAAAAAAAAACTGGTTGATTCCTTTGTCATAGGAATCGGTAAAACACGAAAGTGCAGCGAAATCTGCAGTTGAGCATGATTTGTGGGACGGCGGCTGCCTTGTGGGTGTGCTTGACAAGTGACGTCCTGTTGGCGGGTCGCTTCGGCAAAGGTGTACTGGCGTCATTTCCATGACGGATATGACGTCGGTGAAATTTTGGTGTATTCCGGCGTAAAACACTCGTGTGAAAATATAAAACCCGCAAACAAACAACCCTAGTATAACGTACTCTTTAGTACTAAAGGTTGCTTCCCTGCAAGAAGACCTTGTGTGCAGGGGTGCACCCTTTACAGGCCGCTTCCTTAGTTGTACTGGCGTCACTTCTGTGATGGGAATGACGTATGTGAAATCTTTGTGTATCCGGGAATAAAACACTTTCGCGTTAAAATGTGTTTAGTGTCTAGTGTCCCCTTTTAGTGTCTTGTGTTTAGTGTCCCCTTTAAGGGGCACTAAAGTATGTTTGTCAAACTTTGTGTTTCATTGGGTAGCTGAGCTCAAGTTGCATGAGAATTTAATACATCTTGAAGAAAGTTCAGTGGTTTAAATTGATCTGTAGCCCTGCACTGCGGGGCACCTCATAGCCAAGGGGTAGTTCCAGCATATTCAATACTATATTAGAATTAGCTTGAAATCAGGTTACCCCACTTCATAGCAGCAACATTGCACATTAGTTTACTTTTAAAGCTCGGACGAAACAACACCAGGCACTGTTCGCCACCACTGTCAAGCTGCCATAAGGATGCCGCAGAGGTTGGCATTGGGATGTGATGCTGTCTTACTTTTGACGATGGTAATGGTAGTCTAACTTTTATTATATTACCATATCTCTTATTTCTCTGGGCATTAGTGTGTAGCATTTTTGATATGCTTTTGCATTGCAAAAGGGCTATGCCAAGTGTTTTTGTTACCCATGATGCTTATTTTTCTGTATGATTTCTAACCAGCAATTTCTTGAATTGTTTTCATGCTGGAAGATTGTCTGCCACTATTATTTCTGGAAGAAATTGGTAGGGAATTACAGTGGGTGCGTAGGAGTAAGTGTTTTTTACTTCGAGCATCGCACAGGCGTGGACTGCATCAATGTCTCGGTGAAAGCTGTTGGCTTGGCGAATGCCCTCTGCAGGCAGTTGATGTTTTTTGGGAAAAGGTTTCCCAGTTGTGGTCGATTGCTTTTACCATGAACTTTAGAATTGCCCTATCTTGACTGTGAGTGTAGTTCCCAGTTACTGCCGGTTGATTTTCCCTCTAACGGTTGGGTGCATAACAACAGCTAAACTTAAATATAAGCTTGTGCCAGCGTCTACCACTTCCATTGGTGCATGCGAGGTGAAGTATTCTGTTTTGGTGCGTTGTGAAATTGGCGCTGTTATGCAGTTGGCAGTCTTTAAGCATTTTGCTGAGGTTTAAAAAATGAGCATGCCTCGTTGCATGTCTTGCACAAAATGCCTGTTTCATTTTGGAAATGCCAAGATCGTGCAAAAATGTATCAAAATTGAAAATATATCAAATGCTGTGAAAAATGTTTGCAAGTCACCCTGGGACTTCAGTCACAGGGGTCTACCCTGGGATTTTTCTTGGTAACAAGCGTAAATCGAGGTATGCCTGTGTAGTCTTTCACCGCCAATAAAACTCTCGAATATCTGTTTACTGCTGAATGAAAGTGACAAAGCTGACATTCCTGTATAGTACTGATTGTCCCAATTTTAATGGGCATTTTTGGTGGCGCTGGATATGCATGTAAGTGCTTGTTGCACGACAGATTGATATTGTGTGTGCACGTGTGCACTGAAATACTCTTGCACTTTTTCTAGGTACTACACGTCGGAGGAAGCATTTGCCAAGGTCAATGCCAAACTGAGGAGAGGAGATATTGTCGGCTGCATTGGGCATCCAGGTAAGATGGGTTGTTACAAGTGTTGCCATGCAAAGCAATAGCTTACCGTGTGTGCTGCTGTGAGGTTTACTCTTTTTATCTCCCCAAAAAAGATACAAAGTCAATGGTGCGATCAATTTGCCAGCCAGAATTTGGAATGAGTATTTCTGGGTGCTCTAAACCAAACAAAGAGTTCTTCAATACTCTTGTGGGGGCCATCATAAATGTAGGCAGAAGAATTAGGTCCCAACTAATGGTCACCTTTGTGCATGGACTATGTGGATAAATTGCACTGTAAAAGTACACATGCACTATGTGGATGAATTGCATCTTGCCCTTTCATTTGACAAACTACTTGAAGTTATTCTGGGTCGGAGCCCACTTTGTCATTACTTGTCAACTCATTGTGTTTGTCGTATGGAGGTAAGCAGTGCCAGTTGTATCTGTGAAAAAGTGTCTGTGCATGCGTGTGCATGAATGTGTGCTTTTTCCCCCGGTTCTGCCATCATTGCGCCCAATTAGCTACATCCTTCACATTTTCCTATAGTGCTGTGCATAGCATAGTTTTTACACAGTTCAAACATTGCCTCTTGATAGCTATGTGCCTTCATCATAAATGGGGATTCGCAGGTTTTTTTTGCAAAGTGACCCTTGGGCAAGGCAAGAAAGTAAAGACAATTTTTGATAACTGGTTGGGAGGTGGGGGGTGATTGTTGTGAAAGAAAGCGCCGTACTTATGTCAGACCTTATGGGGGTTTCTCTAACTGAAATAAGGAGATAACGCCGGGTCATGCCATGTCTATGGAGCAAAGGTTAAAAAATCGGCCAAGAAAGTTAAAAAGATGTCAAGGTATTTGAGATGGAGAAACTGTGAACAAACAATTAGTTACACTTATATTTTGTAGTAATGTTAGTAGCCTGAAAACACATGCAAGAAGTTGCATCTAAAGTACATACAAGTTTAGAAATTGAGTGTCATGTATTCGTTGACACGTGTGCAGTTGCAAGGGGACATTTTGGTATTTTTTCTCTTGCTCCTCTAGTAAAATTTAAGACTATTCTCAGACAAATAATGGACTGCAGCTTAAACAATTGCTACGTTAATAAGCATTTTGAGTAATGTGTGGGCTGGGCACCATCAGCTACAACCGTCCTCATGTGCTTTGACACTGCTACTGCCCTATCTCTGCAGCATGTGCGGCAGCTAGTACAGTCAAACCCTGTAATATCAACTCACAAAAAACACCTATCAGTTTGATATAGGGGATCATTCGATATAAGCACGCTAAGGAATTGGACATCAAAAAAGCGCATAGCATTTAGGTATAAAGACACTTTATTGTTGAAATTGCCTTACTTTTGCACGAAATATTCCTATAGGTGGTATTCATTGAAAAGTTTAGCTGTCAATTTCTTCGCTTGGCCACACTGAAAGGGCCACGGACATGGCCGAAGCGCCTCAGACATGGCGCGGCTGGTGCCACTGCAGTCGCACACCGAAGAAAAAAATAAGACCGGCGTGCGTCGTGTGCTCTGCTTCAACCCGATTCTCAACGGTGGTTTCAACAGAGTGGTTGCTAATCGCAATCACATTGGAGTAGAGGCATTACTTTGTGGTCGGCAGGCTAGAGCTTGGACTGTCCAACCCATATCATGCACTTAGCACGGACAAGTACCGCCATCCCGCGGAGCCCGACGTAACCAGTGACGGCGCACTCACATGGTCGCCAGCATGCCTGCCTCACTATTGAATACAGGCTACATCTTCTGCTTGAACAACCTCACTGCCCAAGGCAGTACGCACTTCTCCACATTGTCTAAAGGGTCGAAGCAGCTGAGGCTGCAACCTTTCAAATTCGCAATGAAGCGCTGGACTAGTGCGAGCGCACCAATCACTTGGGAGGTTGTGGGCAAAGGATCGTCGTTGCTTCCTCATTGCACCCGCTTTCACTCGCATTTGGTACGATGTCAGCAATGTAGTCTTCCAAACTCTCTCATGGTTGTTACACCATCATCCGCACTCACGAACTCGCCAACTGTTGTTCCGGCAACAACGTCCGGAAATTCCTACAGCTCGCTCCACAACAGCAACACTGGCGGTGTCTTCGGTACACTCTTCAGGATTTTCAGTCATCACCGGCACACATAAGCTGGCAGATTTGAAGCGATTTCGGGCGGCCAGAAGCTACTTAGACAAGGTGTTTTTGGGAATCTCGTGCGTGACAGGGATGTCAGACTTCTCACAAGGTTCAACTTGATTTACGATCGTTAGCTTTATGGGTAAAGGCAATTTTGGCCACTTCTTGCTAGCTAGAGCCACTAAGTACGCCTTTATTTAGTGACACTAACGCTAGCTACTACAGCTACACTTCCGGAAAAGCCCACAAAGCGCAAACGACGCAAGCACAATGAACGGAAAAAAAAAAGCATGGAGGTCAGTCTGGGATCATTTTTTGGCGGGGGGGTGTCAACGACTCGTGCTACATGGCGCGATGGCGCAGTCGTGACAGGGAGAGCGAGGTTAGGGAGGGGAATGAGTCGCCTGCTGTCCATGAGTGGCCTGTATAAACCATTTTGAGAGGTTTGTCGGCGGAATTTCTCGTTTGCCTAGAGGGAAAGCCAACTTGGGGGGGCACTCCTATGGCATCTGTCGTTTGATATTGGCTGTGAGCGCGAACACACAGGCGGTTCTGTGTAGCGCGCCTCCGCGACGTCGGCTTAAGGATTCTCGCATTTGTCGTCTGCTTCACTCGGGCTCGCTCTCCCTGCTGTTTCTTTGCGCTCGGTTAACATCTGATGCTTGTCCGCACCCCATTTTGCGTGTGCATAACTTTTTATCATAAGACTAGACTTAAAATCGGCTACACTAGCTCAAGGTGGGATTTAACGTATAGTTTTCGATACCACTACGGAAGAAACATTGCCGGTGTCGCCCCATTCTTTGCGAAGCCGGTCTTGTGCGCAGAGCGAAACGTCTGTGCTAGGTGTCGGCTTCTGTTGTAAGCAATATTTCGAACAAAGGGAACAGCCAGCTGCTATTAGCCCGCAACAGCGAAAATACAAGACTAAAACAAATTCGAGGCCTTCGTGGCTGTCGGATTTGGCAGAAGGCATTACAGTTCCCGATAATCGTACGTAAGATAAATCAGTTTTTGCAACCTTGACAAACGCTCGAAAGTATTGTATCACATCACTATATCACTATATGTTGTCATGGCATGAAAATGTGCCGACATGCTCTATGGACCACAAAAAGTGTAGGCTGAGTTCCATATAACCCACTGTGTGTATAGGCGTGTGCTGGTTTAATACAGGCTTCTAACCAGTATGGATGTTTATTGAGCAAGACGAGCCATGTCTATGGTAAAAATACAGTAACACTATGTTTGTTCAGAGGTGGAGGGACATTTCGTTACATGTCCCACATCCATATCTTCTCAATATTCAGATATGCATTACAGGAAAGCTGCACTCAAGAGGAGGAGGAGGAGAAAACTTTATTTAACTCTTTCGCTACCGCAGAAAATTGACCAATTTTGGGGGGTCCAAGAAAACATTTTTTTTTCTGCTAAAAAATTATTTAGGCAATAATTGCAGGAGCACAAAATGCAGATTATTTAACGGCCTTTCCAATAACACCAGTTTTTTAAAGGTTTTCATATATCATAGTTGTGAAAAAAAATATCAAAATCAAAAGTTTTGTCAAGTTGTCGAAAAAAATGATAAAAAAGGAGTTGTGTATATCAAACCACCGGTAGTAGAAAAAAATTAGAATATACATTTTGCAGGGAAACATTTCAAAAACACACCCTAAAAAAAATGTCGACTTGCGCGGAACAGTTTTTCAGATATAAAAAAAAAATGTTAGCACGCACGGCGCTCGTGTCATGCGGTGAAGCCCAACCTCTAATTCAAACTGTGCAATTTTGGGTGGTTCCTTGGAATAAATCTGGCGGTTTGACGTTATCAGAGGCACCAATTTGCCCCCACATAACGTAAAAACATCTTGTCAATGGCTGACTTTGCATTTACAGCGAGCACAATATTTGGGACAAGCACGCGATGCAGAAAAAAACATGCATGAAGTTGAAAACGGAACGCCGTGGCTGATGTTTGTTGTCGTTCACGGTCAGTTATCTGTCAAAACATAAAGCTGAGCTTTATTATCATCTTCTTACTCGCAATTGTAGCCTTGCTCGCAAAAATGAGGTACGATGAGCTAGAATCGTCCCCTGCGATCTTTGGCCGAGTAGCAGTCGCGCGCTAAAAAAGATCAGCACAACGAGCCTTCTCTATTGCAGCGCCATCTAACATTTTTCAAATGAAACAGTACAAAAACTTATCAGAGACTCCGTCCGAATAGACAGTTCAACTAAGCAGCAACATTAGACACCCGGATATACCCTCGCATGAAAACGAAACTGGAAGGCGAACAGCTGGCAGTGTAAGGCCGGTTTGAAGCGCTGTCCTCGGCGGAACAGATATCTGGCGACTGGGTGTGACCTTTTGACTTGCATCTGAAGTTCTTATCGCAGAAATCGGGTTAGGGTGGGGGGAAATGAGGAGCGGCGTGCTTTGTTCGAGGATCAGTCGCGGACGCTTCAGGCGCCATGGCAGTTAGCCTTGAAGTTGGGTAACTGCGTAGTTGCGCTAAATATGAATTTGGCGATGCAGAAACGAAACCGAAACTGTTGTAAACTGTTTGGGAATGGTCCTGGGGTAAGTAGAACTACCAGAGTACTTAGGACAACTTGCGCAAAGGCAATAAAACTGCCTAAAATCATAAAGTAGCTTTGCAACCAGGCACTGCTTGACATTTTCAGCCGATTTCTGGGATTATTACTGTCAGAGCGTGAACCTGACGATTGAAAATCGTTTGCTAGTTCCCCATTCACGCCCTGATAGCAAAAAACAAGCGCTGGTGCAGAGTAATTACGAGTTGCACGCATTCTTCGTTGGTAGCCTTGAGGCGCGATGACCACGCCCCTTTTCCACAACCAGGTGATTCAAAAGCGTGTCAAAAATCACGTTTCCGTTGCAAAAATGAAAACAAAACTGATTTTGAAAGGCCATTTTCTGATCTAACTCCGAACAGCTTTACTTGTTCGAGAAACGCCTGGAACGCTATGAAAAGGCGCTCCCAAAAGTATCGATCAAATTGATCGATTTTGATAGGCGCGGTAGCGAAAGAGTTAACCGTAAAATCGAGATGATTAGTGGGCCGGGTCCTCAGTCCAGGACAAGGGAGTAAGAGTAATTTTGTTCTTTATGCCTGGAAATAAAAGGTGGAAAGCTCTAAAGAGCTGCTTGGAATTATTCATTGGTTTTGTTTCTTGTTTATATGCACGTACACTATTTATTGCGTTCGTTAGCGACTGTATCAAGCCTTCAACACCATAATCATGTTGTAACTGCTCAGGTTGAGAGTCAGTTCGTTATGATAACGATGGTTACGATAGAAATTCGGAGCACAAAAGCCGCCTTCGAGTACTCTGGACAACGTCTTCTGAGGCGCGGTCGTGGCGGCGTAGCACAAACCTTCATATTGTATTTGCATGTGAATAAACAATGCATGCTGCGGATATGCACCTTCTTGCACGCAGCCATAATGAAAGCCAAGTTGTGAAGAAGGGAATGTATGCCATACAGACTGAACAGAATATCCACAAGACTTTTGTGAGCTTCCCAAACATTCCAAAACCTACAAACAAGACGTTTGTGATGGTGCAGAAAAATTAATGCGTTGGACACAAAAAAAAAATGCATTCATCTTATACAAGTCAACAACAACGAAAGAAATAGAAGCCATCCGCCTTATTTCCTGCTGTGCGGCGCGCGTGCAGGGGTCCGCTGCTTGGCACGTATAGCAGTGGGCTGTTGTCTTCATAAGAGCATCTCAAAAATACTGTAGGGAAGCCTACGCATTTTGAATACTTATCGAGGAGCTCTGAGCGCTGAATTTCGCGAATAAGCTAGAAAGGATGAGTTACACACGATCTTCTGACCGATGCTCCGAAGAAAGTGGTCTCTCTCTTCGTGTGTTGCAAACTTGTGGGGGATACAGCTTGAAATTATTCAGATCTGTCAGAAGCCAGCAAAAATTACTGAATTACTAGAAATACGCTTTTCAATGCACTACAGCATCAAAGCGGGGGATTTCTAGTGCAGGCACTGCTGCCTCTCACAAGTGGAGCGTAGCAGACGACAGTGGCGCGAGTTTCTAAGCCGACGTCAGAGCCAGGGGGCGCCACTCAAACATCTCACCGCCAATATTGGGTGTCGCTGGTATTTTTGTTCGATGTAAGCGAAGTTTTTGCTATATATTCTCATGGCAAATCTACCGTAACCAGAAATAGTTCGATATAAAGGATAATTCGATGTAAACGGGTTCGACATGGTCGGGTTCAGCGGGATCTTGCATATTGTGAAATCAGTCAGTTGGGCAGCACTCTCTGACTTAGTGCTGCCCCCTCTACTGAATAAAGTAAACCAGATTTTTAAGGCCTTGCAAGCACCCGTTCGTCTTTTAAAGGGGCCATGCTGCCTTCTTACTGTTGCTTCAGCGGCAACATCTTTATTTTTTGCCGTATGTTTTATAACCTAGATTGGAGCGAAGGTCTGGTATGTGCAACCTGGTACATGGCCTTTCCTTTGAACAGAAGTCCTAAAGGCCATGGTGATAGAAGGGGGTGAACCAGCCCCCCTGCTGCACTAAAGTGGGAAAGTAGCTCCCTTCTTTGTTCAGTGCAGGGAACTTGTGACCTTCTGCACATCTTTTCTGGGATTTTAGTCGTGGAGTTAGGGTGGTTGGGATACTCTGCTAAAGGGAAGGAAAAGGAGGGGGGCCAGGGGATAAATGAAAATGTTTGTACAATGCCTCCTTTACATAAAGCTCATGCTTGACCACTATGGAGGTATAGGAAGGAAGTTAAAGAAGCACTGACACCAATTTCCGGCGTTAATATTATTGCACAGGTCGCTTACTTCACTCAACAGAATACCCTGGCTGAAATAAGAGCGGCCTGCGACGCGAAGAACATAGTTTAATTGGATCTCATTTATCGCGCCGACGGAGCAGCACGCGTAGCGGCACTCAGCAAATGGACATCAGCGTGACATCACTCCAGGAGAGGAAAAAGAAGTGACGCGACAGCGTTCGTCAAAAACATGTGACGTCACTTCACGCGCGCGGCCCCACGAGCGGCGAGCGGGCGCAAAACCCTCTCAAGTGGGCTCCGGTGACGTCCGCAAAAAGCGGTGAGGTCAAACCGGGACTCTGCAACATGCGCCGTTCGGGATGAAAGCGCGGGAATTTGAAACAAACGATTTTCAGGTCGTTCAATGTAATTAACTATCGCGCGCTGCAGTATTTGAAGTGCTGTTTCAGGCTCGCCAGACCATTAAGCATCGATAAAAGCAATAAAGGTGTAACATGAAATTTTCGTGTCAGTGCTCCTTTAATTATGGTGGCATGAATTGCGTTGTGGGAATGTTTCACCTTTACTGTACATTGGGTAGTTAGCTCTATCATTGGTATGACTTGTGTTAACAGGAAACATCATTGTTGCCAGATTTCCAGTCTTTAATTGCCGCACGTGTCGAGCACTGAGCTCCTCTTGGCCATTTTTCTCCACTAAATTTGTGAGCAAATGTTCTTGGCGGGGCATGGTCGTGATTGGGGGAAGTGATGGTGAGCACTTTAGTCACTGATGGCCGCCCCTGTTTTCAGGCAAAACAAAGAAAGGTGAGCTGAGCATTGTGCCCGTGGAAATGGTGCTGCTGGCCCCCTGCCTACACATGCTGCCCCACCTCCATTTCGGACTCAAGGACAAAGTGAGCTTGCTGCATGCCTCCTTTCCGTGTGTGCATTCGAGAAAAAGGCTCGGCAGCTGTGGTAAAATGTGGCAGCTTGTTCTACTTACCACCCTGATCCTCTCGTCTTAACATCGTGATCTGGCCTTGTTTCCATAACCTCTCCTCCTCCTCCTCCTCGTGGGTGATGTTCCTTTGCTGAGTGAGAGAGAGAGAGGGGGGGGGGGGTCTGCTAGTGGGAAAAATCATGGGCTGCAAAAAATGAGCACATTTGGCGCAGATGCCTCAGCAGTTGTGAGATTCTTACTTGTTATTTGTAGGGGTGTGCAAATACCGAATACAGTCTGCGCTCATTACGGCGGATCCGGCAGCAACGGACTTCCGGCTACAACAGACCGTTTCTGTTAGTTCACAATGCCCCACAACCTACTCCAAGTTGTGGGGCATTGTGACACTTCTGCTTGTCCTCAGTCACAGCCGAGCAACATGCGAACATGGATTCAGTGTGAACCAGCAGGTGTGCGTAGAGAATTTGAAAGCGCTTTTATGTTTCACAAGGGGTTATATGATGCGGTTGAGAAGTCAGGTGGCATTCTACGAATTGCAATCACCAAGGAACTGAGGATTGCTGTGTTGGCAGCTAGGCAGAGGTGCGTAGCAACTTGGAAGCACAGAAGAAGCAGGGCCTTGAAGCTTCGAAGCAGAGAAAAAGAAGCACTGCTTCATGCAATGAAAAGAAACAAAAGCCGGAAGTGACAATGGATAATCTTGTAGCTTCTGCAGATGCCTATGCTGAAAAAGCAGAGGCAGAAAATATGTGACACAGAGTCAAGTCATGTAGTCTCAGAAAGACAGCAAAGGACAAGACTGCTGAGCTTCACTCAATCAAGCTCCAAATTTAGCAAGAGCTACAGAAGCTGCCCTGAAGCGGGTGGCTGTGAGACGCTGCTTCCTAATGATTTTTTTGCTTTGTGAAATGTAAGCAATTTCGAATAATAGAACTATCTTTTATCATGTGGGACATGAACAAATCTGCATTGTGACATTTGGTAAAGCTATTTTCATTTTTTTGTGTGCAATACAGATAAATTTGCATTGTGAGATTTTTTTTATTTGTGCAATGAACATGTCAGGCCATTTGAGAGCAGTGTTTGAAGATCTTGTATGTGAAAAAAAACAAAAAAAATTAACGGCTGACAGAGTGCCTTGAAAATCTTCCAATTGGGGCTGGAAAGCCCTTTTGGGGCTGGAAAGTCCTTAAACCCTTGAATTTTGCCCTTCGAAACTTGTACGAGCCCTGCGTACTTCTTTAAAGGAGCCATGAAGACAAAATACAAGTTTGTGTTATTCGAAAGATTCCGTGTTTTATAGTGCCTCCAGTGCTCGTCCGAATGCAAACAATGCTTTATTCACGGAAAAATCAATTAATTTGAAGTAAAAATTTTGATTTTCCTGCTAAATCGTGTGTTTTTGGGGTCTGCAATGACATCACAGGAACCGACCGCTCTGCAGCTGATTGGGAAGCTTTGTTTACCATTAGTGAACCTAGATGGCACCACCATACGCGGCAAGCCGTTTTCTGCCTTTGGGTTGGTTTTGACCGTATTTAAACCTGGCTTGTTTTTGTTCAGGGAGAAAATAATCGTTTTGTGAAATATAGCGCTCGCTCGACAAATATGGTCACGTAAGACACCGTTGCTTGCGTCAATCGGCCAGTGTCGTATAAAACTACCCCGAAGCCCCGCAATCGTGCGCAGCGAAACCAAGCTTAGTGTGCGCAGTACCAACAGCAGTACGCATCGGTACTTCTATGTTTACGTGTGCTTTCGTGCCTTCCACTGATTGTCCCACCATTCTTACGGCTTTAAAAAGAATGTGCCCTAAATTTAAGCACGAGTAGCTCGTTCGGCAAGCTTATAAGCTCTGCCTAATTTGCGTTTGCTTTTGCCACCCTCCGCCAATCGCAGAGCTGGCTGGTATGACATCATAGGTTCTGTTGCGGGAAATGAGCTAGTGGGTCGCATGGCCATTCCCTTTTTTCCTAGTTATGTAGCTTATTTGAGCGGAGTTTACGTTAAAAGTGGTGTCAGTATGATTATAACGAGGCAATCTTTTGAATGAACCAAACTTGTGTTTTCTTTTCATGGCTCCTTTAAGAATGGATACTTCACCACTACGGATCTGTGACTCCAGCTGACTAAAATGTACCTAGTGATTGCATTCTGGCCTTCGACTTAAAAAGCGTCAACAACCGGTACTTGTAGCCCGAAGTAAGAGTCTGAAGTTTCTTGGCACACTCCTACACTGTAAAAATAACTTTCGGGTTTAAAAATTAACGTGTTGAAGCTACATCTGGGCTACGAGGCGTGCCGTAGTGGATTGCTGCAGATTAATTTTTACCGCCCTGCGGTCTTTAGCTTTCATTGAAAGCTTGCCACATTAACGTTTTCTTTTTTCCCCCTACATCAAAAAAATTTAAGAATTGCCTTGCCTCACATCAGAAGCGATGCCTTTGGGTCATATATTTTGATGTTGGTTGGCTGTGCAAGCACCTGCCCTGGGAGAAGCTTTTTCATGGGAGTGGGTTTAATTTGTTCTGAAATTGTACGCTTACATCTGTTTTTCCTCTTTTATTTTTTGCCAACTTTAGGAAACCCGCTTTCGGCAGCGATACCTGGATCTTATTCTCAACGACACTACGAGGCAAAAGTTCATTATGCGTTCCAAAGTGGTCAACTATGTACGCAAGTTTTTTGACAACATGGGTTTTCTTGAGGTAAGTGAGTGAGGAGTTTACGCATAGTTTTCTTGAAAATAACTGATGAAAATTCGCCTAACTCTTAGCTTTGTGTCACTATAGCTTTACATCCGAACAAAGCCATGTTTGCTGACTCTGTCTTTGAGCACGTTAAAAAAAAATGTTACAATGAAAGCATTCTATAAGTAATCTTAATCTAATGGGCATTTTATGGGTAATCATGATTTGATGCCATTGTGTGGCATTATTGCTGGAAGCCTTGGGCACTGTACATGCAGGCAGCTCAAAACGTAGAAATATGGTGGGACAGGTCTGATAGCGTGTGCTGCAAAACAATCCTGGGCATGTAAGAGTATAAATTGGGGTCAGGTGCGATAAGAGTGTTAAATGTGGAGGATGGTGCCTATGTGGGCCGGCAGCTAGAGTGCGAAACCCTGTAAAGGCAGCTCGTGGTAATGGCGACAAGGGTATCGCATCATGGTGACTTAAAAGGGGCATGCAGCGATGGCAAGTTGTCAAGGCAAAGTATAGTCATAAATGGCCGACTCAAAGGTGCACTGGTTACAATTGCTCGAATGTGCGTGTGGCTTCATACATAGACACAAAAAAAGTGTTGGTTGGTCGGAACTTTAGGGAAAGAGCATCTCTATAGTTTGCATATGTTTGTGCACCTTCCAACACCTATAGTGATCTCTACCTATAGCCGAGCTATGCTTGCAAAACACTTTCGGTTTCTGTCCTCATCATCCAATGCCCTTTACCCTTTCGGTGCAGTAACTGTGCTGTCCAAACAGTTATCAGCAAAGTCAGATTATGCTTTGGAAAAATAGTAAGCAGGGAAAGTAGCACAATACTGCATAGTAAAACATATTGTTAGAATGCCGATCTCCTATGACTGTTTCTTGTTTCCCTTTTACCGTTTCTTGTTTCAAGGCAGATAATATATTGCGTCATTCCTGAAATTAAGCCATCATCCACCATGTGCGATGTCTACTTGTTTACTGGAGTGTGTGCACTGTGCGGGTTTCGCTATGCGCTGGATGACCCGCATGTGGCTGGTTGGGCATCATGTCTTCCTTGTGGTACGAGTGTTTGGTTGCGTCTCCTGTCCAGGTGGAAACTCCCATGATGAACATGATTGCGGGGGGTGCTACCGCCAAGCCTTTCACGACGCATCACAATGAGCTCAACATGGACCTCTACATGCGTGTGGCCCCGGAACTGTATCTCAAGGTGCGCGGCCTGTTACGCATTGTTTCTGTCGAGAGTGGAAAGCCCCCTCGTTTTGGTATGCTTCTACAAAATGCTTGCTTGTCCGTGTAGGCTGAACCTTAGCAAAGTCACACGTTAGAGTTGCTCCTTTATCGTGCACATTTTCCCTTCTTCTTATGCAGTCCTTTCTTCTTCTTATGTAGTCAAAACCTTTACGTCCCCGGGAACATACATCACCCAGAAAAAAAGAAATAAAAAAAGGGGGCTTGTTATATGCAGTAATGAAAATAAGAGCGCACGGTTCATAAACAAATGACAAGTACTTTAACTTTAAACCTGGGAATTGAAAAGGAAATTCTGTGGTAGACTGCTTATCAAGCTTACCTGTATACTAACCTTGACAAGCAAGGAAATTTCATCCGCACAGTCTTCATGTAGCCCTAGCAAAACACAAGGTGTCGTCAACGAGTCCAAATATTTTGGGTAATGTCAGAAGGCTTTTTTTTTTTTTCGATTAATTATGTAACTTGTTTTGCATATTTGTCTCCAGGACCACTTCTGTATTTCAGCAGATAAGTTTTGTTGATGGCGTTTTGGTAATTCCTTGTAGGAGGAACTTTTTTTTTTTTCTGCCATAATAAGGGCGCAACTGTGAATTTAAGGGGCAGTCACATGGTGGAGAAATCTGCTGTGGGGCTTAGGAGAGTGCATCACATGACCTCCTTCGCAGTTTCTCTAATGGCTCGCTGCTTTGATCGGAGGTCTTTGTTTGCGAGGTACAAATGACCCAAGCCCTGGCGACGGAGGCTGCAGGATTTTTAAGGCTTGTCTGGCAACTAGGAGCAACCAGAGTTCTAGACATACCCTTCTGTATTGCTTTTATGGTCCTTTTTTGTCACTTTTTGTTCTATTTCAGTGCGATTTTCATTTGTAATTGCACTGTGTCACACGACAGCATCGCCCAATGTCACGAGTACAGCTGTTATTACCACCATCCCTGCAATCACCACTTCATTGCTCCTACAGGTTTGAAAAAGTTGTCAGTGTGGAGCTAGAGCTTGTCCTGGAAGCATCATCATCACTCTCCAATAAAGCTGTAGCCGAAGGCTCCATGGAGGCTCCTCCGTCTCTGCTTTGCTATATTCTCAACCCGAAGCACGTCGGTGCTACGGCAGTTCCGCTCGGGTGTCAGGATTGGTGACCAATGTAGTCTGTAAACATTGTTACCTTGCCTACAGCCACATCTTCCTTGTGAAGGGGAGAAGCCGGCGGAGCCGAGTTTCATCTCAAATTTCAAGTGACCCCTTTGTCAAAAAGGCTTGAAAATACTGACCTGCATCATAATGTTTTGTCCCCCGGGGACAACAAGTAATGGATAGCAAGGCAGGTTTAGTGGAGCATTGTTGACATCAAGTTGTCACCATTGGCGGCACTCGCTTGGTGCTGTATCGTCTGCATTGGTGTGTTGTTAATGCCTGTAACTAAAATACTGTGCATGGAGGAAGCTTAAAACTTTCTCACAAACTTAGTGACATACACCACACAAGGAAAATGAACGGTACTCAGTAAGTTTTTGTTCCAATCGGCCTTTAGTTGCAGTTTAGGCTGTATGAACCTGATACCAGAAACTTGTGATTTTCAGTTTCTTTCTTTTTTTTTCCTGTATATTTGATGATAAAGCATGCGGTCAGTTTGCATGCTTGGTTAGCTCGTTGGGGAGACCAAGTAAAAAAATTGGAATCGAGAAGCAGCTGTTTCTGCTTATCCAACTTCTCGATTGCAGATGCTGGTTGTGGGTGGCTTGGATCGTGTCTATGAGATAGGCCGCCAATTTCGCAATGAAGGCATCGACCTGACACACAACCCCGAGTTCACAACCTGCGAGTTCTACATGGCGTACGCCGATTACAACGATCTGATGACAATCACAGAGTCCCTACTTTCGGGTGAGTGCTGCTTCACAAGAAACCGCTCCAACATCACAAGTACTGCCGGTGTACTGTGGTTTTATTAGCTTAAGCCTGTTTTCTTTTCTGTTCGTGTAGCCCTGTCTTACAAAAAAGTCGCTCCTGGAGTGAATTCGGCCTCTATTCCACATATCCGGTTTTAGGGAGAACGGAACCCCTTCTATTGGGCCCATATTTCTTATCACCAACAAAGAAAAATCAGGCTTTTTTGTTATGATTATTAATTCTTATAGCGGACTAAACGTGACTTCGCTCAGTTTCGTGCTCCAACCTAGAGGGCAGCAAGGGAAACATCATCCTCACGGTGCAGCTACATTTTTGAAGTTGCTTAACCCTGTAGCTACCCTTTTTTCTTGTTTCATGATGTGAATATGCAGTTTTTCTTATTTGCGTGGTTCTTTGTGACCATTCTTTGCCAGTCAGAAGAAGCGTGTCATTTTTTGTGCCAAAACGTACTTATTTTGGGCATTTCAGTGAAGGTAAGGAAACCTGTGCACATGATGGCATTTTTGGTTGAAGACCTAAGAGGGGAACTATATTTGCTTAATAATGTGTCAGCACGGTAAGAATTGATGACCTTGTATAATGGCTCCTGGAAGGCGTCTTTTGTACATGGTTTTTTAGGGGTGAAGCCCCTTAGGGGCTCGGGCTGTCGGTGTCTCCTGTCGCCATTGTCGTTTCATGTAGTCACAGTACCAAAACACCGGGACATTTTTTTTCTAAGGCCTCTCTCTAGAACCTAATGCGTACTAAAAGAAGTCACCGGGACACTCGTTTTCCAACGCCTCACGCTAGAATGTTTCACCTCCACGGGCAAAAATGCGTAATGAAAAAACACACCGGGACACTCGTTTTCCAACGCCTCACGCTAGAACATTTCATCTCCATGGGAAAAAATGCGTAATGAAAAAACACACCGGGACACTCATTTTCCAATACCCCATGCTAGAACGTTTCATCTCCGTGGGCAAAAATGCGTACTAAAAGACACCAGGACACTCGTTTTTTAATGCCTCGCGCTAGAACACTTCGTGCTTCAAAGACACGAGACTTTTACGGCAAAGCTGTACCTCTACCCCGCAACGGTTTCACATCTGTGGGCAAAAACACCAAGGTGCCAAGAGTACACTTACACACTGCATGCTTCACCCTTCCCCAGGTGTCACGTTAGTGGAGATGGCCCGGGATTTTTTAGTGTTATGCTACTGTGTGTTCATTGGGAACAATGCAATACTGAAAAATCCCAAATACTGCCTTATTGCTTTTATTTCTGTAGTTATGGTCCATCTCCTGTCCTACTTTGGTGCCATGGGAATATTCCAGTGCAGAGCTAGAAACCTCGCACCTGCTTTTTTTCCCGTGCAGAGTCCCTAACTGTCCACCCACTGCTGTATTATGGGCTTCAATCAAGGCTGGCTCTAATGATCAGGGGATGAGAAGTCCTGAGGGAGTAGTGTTGCTGGCCACTGAGCAGGGGCCCTATTCCTTTCTCTTTGAGGTCCGTTCCCTTCACTGTACGTGATTGCCAGTGTTAAGAAGAGTGTTTAAAAAATCCAGGGGCGTCAGTGTTTCAAAGTGAACGTTTTTCTCGAAACAGTTGAGGGCCTGTTTGAGAGGATTCACTTTGCCCACCCTGTTATTATTTTTCTGTCTGTGCAACAGATGAAAAGAGGGGCTCACAAAGTGAACCCAGGGAAGAATATAGCCCAGAAGTGCATTTGCACGGGAGGGATAGCCGGCGGCATTTTTTCTGGAGGAGTTGGTATGAGAGAGGGATATCAGGTGCCCCCAAAAGGCGCTGATGTAGTGGATGTAGTGGCCCCATTGAGGAAAAGCGTGCCATCATGTAGGATTGATTGATTGAAAAATTTTATTTTTTATCTGGTGGGGTTCAGCATCCATCATGTAGGAGAGCGACCTTCCACCTACACAGTGGAGTGTCTCTTCAGTGATGACTGCATTAATTTTTTTGTGAGCATCTATAGACATACTGTAAAGTTCCGAGAGAACGCCCTTCCCCAAAACATCGCCCACCTCCCTTTAGAGGTGAAATATCCAGTTTACTAAAGACCCCTAACATAGCCCACCCCCTGAAATTGATGGCTTTAGCACCGATGAGTGAACAAAATAAACGCGAATCATCTATTCATGTGTTGATGCGGTCACTCATTTTGCCTTTCCACACTTGACTCGAAAGTTACATCTCGTATTTTTTCTTGGTATTTCCGTAGTTTTGGTTGTCGGTGTGGCCATTTTTTTGTGCATCTGACCTTAAAGTTCACCCATCACAGATTTTTCACTTGATATCAGTGTACTTTGGGTGGGCGTTCTTTTGGAAATTTATGGTATATGGCAGTGCATAGGATCCTGTAAGCTGGGTTAACAGGGTGTTTGTCAGCATTTTTTCTTCATCTTTTTATTTATTTATTTATTTATCTATCTATTTTTTGCTGCCTGAAATTTTGAACGACTGTAATGTCGGTGTTACCATGGGGAGTACGTGAATTTAATTTCATCTATAGTATCGGGGCTAGACTTCTGCAAAAAGCACCATGATGCAACAGGAGATGGGGAGTCTGCAGGTTTTAAGTGGTACGGGGGTTGCTGTCTGTGTGGTTGCAGGCATGGTGAAGTTCCTGACCGGTTCGTACAAGGTCACCTTCCACCCAGAAGGAGCTGATGGGCCTGCTCTGGAGATTGACTTTACGCCTCCGTTTCGGAGGGTTCGCATGCTTCCAGACCTTGAGAAAGCCATGGGTGTCACGCTGCCTCCACCCGAGAAGCTGGCAACGCCTGGTGAGGACAGTCTCTCGGTGTTGGGTAGTTTTCTTTGAAGGCCAGCGCTGTCTGCGCCCTGCATTGGATTCTAAAACACATTGCACGGAGAGGGACGGCATACTTAATTGACGCATCAGTGCAACCCCATGGAGAGGGTGGGCAGTGAAGGCAGGAGAAAACAATTGGTGATTGTTTTTCCGGCCTTCCAACTTTGAGTGATTGTGTTGCCTTTGTACTGGGAATGCACGCTCCTATTTTGGGAGAATGGGGTCCTTTGGTGGTGACATTCAATGCCTTACACACTTGCTAACTTCTCACCCTGTTTGTTTAGTGTGGATGATATTCACTGGAAAGTTTGGTGGGCGATTTCTTCGCTTGGCAGTGGTGAAAGCTGCCATGTCTGTGCCACTGTGCCTGCTCAAGCACATTGCACCCGCACCTGGTAGAAAAGAAAAAAAAAAACATTGGGCATCATTTGCCCCATTTCAGCCCGATTCGCAGCAATGGCATTAACAGATGTATTAATAATCACACTCACATTATGTGGTGGTGCTCTCCTTGCGCTTGAGAACTTTGCATCACCAGAGAATGAAACCGCACGAACGAACGAAAGTGAAAGGGATACGGTGTGCACGAGGCCGACGCTGCAGCCGCCTGCGACCACGGATGTCTACACAAGTGCCCTCTAATGCGTGGTTGAGTATAAAGATCAAATAATGCTTTTGAAAAAATTCTTCACGCATACGCCGACTTAGATATGATGGTAGCGTAGCAGCTAGTGCATGTGAGGCTGTCTGTCGAGCCGCGCCTTGCTCGCACCGCCCGCACTCTCTAGTCTGCACAAGTGCTGGCGAATCGCAAGCGCCGTTCGAACAAATCACTGGAGTTTGGCTTCTGCGTGTCAAAATTGTTGGCAACAATATTTCTGTTGTCCTTGAACAGGTGACAGAACTAAAGGAACGGTGGGCTTTCAGTAGCATACGTGCGCGACTTGACCCATCAGGACGCAGTTTTGCAAGGCTACAAGTTTTTACCGCTCCACCTAGTCGTGCGATGATTTCAACCATGTCTGGCAATAGCTAGATCATAGGGTGCTGCAGGGAACAGCATTTGGCGTCGAGATATTGCTTTGCGTTCAGCGGGGCACAGTTTGGAACGTCAACAGCTCTTGCTGTTTTCATGTACTGTGCTCCATTGGGCGCCAGCATGGCCAAGCACCGCCATCTCGTGGAGCCTGACGTAAACAAGCGCTGCAGCACATACGTGGAGCCGCACACGCAGGATTGCCCGCATGCGTGCCATGCCAGTGAATACAACCTATTGGAGCAGGTCATCTGCTGTGAAACTGCTTTTATTGGCTTGGACATTTTTGTTTTGTTTTGCTTGGAAACTTGTTGGTTTTTTAAAGGAAATATAATAGTAGGCTCCCAGGACCCACACTTGAAGGACTGTCTCTTCAAAAGTTCAGCTTTTAACAGAAAGGCCCAAAATAACGTGCAACACGCATGTGAAATAACATCACTGGTAGACCCAGAATAAACCCAGCTTGCACTTCAAGCTTGCTGTATCCGCGTGAGGTGTATGTCTTCTTGGTCCTATGCAGCTGTTTACATCCTCCTTCATTTCGGTGCAAAGTCATGACCAGTGCGCGTGTAAAGTATAGGATGCAGAAGTTATGGGCGGTTTCTGTTTGTGCCCATTTGCCATCACTTACCTTTCACAGAATTGACACTTCCTTAGTAAATGGAAGGGATTGACGCGTCCACTTTGGCGTGGTGGTACTGTAACTCAGCACCATCAACACCACATTGTAGGGCAGATTGAACTCTGTTGGAGACCTCGAAGTGCTCTGTGCCTGAACACAGAGGTGATGCACATAAAGAAGAAAAAAAATAGAACAAACAGGCAGCCACTCTCCAGTCCTCTCCTGCTTGGTTCATTCTAGGATGTGACAAGTGGTGGTGAGCCGGCAGCCACGGAACTGCTGGAGCAGTCCGTCAGTGGCAAGGCTGTGCATCTCCCCCTTCCCGTGTGGCACTCACAGTTGTGCTGTTTGGGGGTTTGCCGCAGTGCCAAGAGCAACTGTTGTGCAGAGTTTTAAAAGAGTGAAGTCTGAGTTTATTGAGTGTGATGGGAGAGGTAGGTTCCTCATCCCAAGAGGAGGAGAGGAATGACGTATTGTTTTGCATTCGCAACTCATGAAAAGTGCTGAGGTGTCCCCCCCCCTCTCCCCCTCTCCCCCCCTCTCTCTCTCTCTCTCTCTCTCTCAAAACACACACACACACACACACACAGAAAGAAAGACAGACAGACAGGCAGAGCTTTGTGGGAAACCAACCAAACACCATCTCTTTGTTTGTCCTATCTTAGTTTTGCATAATGGGAGTCTACTATACGCACATTCCAGTTCTTTGTTGTATATCTGACCCACCTGGCGGCCCATCCTGGAAAGAAAGCAGTTGGGCACAGGGCCTAGACCCGGCTTTACTTTGAGCGGTGTCACACGGTGCAGAATCGGTGGCCCTGCTGTCGGACCTGTGCATCAAGCACGAGGTCGAGTGCCCGGCCCCGAGGACAGCAGCCCGGCTCCTGGACAAGCTGGTGGGACACTTTCTCGAGGAGCAGTTTGTCAACCCCACCTTCCTGTGCGACCATCCCGAGGTCAGTGGGGCCCACACTTGCTTCCGGGCAGCACGCATGCGCTGCAGGGGCATCATGTGAGCAGTTTGCGTTGCCCGTGAGAATAGAATCAGGCTGACGTTGGGTCTGGCTGCTGTTTCATTGATTGACAGGGTGACCAGTACAAGGGCACAGCTGCACGTGTAAGACCTAAACCCAGGCAGCAATTGCCAATGCTTATTGTAATGGGTCACTGCTATTATGAAAGCTATGGAAAGTATCGTACCAGCAGCATCATCATCATCAGCCGGTTTAGGTCCATTGCAGGACAAAGGCCTCTCCCACGGACCTCCAGTTGCCCTGTATTAATTCCATTACCTTGTCTCTTTTCTAGCTGGCAGTGCAAAAAACAGGCAGAAAATTAAATTTAGCTCTAGTGTGCCACCCTGTGGATGGTATTTTTATCGCAGACAAACGCTCACCACTGTGTGAAGCGAAAGAATCGGCCCGGTTCTGGCAGAACCAATAAATTAATGAATAGTGGGGGCTGGTTCAGCAGAAGTGAGAGGGGCACTTTTTTGCAACCTCCTGGCCGTCTGTGCATGATCACCTCAATGGGTGCATTGTGGAAAGCACTTCTTTTACCTACATTTTCTGGGTCCTACTTGGGATGATGTTCTTTATGCAGGCATAAAAATCTAGGTTAGGGACCAATAGTGCTTTCAGTACATCAGTAATTCCCAGTAATTGTGCCGTGCATGTTTTCGTAAAGTTTCGAACATTGCTGTAAGCAGTGCTATGCCAGGATATTGTAAATTTGTTTCTGTGGGTGCTGCTACGTGGGTTATACATGTGGAAATGCAGTATGTAGTCAATGAATGGACGAGTTGCAGCAGAAGTGAGGTAATAAAGGTTTTTCGCTTTTCTTTTTCTTATTGATTGATTGATTATGAGGTTTAACGCGCCAGCGCAACGCAGGCGACGAGGCGTGCCATCGTGGAGGGCTCTGGATAAATTTTAACCACCTGGGGATCTTTAACGTGCCCTGAAATCTTGAACACATGGGTGTTCTCGCTTTTTGTCTCCTGCCAAAAAGCAACCACGTCGGCCGTTCTTTTTTTTTTTTTTTTTTTTTTAAGTATGGCAATTAGCATTACTGCTCATGATAAATCAGTTACAGCTGTTAAGCCAAATTACAGTTAGTGCAAATAAAGTGGGATTTGAATGGCAAACTGGTGCATCTAAATAAATACCAAGGACAGCAAAAAGTTGGATCTTTGGTCCCTCAGTTCCGTGCTATTCATTTATAGGGCACTTCTTCATATAGCATTATCTTGTCTCTCGTGTGGGGTCACTGTTTCTAATGAGTGGTCTTTACTCCGTTTGTTTGGTGATCTACTCCATCTTGGCATCTGCCCCGATGGACCCCTTCACATCTCCCTCTCAAATTTCAACTACTTGTTAGAGGTGCTGTCATCCCACCTCATTAGCTTTTTTTTATTAACCATTAACTCATTAACTATTAACTCATTAACCACCTCAGCCTTCCTTTGGACTTTTCCTTTGCTGTCTGTGGTTTTCACAATCACTCGGATGTTGTCATTGTGAATCTGATTTCTCCCTATCGCTCATTAGCACCCCGTTTAATGTTTTTTTCTCTCTCTCTTTTTTCCTTTTCTGGCTTAGTCAGGAGGGATACTTCGGTTGCGTGCATCAAAATTCACCTGTCCTGTGTTCTTGGCCATTCAGCTTGATTTGAATTAGCTTGTGGTCAAAATGTACTTGATCTTAATCTTTTTGTCATGGTCGGCTTTACTGAAGAGCCACACGCCATGCTGAATTGCAAAAAGCTCTCAGATAGCAACCTATAAAACATCTTGTATAAATGAGAAAAATGTCAGAATAATATGTGCATTGGCACCGGAATCCATTTCGCTGTCACAATATACCAATGACTTGTTCCGTCACAAGCCATGAAAACAAACTGACGGAGTGGGCTAACAATGTATGCTAAAGGTACTTGCCTGTTCTTGAATGAAGAATTTCGCAACCTTGGTCATGGTTTTGATTGTTACTCTGAAATTGCCGCCCTGCTCACCACATTTGTGACGTTTAGCTGCCAATTAAAAGAAAATTACGAAGGAAGGAGACGAGCTAAATTCTCACTTTATTTGTTGGTTTCTCAGCAAGGAAAGCATGAGAAAATAACAAAATGTTCAATCTTTGTGTTAAATTAACCCTTTGCATTGACACTTCTTGAATAGGCTGTGCTTATCTAGCATCTAATGCCTATGCAGTTGAACATAAAACGTGTCTCTTCCCCATTTTTTTTTCCATGCAGATTATGAGCCCTCTGTCCAAGTGGCACCGTTCTGTACGAGGCTTGACCGAGCGGTTTGAGCTCTTTGTTGCTCGCAAGGAAGTGGTGAATGCCTACACTGAGCTGAATGACCCATTGATTCAAAGGCAGCGATTCGAGCAACAGGCCAAGGTATGTGTCAATTTTTTCACTGGTACGTTTTGACAGTATGCATATGCATTTCTAGCATGGCCTGTTGGACAGCAAGCGATGCTGTGTACTGGGGATAAAAATTACCGTTTGTAGGTTCAGAAATTTCTTATTTTTAGCATTTTTTGCCCCCAGGTTTCTCAGTTTTTCCCAGTAAGTTGCAGCATGAACAAATTCCACTACATTTGCCACACAGCATCATCTGACTAAGCATTTCACGTTTCCTACTACAGTCTACACTCGTTACAGCGGATCCGGCAACAACGGACTTTCGGTTACAACAGACCATTTCTGTTGGTTTGTCTGGTACCCATGCATTTTAAATGGAGTCCACTCCGCTCACAACGGACCCGGCTAGAGCAGACTATCGGCTACAACAGACTAAATTTTAGGCGAAAATTGTTTCGACTGAACGTTTATAGCGGACTTCCGCGGGGCCGGCGCCCGATGTGCTTTTTCGTTTATTTTGGCAAGAAAACTATTATGTCTGGCAACATTGCTGGCAGCCGGGTCGTTGGCGCAGCCAAGCCAAGCCAGTGGCTTTTTTTTTTTTGTGCGACCAGCGGCATGAGCGGCAGGGTAGCTGATTTTACTGTCGGATAAATTAAGCGTAATTAACGCTGTTGAACACGAGGAAAAACAGGCTGACATCGCCAGAAGTACAGGCCTTTCTAAGCACAGTGTCCGCTGTACCATCAAGAACAAGGCCGCTGCCGATAAACGCGACTCCGGTGAGATTGAAAACAGGGCAATCGAATACTCGAAGTGGTGCACTCGGAGGCGAGTCTGCCCTCGTCAGTTTTTTTATGTAATAAAAAACTCGGGTTCAGTGAAGTTCGGCTTTTATTATTCCCACGCATGCATCGTTCCCGTTCCGTTCGGTGAAAAAGGTAAGAAATGCCTCAAGTAGGGGTTGTTCCCCATCCATTGTGTGCAATCTGCCGGTAACCGTGCGCAGTCCAACTGGTCTAACTTTCGATTTTACAGCTGACCGTCATCAGATTATTTCATTACATCTGTTTCATGACCAGAATAAAATCGCTAAAAATGTAGAATCTGCCTTGAGGGAACGTCAGGCAGCGATCCGATTTGTTTGACGAACGGTTTCGGGAAAACCTGCCTCGTCGTGAGGGGATTTAAAAGAGCCTAGCTAATGCTGATGGGCACGACTGATGTTTTATAGCTGGTTTATAATTGCGCCTAGTTATATTCTTGCGTTATTTGCTCAGCTTATCTTGCGTCTTTACACGCTTGACCACATGCGCTAGGCCTTTTCGAAGTGCCGGTGCTAAGTTTTGGAAACGGTGTTTACGCGATTCTTTGCCCTCGCGCGAACACTGTGCAGAGGTGCTGCAGGCGTGTAGAAAGAACAAAGTGTATATACTATGCATGCATTATCGGTCAAAGTACTCACTGTAGAGCTCATACCCCCCCCCGTCGGATACTGCATACTTCGGCTACAGCGGACGTTTTTTTCCGGATTCAGAGGGTCCGTTGTAACGGGCGTAGACTGTAAACAGCATGCTTAAAAAAAAACTGCCCGTATGAAAAAGAACAAGACGTGGTATTGAGGTAATTTTAGCTCGGCACCGGCGCTGCTGGCGCCATCTCTTGTTGACAGCTTGAGGACTAAGGTGCACCCGAAATAATTTTTTGTGTGTTGCGCAGAAATACATGCGAACAGGCTTCAGCTCTTCAGCTGCTGCTGCTTCACACTTTGCTCTTTCTCATGCCGGGTTCTTTCCGCTACGTTCCCTCCTGTTTCATGAACTGTATTGGAAGCGGTCTTGGATGCTTGTGGCTTGTGGGAACACAACTGTAGATCTTTGAACATAAATCTGAAGAAATGTTAAGGGAACTTTTTAAAACAAAACAAAGTAATAAATGATGCGAAATCCGGTTTACTGACATTATTTTTATTTTTTACTCTACGACTCCTAAAATTTCCTGCATTTATTAGAAATCCCTTGGTTAAATCTGCAGCCGAAAAATCTCTGAAAAAGGGAAAACTCCCCGCACGGAATATCACTGCATAAGCTCACCACAGCATAGCGTGCTTATGACAAACATTTCGAACAAGAGGTAACTCCCTTATATGCAAGCTTACCTACCACATGGACTGGAATATACATTGGGCCATTATATACTTCAATCCCTAACTCTGATGGGAACTCAGCTGACAAAAAGGGTTTGGCTCAAAAGTGATGCAGGTGATTGCAAGGGCTTTTATTAATACAGTCTACGCTCGTTACAGCGGATCCGGCAACAACGGACTTTCGGTTACAACAGACCATTTCTGTTTGTTTGTCTGGTACCCATGCATTTTAAATGGAGTCCACTCCGCTCACAACGGACCCGGCTAGAGCAGACTATCGGCTACAACAGACTAAATTTTTGGCGAAAATTGTTTCGACTGAACGTTTATAGCGGACTTCCGCGGGGCCGGCGCCCGGTGTGCTTTTTCGTTTATTTTGGCAAGAAAACTATTATGTCTGGCAACATTGCTGGCAGCCGGGTCGTTGGCGCAGCCAAGCCAAGCCAGTGGCTTTTTTTTTTGTGCGACCAGCGGCATGAGCGGCAGGGTAGCTGATTTCACTGTCGGATAAATTAAGCGTAATTAACGCTGTTGAACACGAGGAAAAACAGGCTGACATCGCCAGAAGTACAGGCCTGTCTAAGCACAGTGTCCGCTGTACCGTCAAGAACAAGGCCGCTGCCGATAAACGCGACTCCGGTGAGATTGAAAACAAGGCAATCGAATACTCGAAGTGGTGCACTCGGAGGCGAGTCTGCCCTCGTCAGTTTTTTTATGTAATAAAAAACTCGGGTTCAGTGAAGTTCGGCTTTTATTATTCCCACGCATGCATCGTTCCCGTTGCGTTCGGTGAAAAAGGTAAGAAATGCCTCAAGTAGGGGTTGTTCCCCATCCATTGTGTGCAATCTGCCGGTAACCGTGCGCAGTCCAACTGGTCTAACTTTCGATTTTACAGCTGACTGTCATCAGATTATTTCAGTACATCTGTTTCAATGACCAGAATAAAATCGCTAAAAATGTGGAATCTGCCTTGAGGGAACGTCGGGCAGCGATCCGATTTGTTTGACGAACGGTTTCGGGAAACCCTGCCTCGTCGTGAGGGGATTTAAAAGAGCCTAGCTAATGCTGATGGGCACGACTGATGTTTTATAGCTGGTTTATAATTGCGCCTAGTTATATTCTTCCGTTATTTGCTCAGCTCATCTTGCGTCTTTACACGCTTGACCACATGCGCTAGGCCTTTTCGAAGTGCCGGTGCTAAGTTTTGAAAACGGTGTTTATGCGATTCTTTGCCCTCGCGCGAACACTGTGCAGAGGTGCTGCAGGCATGTAGAAAGAACAAAGTGTATGGACTATGCATGCAATATCGGTCAAAGTACCCACTGTAGGGCTCATAGCCCCCCCCCCCCTCCGGTCGGATACTGCATACTTCGGCTACAGCGGACGTTTTTTTCCGGATTCAGAGGGTCCGTTGTAACGGGCGTAGACTGTATTATGTCTGACAGTACCTCTCCTGGTGTAGGTTCAGCCACGAGTGGCATCCAGTGTAGGCTGGCCAATAGCCTGTAACTTCCTTTAGCAACTTTGTGCGCACCGCCCGATGTCTGCGCGACGGTTTATGAGAGTTGTATGTCAGCCGCTTCACTCTCCTTTACTTCATAATCTTGTGACAAGTGCCCAACTAGCAGGTACACACTTTTTCCTGTCAGGCGAGTCACTCCACATCTGGCTGCCTAATAAGATAAGGGCGAACATGGCCTATGTGCCGGTTTATGGGGTGCATATCCGAAATTCTGGGCAAGCACCACTAAAATGTAGAAGTCAAAATTTTCACTGAACGACAGCACTTGAAAATAGCAGTTGTTTTCATTTGATGAAAATACGAAACGTGATTCAAAGTTTTATGCAGTTCACTGCCAAAAGTTGGCAGAAATGTGAGTTCATCAGTGTATTAATGGGATTTTAGTAGGGATGGGCGAATATAGATTTTGAGGTTCGAAGCGAATTCGAAGCGAATAGTGGTTTGGTCGAATAATTTCGAATCGAATAGTTCGAATAGTACACATTACAAATCACAAAGACAAATGAGCAACTTGTGACCTGACTAATGTACACAATTTTTTCTAATAAGAACTCATGTAGGCACAGCATTGTGTAAAACTATTACCAGTTGAACATTTATTGCAAAATCTTACACACAGCTTTCCTTTGCTGTATTCACAAGTTTTCATGAAGAAATGCCTTTTGCGCCACATGCTCAAGGTGCAGCAGTTTCCGCCGGCTGCTCATTCACAAGTTTAGGCGCCGCCAAGAAGCTCCGCTAAAAAAAGTATTGTAGCCACTAGTATCCTCGGCCGTAGCCAAGCAAAGCGCAAGTGGCTGGCCGCCATTTTGAATAGGCTCGCTTAGTGCGGCGTACTGCCGCACTGAGCGAGCCTATTCAAAATGGCGGCATGCCTATTCAAAATGGCGGCTTGTACAAGTCTGCTGGCTTGGTGCCGCTATGTTCGGAGCGGTGTCGTTTCAGTGCCGCATTTTTTTTTAAGGGGGGACGCGGGTCTTAGAATGGTCAAAAACGGCCAAAAAATCGATTTTGAGAAAATCCAATTTTTGGAATTATTGTACATTCAAGCACCTCCCTTCAAAAAATCAACGCGAAATTTCATCGGGAAATGCTCTAAAATCATGTTTCCAAACGCCTCGGGGGCCACGAAATGCGCCGAATCGGGCAAAAGTTGCTTCGTATTCCGGCGCGCCCCGCGGGCGAAGCAGCCGACCGATCGCCGCCATCTTGGTCTTGTTTTGAAGCTTGTTTCTTTGTGCGCATTTTGCGATATCTCAAAATGGCGTCGCCCGAGTAGGACGACCGCCCTTGCCAGTTTTCTAAAGGCACCTTCTCGGCCGCCGATTGGCTAGAGCGGGCGCGCGCGGTTTGAGTTTGCCATACGACCCCTCCCATTGGTCGGCGCGACTGCTGTCATGGCGGTCGCTATCATGGCGTCTGCTACGCGCGTCTGACGGAGTCCGCTCTTCCGACGCAGCGCTCGCTTTTAGCAGTTTTGCTAGATCTTTTTACAGTCTCTTCTGATTTTTCCATCGCGTGACTGATGCCAGGAGACGTACGTTTGAAGAAGACGACCCGTCATGCGTACGGGAAGCGAAAGCGTCGTCCGCCTATCCCAAGGTCGCGTGGTGCGACTTCGGGCCGCTCGACTCCGCCGGATGAGAATCGTTCGCCGCCTCGTATTGCGTCGCCTGCCCCATCGCCTGACCAACCATCTCCGGAATCCAGACCTGGTCCAAGCACGTCTTGCCGGCTCGACACGAGGTATTACACGGCGGAGGAGATCGCCGCGCGTACGGAACACGCGGACGAAGTCAAGCGCGGCATGGAGACCAAGTCAGCAACGCAGCGGAAATTCGACCTCCTTGAAGTGGATTTGGCGCACTCAGAGGAAGATTCCGGCACAGATTTTGTCCTGGTGGATTTTGCAATGCTGAAGGACCTTTTTGCGCACGTCAAGTGCGGCAAGTGTGGGCTGGCGGCGCCGGATTTGAGGAAGGCAGATCGGCAGTACGGACTCGCCGTGAAGCTCGAGGTGACGTGCTCGGTTTGTGAACACCGCGTGGAACGTTTTTCCTCACCAAGGACAGAAGGATCTGGCAATATCACTCCTTTTGAAGTGAATATGAGAGCTTTGAAAAGTATTCAAAGCATCGGGAAGGGGGTGACTGCTTTGTCGGATTTTTGTGCTGGTATGAACTTGTCGCACAGAGGCCTGCACCACAAGACATTCCAAGCGCACTTGAGGAAAGTGGTTCAGGTTTGTGAGAACACTGCAGCAGTCTCTGAAGCTGATAGTGTGCATGCCATCAAGGACTTGTACTCTGACCTTGGTCAGCCGCCAAACAACATAGATGTGATGTTTGATGGCACGTGGATGACAAGGGGACGGTCATCACACATTGGAGTGGGCTGCATCATTGAAGTGTACACCGGCTTGGTGATTGATCACGTAGTCCTCTCCAACTTTTGCCTAGGTTGTGCCATTGGACCCAAAGCTTCAGATGAGGGCTACGAAGATTGGCTGGCCGAGCACGAGTGCCAGCGAAACATTGACTGTGGTGCAGGACGCATGGAAGTAGAGGCAGCCTTGATAATGTTCAAGCGCTCGCTCTCCAAGAATGGGCTGCGGTACACAACCGTGATGTCCGATGGAGATAGCCGCACCATGCACAGCTTGAAGGAAGAAGGAGTCTATGGGTTTGTCCCCATAGAAAAAAAGGACTGCATCAACCATGTGTGCAAACGTATGCACACTGCCCTGCGAAATGTACGCGAACAGAAGAAGGCCCAGGGCGTAACGCTTGGGGGCCGAGGAAAGCTCACAGACCAAAAAATCAGAAGAATCTCCAGCTACTACGGGTATGCCCTCCGCAGCCATGCTCATGACGTGCCGGCAATGCAGAAGGCAGTGCAAGCTACACTTCGCCACATGGCCTCCACAGATGGTGCTCCCGACCACAGCTTGTGCCCTGATGGTGCCAGCTCGTGGTGCAAGTTCAACCGCGCTGTTGCCAACGGGGAGGCGCCCCCTCCACACAAAGACCCTTTGCCGGACTCAGTTCGCGCCGCACTGGAGCCCATCTTTGATCGCCTGAGTGATGAGGCCTTGCTGGAGCGGTGTGCAGATGGCAAGACTCAGAATGCAAGTGAGTGCCTGCACTCTGTGATTTGGACTCAGGCGTCCAAAAATCAGCATGCATCACTGCTAAGCATCACCCGAGCAGTTGCCGAAGCCGTTTCGGTCTTCAATCGGGGCAGAAGAGAGACCAACGAGAGCATTGCGGCGGGCCTTGGCTACACTGCAGGCAGCTGCCTCGTTCGTCGGAGCCTTGAGAAAGACAGGAAAAGGCTCAAGAAGTCGACCGCAGCCTTTTTGAGCAACGACGCCAGCAAGAGGACGCTTGCCAAGCGGCACAAGGTGGACAGGTCCACGGACTACAGCCCTGGACAGCTGTAAATCAGCATCAACTGGTAGAGCCTACCTTCTGCAACTTGTGAAAGCTCCCCCCTCCCCCCTCCCCCATTCAGAACTTCAGTGTCACGAACTCAAAGCTTAGTGCTTTGCCACAGGATCGCCCAACCTTTTTCCAGCCATAGGCCAAGAAAGTTTGCCTTTCGGCTACATTTATTTTCCACAAAAGGCTCTTCTAAGGGCCAACAAAATGATGCATTTGCGAAGAACGCACTGCACAGTGTCCCACCCCAGTATCCTCTCAAACTTCCAGCACAAACAACATGAATAAAAAATAGCCTCACCAAAGAACAAAAAAGGGGGGCATCTAAAGCAAGTTTCACCCTCACACTTCTGCCGTACCCAATATTCTGGGTACCGCAGTGCACTGTAATGGACAATGGCAGTTTACGAAGGACTGTTGCAGTTTTCACAACGCCAGAAAGACACCACCAGATTTCACAACGCTAGCAAGACGCCAACCAATTCGAAGTCGATAAATTTTTCTGAATTCCTGATGGGGTCCGTTACTTGGCCTTTGGTATCTCCAGTTCTAGTTGACATTTGTGGAATCCAAAGACAGATTTGAGAATGGGAAGAACATGTCTTTGTGACTGGGAAATATTGAAGCTACACTACTGATGGTTCATCTCATAACATATGGCCAAACTTCAAATGCAGTTTTCTCAGTTTCATATTTTTGGTCTCTTCCCTCGGCCTTACGCAGCTTTTTGGAAACTTCTTTTTGCTTCATAAGGTCAATCTTGGTATCATTTTTTTCAGTACAGCCTGAGGTAGCCGATGACATTCTTAGTTTTTCTGTTTAGGCTACGCATAAATAATGACTTGCAGTTATTTTGATGAGCCAAAATATCGAATACTGCCATCTTTTATACTTGACATATTTTTTTTGGATGCCATGACTTTAAAGAAAAACGAAGAATGTCATCGGGTATGGGAACTCTCTGGCTATCAATTCATGTAATTAAAAGCTACAAAATGCAATGAGAAAGTTCATTAAAGCTGCGTAAGAAATTACCTAATTGCGGTTCAGACTTTGTATGATAACTTTTGAACTATCAGCAGCAGCTCAAATATAATTGCATATTTGAAATCTAAAGAGAAAAACACATTTGTGTGCAAATTTTCATAAGTTTTTACCCATAAATAAAAAAGTTAGTTTTAAGACCCTCGCCCCCCCTTAACCTGAAGTGTGCTGGAGGCCGAGAGCTTCGTCGAACCTCTAGGCAAGGCAGCAACTCGGCAGTGCCGGCATTGATAATAGAAATGTCCGCGTTGGTGGGTCTTGAGCCAAGCCTGGGGTAACTCTCGGAAAGCTTGACCGAAAAGCTTGGCTTTTAGCTGCCTATTCGGGAGCATCGAATAATTCGAAAATATCGAATATCTGCATTCGGATCGAAGCGAATAACGAATAGAGAGCTATTTGATCGAATATTCGACAATACCGAATATTCGCCCATCCCTAGATTTTAGTGTGGCTTTCACTTGGCAAAAACCGTAAACTTTATAATGCTGCAAAAATGGCTCCACAGTGGGCATGCAAGGAAGAGGTCATTTTCTGTAGTCTGTAGCCAGTGCATGCACTTCTGCTTGTGGGGAACTATTTTGCCCAGTTCAAGAAATTCGCAGCAGACAGAACAACGTTGGATGGCCTACCACATGCGAGCAGTCTCCTGTTCTTGTCTGGCACTTGTGCCAGAAACTGATGTTTTCTGTTCCACCACTGTTGCCATTACTTAAAATATGAACATTAAAATTCATCCAAGATTGATATTTGGGACCATATTTTGTTTTTAAAGAAGTTCCGCTGTATCAGTACCATGATGGTGCATTAAAAAATCAACATCTAATGCCAGCACTGGCCGGAGCTATTGATTTTTTTTTTTTTTCTATTTTTGGTCAGTGGGAAGCCTTAGAGGCATTGATAGCATTGATGCTTCAAGACAAGATGTGCATAGCATATAATACACTGATGTTTGTCAACACTACACACGTGTCTTGCAGGGAAGCACCCTTGGTATTAACGAGGGGAAGATCATTTGCAAAACTTGATTGATTTGTTTGCAATTTTCGTTTGCAAAGTCCCTTTTTAAATTAAAAGTGATCTCAAATTCACAATATATTTAAAAAGTTTAATTGAGGAATTGAAGTTTTGTTTTGCACCTCACGATTTAAGTTAAGCTGAGCGAAACAGGAAATGAAATGTAGCTGGTTGATGCCAGTGCTCAGGCTGGGCCATTAAATAATGTAGCAGAGCAACACGGAAGAGCCATTTTTGAACTCTAACTGTGCGCAGTCAAAATGGAAGTAAATATGGAGAACTCAAGTTGGCCATTTTGTTATTGGAACATTGAAAGCTCAGTTTAACTCTCTTTAGCTGTTGAATTCTAGTCAAACCACAGCTTCAGGTTCATCATTCAAAACAAGCATGGGTAAATGCCGCACTAGGTTTTACTAGGTTCCTGTCAGACTGTGTCCCTCAGCGTGTAGCCAGCATACTGTTGGCTTTCCCCGGTATATCGCATGGGAATTTTGATGCGTAATAGGAATTGGGAATCCAGCAGGTGCTGTGAAATTTGTCCTTATAAATTTGAACTGCTCTGTAATGGGAGCATCGTTCCCCACTAAACAAAATTTTAAGGAGGTGTAACTGCCCAATCTTTTGAATTAAGTTGTGTGTTGTCTTTATGGTCCCTTTAAAACCCAGTTTGTTTTGAGACTTTGAAACACTGAAACTCAGCTCATAAAATATCCAAGCAAGTATCTTGATGGTAAGTTAACGAAAACCTTCACTGTTCAAAAAACATCCCTTTTTTGCCCCTGTGTCTAGTTTTGATCCTCCTTGGAATTTTGGGCTCTTTAGTTCTTAATTGGGAGGAACCGACTAGTCCAGCAGACTGTAAAAGGAGGTGGCATTCGATATTGGTCCATTCGGTCCACACTTTCGAGTGGCATTTTGATGCATCGCACTAGGTGTGAATGTCTCGTCTCGGTGACCGGTGTGGGAGGGCAGTGAGTGATTGAGTGGCTGTCTCTGCAGGACAAGGCGGCCGGTGATGATGAAGCGCAACTGGTGGACGAGAACTTCTGCACCTCCCTGGAGTACGGGCTGCCCCCCACGGGCGGCTGGGGGATGGGCATCGACCGGCTGGTCATGTTCCTCACCGACTCCAACAACATCAAGGCAAGTGGCACTGGATGGGCTGCTCGCACTGGACGGGGGAAGAATCGAATCTGTCCAGCTGGGCTGGCCAGAAGCTGCTCGCCCTTCATTTTACTCTTCCGAGCTTTTTTGTGCTACATTCTTCATCAGAGCACTTGACATGGCATACTGTAGCGTATTGGCTTTTGTACGCGAGTCGGACAAAAACTCCGTGGAACGCACCTTGAGCATGTTGGTCCCACCACAGCCCCAAGCTGTACAGAGGCATATACACCTGGGAGCGCTCTACAGCATTACAGATCCAAGCCCGTGTGGGCGTGACCTAGGAGAAGACATCCTGGTTACTGAGCTGATGCTGAAATTGATTTGTACCTTTGGTTTGACTGCCTTGTTTTCCCTCTAAGGTAAGATAGTGATGCGGTGCAAATAATGCTCACTGGCAGCTTAGTATTACATGCAGAACATGCATATTTGGCACTTGCTTTGACATAGAGCTCGCGCTCTTATTACCATGTAGAGTTTGGATATGAAGGTCTGCAAGAGCAGTAAAACGAATTTACGTTCTATTGCTTCTCGCAGCCCAGGGACACTATTCAGGCTTTTCCTGCTGATCCTGTGGCATTTGTAGTTTGCAAAAGAAAAAAAAAACATGCATAAGAGATGGGCTTAGTGTTGGTTTTGGGCAAGTGTAATATTTGCTGAAGAATTTAAACTGCACAGCTGAGTGGCGGGATCACGGCCTGGTGCATTGCGCTCCTTTTGATAGTGAGAAGGGAGCCAACAGGCCCCTGTTCCTCTCGAGGAACGAAACGTCGCATTCTTGTACGAGGCACTCTTTGTCTCTGGTGCGAATTAGCGACATGCATGGCAGTGTTCCTGAATGAGAAGGGGGATAAGGTTCCCCTCTGGATGAATCCCTCCTCCCACCCTTGTGTAGCAATATGCTTACCCGTTTCTCATCCCGCCTGTTGCATTTCAATTTGCTCGCTAATTCAGCTCGTGTGGGGCTGCTAAAATTTTCTCAAATAACTGGAAAACCAAATGAACCAAGGTTACGATACATATCTTTATGCCCTTTGGAGCACTGCAGACAACTGACTGTTTGGTTGCAGTCGAAAGGCTGACGTTTTTATAGCCATCTCAAGGGTTATTAGGTGGCAAAGGTGCTTTAAAAGCCAGCTGCACTCAAATTTTAAAAAAATGTAAGAATGCACATATAAGATTTTAATAGTACACGGGAAAATTGTGGTAACTGCAGAACACTGCGTTTAAAATAAGAATGAGCACGAGAAAAGTTGTTAATGACAATTTGTTTTCGAAGTTGAAACTGAAGAAGGGTGGCCACCAGAGGTGGCCAGTCGGATGAACATAAGGAAATGCTAGCGGGTGAGCCAGTGCCAGTGGCCGCTCACTGCTGCATTCGGGTTTGCATCGTGGTTTGCTCAGTAGAACTGCCGCAAATATCTTTCCGCGCGTTTGCATGCAATGCACCGAAAAGCATACGATTGCGTTGCTATCAACTAGGACGGGGTAGGACATGCGGCAAGGCATTGTCGTATATATACATCAGAGTGCCTGCCGGAGTAGCAAATCCTTGGTGTTGCAAGTTAAGAGACCATTACTTTTACCTTTCTACATTGCGAGGATCAAATCGTACAATCACATTGAAGCTGTGTGTTGCTGAGATCATGCTCCAAAGCACGGACAGGTTTACCTACACTTCTGGTTGCTTACAACTTTCAACACATGTAGCATGCTCACTACGCTTGCTTTTTTCAAAAGTTTTTCATATGTGGGAATTGTTTTAAAAGCTGTGAAAAAGTAAATGCTTTACTACACAGCTGTGAAAAAAGAGTTTTTTTTGTTGTTGTTATGTTTCGAGTTTCGTTCATGTAGTACAAAAAGAAAAGGTTGTGCACATATTTTCTTCAGCCTGTTGAATAATTTTTAGTGTCGTTTATCTTTCGGAGAAAGCTGAGTAATGATACGGCTAAGCAATCGAACATTGCACTAAGACCAAAACTATTGTGCTGACCTTCAGGGTTTATTTATTTTTTTATTTATGTGCATACCTACTTCACCCGTTGGGCATTATAGTAGGGGGGACAAACAATCGATATAAAATACAACATTGCACACTCTTTGAAAGGTTGAAGAAAGAAAGAAAAAAACAATTGTAAGAAAACATACAAGGTTTGCGTTAGTAAGCCACACACTGCAGATCGTGAGTACAATACTAATCACACATGTGGTACATTCTGAGGGAGCACATGAGACAGCACTAAAAACAAGTATCGGCCAGGTAACAAAATACATTCATTTACACAGCACGCTGGCTAACATTGCAAAGCATAAATATCAAAGAAAGTTTCAAATGGCGAGTACAATTTTATCCATAAATATATTATTGAAGGACAGTTGGGAACGTCACATCAGAAGCAACTTCGATTAGTTCAGGAGGCAGCAGGTTCCATTCGCGTATTGTACGGGGAAAAAAAGAGTTTTGGTATGTGGTTGTGCGCGCGCACATTTCTTTTATCTTGAGTAAGTGGTTGCGGCGCCCGGATATGTATGTTGGTGATTGTAGATAAGTCTCTTTGTTTAGTGGTGTGCGATTGAAGACGGCATCTCGAAGGAAAGAGCGGCGGGAAACAACACGGCGCAGGGAAAGATCTTCCAAACATATGTGCCATTTTATTTCTGTGACACTGCTTGGAAATGAGTAAATGCTGGTTATGAATCGGGCTGCACGTTTCTGTATCATTTCTAAGCTATTGACAAGAATTTGTGTGTGCGGGTCCCACACAACGGACGCGTATTCCAGAATCGGGCGAACGTTGCTTAGGTAAAGTGTTCTCTTGACATCTATTGGCGCGTGCTTAAAGTTCCGTTTAATGAAATTTAGTACTCATCCTGCTTTTAAAGTGATGCTTTGAACGTGACGATTCCATGTCAGATCGGCGGAAAACGTGACACCTAGGTATTTTGCTTCGCTTGTTTCTGATAATGGGGAGCCGTTCAAGCAGTACTGTGTACCGATTGGTTGACGCTTGCCGTTCAAGCAGTACTGTGTACCGATTGGTTGACGCTTGCGCGTGAAGCAAATATGCTTGCATTTTGAGATGTTCAGGGACATAAGCCACCTGTCACACCATGAAGAAATTTTATTTAGGTCTGTCTGTAATGCTACTCAGTCAGAGTCGTTATGAATTTCTCTGTAAAGAACGCAATCGTCTGCGTACAGCCGGATTTTCGAAGTGATTCCTGTGCCAATGTCATTTATATATATAAGAAATAAAAGAGGACCTAAGACGGAACCCTGCGGAACGCCAGAAGATCCGCATGCATATTCTGATTCTGCGCCATTAATTACCACTCTTTGAAACGACCTGTCAAATAGTTTTTGAGCCAAAAAAGGATGTTATCTGGTAAACCAAGAAGTGAAAGCTTATGAAGTAAGAGAACATGGGACACTTTGTCAAACGCTTTCTGGAAATCTAATAGTATGCAGTCTGTTCGTAAACCTTTATCAAATGATGTAAATATGTCATGGGTAAATTCCACTAACTGAGTTACGCATGAATGACCAGCTCTAAACCCGTGTTGGTAAGGAACAAAGAAACTGTTCGCATCATGTTGTATCTAGATATCTTTTTCCTTGTAAATGAGCCTGTGAAAAGCTGCCACTTGCATTTTTTATGAACCTGTGGAGGCATATTGTGCCATTTGTCACATGATCTGTTCCACTTCCGGTGTAAGTTGCAGCTAGCTGCCTGTACTGGTGATGCCTGTCTTGACCTTTTTACCGCTTTCTACGTTATTTTAACAATTTCGCATGCGGGAGTTTTCACGGTGAGCCTATTTATCTGTCTGGCCTAACTTATCGTTTGTCTTCAGTGTTCCTTTGAACGAGAGGCGACTAGTGAGGCAAACATTCTGTTCCCATGTAGGTACGTTCCTGTATGCACAAAGTGCCATTTGCTGGTTCGTTTTGAACACTCCCACTATTCTCTTGAGCAGTTGTTAAAAGGAGCTTGCTGTTCGGTTGACGTAGCCTAGGGTTCTAATGCTGGCTTACATGCTAAGGGCCTCAATTTGAGCCACAGGAATTATAACAATTTTTCTGCCAAGTCTTGGGATTTTTTTTTATTGTAGAAATGTTCTTTTAGGTTAATTCTGCGCATCTTTCGTGTGATTTTGTGAGGGGTGGTTTGGTATTCCTTTGGTCAGTTTAGGTGTGGAGCGCAGCCTGTCACCAGGTTTAATTAATGTTCTGCATAGTGCCGGAAGTGCTTGGCTTTTACATTCATGGAAATGGAATGTTTCCTAGTGACAAGCTGGATAAAATGGCACTGCCTGTGCCCCTATGCAAAAGGATGTCAATATTTTCATACTGAAATGTTGCGGTAGTGCTTCCAGCATTGTGTAGCCATATTGCATAGCTGTGTTGCTCAGAGCATTGCACAGTTTGTTTTTATTGTTGTTCGTTCCCTCTTGGTGAATGGTGATTTTGAGTGCCACTCAGTTAGTGAGGCAGTGCAACGTGGGGCAGGAAAGACTTTTTCAGCGTTCAGGCTGGGAGGGTGCCAGCACAAGATGTTACTGGATGCTTCTATTTTTATCGCACTCCAATAGTTTGCAGAAATGTTTAAAGTCATCAGTGTTTCTCGCACATAATTTTCTCGGTGACCTTTCATGCCCATAAAAAGGTGGTAAGGACCCCATGGAGGCTGTCGTGCTGACGTATCACACATCATCAAGTGCATTTTTTCTCTGTGCGATGTCGCTTGTATGTTTGTATTACCCACACATGAAGAGTGTCTGGCTTTTCTGGAAAGCTTTAGAATTGTGGGGCAGAGCCAGCTTCACGCCTCCTGTTGTACAAAAAACAGCCTGAAAGAGCTGCACAGCATCTAACTTGTGCACCACTGCTAATGTTGGAAAGGAAGGGAGGGAGGCAGATGAAGAGGTTTTTCACTGCACAGGGAGAGCCTTGGAAGCCCTTGAAAGCTTTTTTTGAAACCACCGAACTATAGTATAGTGTTTACAAAGTGGATTCAATTGCATATGTATACGTGACATTCTGTTGTGGCTGACGGGGAACATTGTTCTGGCCTGCAGGAGGTGCTGCTGTTCCCAGCTATGAAGCCGGATGACCCCAACAAACACCGCAGCGAGGAAGTGGCTGATGGAGTTTCTACACCAAAGCACTAGGACTATTGCTCATTCGGCGGGATGCAGGGGGGGGTCCAGTGCCCTGGGTCGGTCACAGCTTGGATTCTTCTTGCGAGCTGCTGTTGCTGTGGGAATCAAAACACGGGCTGCATTTTGCACGTGTTGCAGTTCGCTGCTCAAGAGCCTGGACCAGCTCTGTGTCTTTTTAAGCATTGAATGGGAAATATAACTTATATTGCCAAAAGGGATGTTTTTGGTTCTGTTGGGTTCCTTGTGTCTGTTTCACATATACGCATGCATTCTTATACTCATAACAACATTTCATTCACGATGAAGGGCTGACACCTTATACTGTTATTTTATAGGGCAAACATCGTGCCGTGGATGCTTTTGGTAGTGTCTAGCAACACTTTCCCTCCCTCTTTTCTTCACTCTTTTAATCCGCAGCCTTTTGCTGTGGCCCTGCCAGATAGCTGAAGCAGCTGTACTGTTGGCGTTGTTCTTACCCAATTGAAATCGGAGTCTGAAGAGTTGCGCACATGTTGGCAAACGTGAAGACCCCTCTCCTGAGTGGCATTGCCTGTGATGTCAAGTCCAGTGCCTGTGGCCATGTTTGCTTACAGTGTAGACCACTTATAACGTACCATATTTACTCGCATAATGAACCCACTCGCGTAATGAACCCTCCCCCCACTTTTCTTGTTGAGAATTTACTTTTTTGTCACTGAATAAAAAATGCGGCGGTAATATGTTTTTATTTTAAGTATGGTTGCTGATGCTGTAGGCGATCGCAGTAACTTGATATCGTGCTACAGTACGCGCAGAATTGCTAAAAATGCATTCCAAGAAAAACAAATCTCATCAGTAGCCAGAGACGTGAGCGCGAATGCCGTGGCTTAGAATTTAAAAATTGCGCGTTTGCGGTGCGCCACCTGTTGAATGCAAAACAAACCTTGCGCCATAAGAAAGTTGCAGCGTGCGAACAAAGCACCAAACGTACTCCGCACTCCTTCCCTGCTATTTGATGTTTAATCTTGTTCCGCCGGCGTGCGAACAAAGCACTAAACGTACTCCGCACTCCTCTGCTCTTGCTGTTACGCGACTTCGCCATTACGCTCCGTGGTTTTGTTGTTCAGCTGTGTTCCAACCTTTTTTTGTAGTCCTGCTGCGCGGCGTTTTAAACTACGGTGGTGGAGAATGCGCTGCACATGGAAATGGCGCACCTGTGTGGCACTTCAGTGTTGACCCAGTGCGTGTAGGCAGTGCGTGTAGGCTAGTGCGTGTAGGCTATGGGTGACGGCACGGAAGACGGTTCTGACAACAAAAGTGTGGCCGCAAGCGACTTCAGTGAGAAGGGAAGCTCTATGGCGAAGGGGGACAATGGCGAGTTGCAAATAAAATATAAATTTCATTACAAGATTACCTACGTGTTATTACGAAAATGGTAAGGCTCTGACAGCGCTTCTCTCAGCAACTTTATTGTATGAAATTTCAACTTTTAAAAATTTCTTGCAATTTTTTTTCCGCATAATGAACCCTCCCCCAAAATTCATGCCAAATTTTTCGGAAAAAAAGTGGGTCCATTACGCGAGTAAATACAGTATGTCATGGGAGCCACAAAAATCCGCACTATAACCAAAACGTTCGCGAATCCAACATCACAACCTACCTTTCAGGTCATTCTTCATTAACATCACTCAAACGAACTCCCCTTAAAAACAGAAGCACGGTCTTTTACTTTAATTTCTTTTTTTCACACATCAGTCACTGCTGCAGGGTCTTGCACATTGCAAGCGTGGTCTTACAAACGGTGAGCACGGCTTTAACTTCCATTGTGTTTGTGTTTTGAGGGAGCATGGCTGCGTTTTTAGCATCTATGAACAGATGCTGCGGACAATGTGATAAGAATGCCAGCGGGATTTTTTTGGTACTACCCCACCTTGTGTTCACGACGCTGAAGGCGGCTGCTTATCAGCGCTACGTACTAGTGGTGGAAATCCTCGGCTTCGCGCGGCTCGCTATCTGCAGATGTTCCGAAACGGAAAGGGCGTTCTAAAGCGTGAACCGCATGGAGCGATTTCTTCTTGCAAAAGCGTGCAGTGCACGCTGCAGGCACGGTGACGTTGACGCAGATACAACCAATACAACTGGCGTGGTGTGTGCAGCGCAGTAAGAGGCAGCAACATGGCGTCGGCACTGGCCGTGTAGTGGTGCACGCAGCTCCAGCGACCGCTTCTAACCCACTCGCTGAAATGCTGCACGAGGCGCAAGCAAAGATGGTCATGCAAGAAAAGAGCTGATAACCTAAGCAAAAAGTGGAATATAAAATGCCAACCACATTGCTTGTGAAAGCGCCCATCAAAAAATACCGCGGTGGTAAGCCTAAACATCTCTGGCGCGGCCAGCCGGCTGCTCGGAGCGCTTCGAATCTCCCACCATTAGGTGCGCGTCTCCCTATTGGTGCAAGTCATCAGGCTCCTCCCACTACCACGCGAAGAAGCCACCGTGAGTGCGAAATCGTCGACACGAGTGTAAAAAAAAAAAAAAAAACGCATGCGTAACGTTCACGGGCACGAATCGTGCGCAAAAATGGGCCATGCAGTTCACGCTTAATGGAAACAACTTGCCGCGCCCGGACGGGGAGGGGGGTCACTATCTTCCGAGGTGCATCAAGCAAGGAAAGTTGTGGTTATCATGTAGGCATAAACTAAACGGTGCTTATTTTTTTCTTGTGTGTCGAAGTTAGAGAAATGGGTGCGCACTGTGTCAGATGGCCGATTTCATCCTTCCTTTTTTCTTTTGCCACCCTAAAACAATACCCCAGCTTGTGCTGTGGGAGGCAAACTGGTAGTCACAAAAACCCGTGTTATATCCGGTCCAGCACTATAAGTAGTTATGTTTTAAATGGTTTGCATTGTATTTGCAAACTGTGCAGTTTGCCAGAGCACCAACTGCTGATCTAAGTGAACTCTGCTGCCGCTCAATGGCCTCTTACATACATTATAATTAGGCTTCGAATCTTTTGGCATTTCATTATTGCAAAATTCACATTTGTTTTAGTATTCCATTTCTTTCTAAAATGTCAGCACTTTGTAGCGTTTTCAGTGAAAGTAGAAATAATGGTTAATGATGGTCTGCAGAATATGGAAGCAGCAGGTGAAGCATTATTGCACCTTCAGTTTTTTAGTCTCTACAGAACAGCCAGTGGGGCTTGAATTTCGATAAACAAAGGTGGGCTTAAATTAATGGGCAGAGTTTGATTTTGTAGCGAGAGCTACAATGGTCGTATCCTCGCCGTTTCGCTGTGGCCAGTGGCCGCACTGCAAGCTGAGCGGTTGCCTGGCAACCATCACAGCTGGCAGCGCCGCTCGCTGCGCCATCTGGCATGATGTCAGAGGAGGAGCCGGTGAAACCGTGTTGCAACAGAGGAGGAGCTGGCGTTGCATTGTATATATAGAAGGGGCGGCTCGGTGGAATTCATTGTCAGATATGGAAAGTCAGTCGGAGAGACTGAAAGAAGCCAGGCTTCGTTGTCAAAATGAAACCAAGAGGAGGCAGCGAGCCGAGGATACAAAGGAAGAACGAGCTGCACGCCTTGAGAAGCGTAAGTAAGAAGCGTCCATGTGAGTGGATTCAGATGAGGATGGTTCATCGTCTAGTTTGGCATCTTGTGCCAGGGCCGCGGATCAACGACGGAATAAAACCAGGAGGAGGCAACGAGCTGTGGGGACAGAAGAAGAACATGCTCGGCATATGGAACAGTAACTTAACGAGAGGTAACAACCAAACCTAAACACTCGGACGTATGAAGCTAAACGATAAAGGTGTAACCTTGCAGAGAACCAAGCTAAACAATGACATTAACGGTACTCCTTGCTACGCACAGCCAGGCATAACTGAGTTAAGCCTCAGCCAATTTTTTTAGAATGTGTATCATGCGCTTCAAGCGAAAATGCTTCTATCACTTGATGACGCTTCAGTGTCGTTATTTTTGGCATTCGTTGTCTTTAAACAGGACCACAATTCTGCCGTTATGTCCTACTCCTCAGTTTAACAAAGACAAGGATAAGCCTCCTCTGTCTCGCATGAAGGGTGGCATAATGGTCCTTGTTCAGGGACGATGCTCCTCAATGTGTGCACGTCCGAAGCTGTGTCTCACAAGCACCTAAGAGCAGGGACGTATCCAGAGGGGGGCCCGGGGGGCCCGGGCCCCCCCCCGAAATTTTTTGGGCCATACCCCCCTCTCCAGTGCCACCTCTCATCGTCCCTCGCACACATTCTAAAGCGACGCCATACAAATCCTGGGCTTGATAGCTATTTGAGGCGCTTTTTTTTTTGGAATGAGCCAAATCCACCTAAGGGGAATTTGAGGGGAAAAAAAGGGAAACTTTGGAACCGGACCTAAATGCAGTGCTGTCAAAACTATTAAATGACATGTTTCACATGTCAGCTAGGGGAAATCTATAGCGACAAGTAATTAATAATTATGCCGAGAATTTGAGCAATATTAAGATAAGTTCAGATTTGGCTCGTACTCATTTGAAACAGACACGTTGGTGCGGCATTCTTATGAAAACTTTAGAATCGACTTTCAAGAACGGTGCGATACAGTTTCAAGCAAAAAAGGCAATAAACATGCAACAGAGCTTAAAAAACAGCTCTTTTCGAATGGCTCCGTAGGGTACTTTTTGGACACGCCTGAAAACACTCATGAAGCTCTTCATTGCCTTGCCATAAATTTCCAAAACGCTTTACAAGAAGCCTGCTCAAATAATCTTCCATGGCTTGCCATGGCTTGTAAGAGGCAGCTAATTTGTTTGTAAGAGGCAGCTAATTTGTTAGGTAGGTAAATGGGAAATATGGGAATAATAACAATAATAATAACCAGATTTACTGCGTAAGGACGAGGGAGACGAGATAAAATGATAGTATCACACCTCTCAGTTTCATTTCGTTCACTTCCGCTTCCGTTCACGTTATCGTAGTCGTGTGTCGGCAGATCATTTGCCGATCTCCTCATTGCTGTCTGACCTCATGATAAGCCAGCTCTCAAAAGCAAAAAAAAAAAATTGACGCAAAAACGCACAAAACAGCCCGAAACGTAACACCAACGCTAAATCCCATTGGGCAAACGAATTTGGCTCATTTTGATCCATGCCACAGCAGGGTCTGGCTCATTTTCCACACGAAGATCTGTGTACACATTTGCAGGGAATTATCTCAACTATTTAGTTGCTACATTTTTTTAGGGGAAAGTTGCCGGGATTTTCTTGGCACTGCAGTTTTATCTGATTTAGTTTTGGTTTGTGGATTAGGTTCATTTCGAAAAAAAAGATGAATCATTTGGTGCTCAACGTGGGATTAAAAAAAAAAAAAGCAGGCGAGGTATGTTTGCTCCGTTTACGCTGAAGCCAGTACCGCTGTACACTGGCTTCGCGCTCTGCTGCCGGCCTGCCACTTGCAATTCGCTGCACCCCCTTTACCCTGTTCGTCTGCAATTGGTGCTTCGGTTCTCTCAGACAGCAGTAACTTATCGCTTGTTTCGCCAGGGTGGCGGTTTCAGCGGCTCGGGTCGCATATGTTTTGGTGGGGAAGAAAATGTTTGTCTTTGAACATTCAACAAGTCCCTCCATCCTAGCGCGCCGTGGTGTCGGCCGATACTATCGCCCATGCGTGGTGTTTGTGGCTCAACGAATTGCTTCCCTGAGCCGAACTCACAGCGCGTTTTTCACTAGTTTTCGTGGAAATGCTGCTTTTGTGTTTGTCGGTAAGAAGGGTAAGAAGTCTTCTTGCCGCAGAGAAACCCGCTGTAGGGTTTCTCTACGCAATGCCTTCCAACGTCCGGCTCTCGCACGTGTGCAGCGTCTGCCGAACGGCTTGGAACCGGATGGCGACGAGCGGAGTGGCGCGAGGGGAGTCGGCGCGTCTGTCTGGACAAGAAGGATCGCTCATAAAGGAAGCGCAACAACGTTACCAAACCCGGCGACGGCAGGGTGACAAAGTGAAGGCACGCATCGCAGTTGTACAGCGGCAAGACACATCGGCGGCATTCCTTTGGACAACTAAAGGCAGTGACAGCGGCACTGTTGATTGACAGGCATTGTGGTTAATGGCTGCTATGCACAACGGCGGTGTAGTGATGCCAGCGCCGGTGGACCCCGTCGGGGCGATGACCCTCCTCCCTTCTCGCAGCTTTGCGGTGTGTCCCCCAAGCCGTCGGCGGAGTGGCAGCCCTTTGGGACGGCCTTGCCGGCGACCTTCTACGCGGCTTTTGGGAAGACTCGTTTCCCCCCGACTTTCTGGGGCGGCGGACAGGGGGGAGCGGGGGTCAAAATCCTAATTGGTACGTGTGTTGCTGGAGGCTGCTTCGCTTGCGACTGCATGCGCAATTTTGCTGAGTTTGTCCGGAGCTGCGGCCAAGAGCGGTCGCATGAAGACTTGCTCTCGTGGCAGTTTCTGGGCGCCAGAGCCCCACGAATTTCTCGCCAACCGCGCGGCGGTTCGGCACCCGTTTTGGTCCCCGGGCCCCCATCAGGGATCATACCGCGATACCCTTTTTGTGCGCTGCGGCACCTTTTATTTGTAATCCAGTTTTTATTATCATGTGTTATCTTATGTTAATGCTTTGTCGTCTCCTGTAAATAAGTGCAAATAGACTTTTTCTTCATCATCTACTTGCCTCGTCTCATCATCGGGTCCTTCACGACCACCCACCTCAACAACGAACCAAACTTTACTGGCGGGTTTACGGACCCCGAGCTGCATTCCTATGAACAGACCTCGAGCGGGGAAGGGCACGGAGTCTAAGTGGCCAATGGTCAACATGAGAGAGACGGGGTGCCGCGGGTGAACAGTGAAAATGAACCCGGGCCGGACATCTCGACGGACCCCAACCAGACTTTTGGCCGAGAGAAATTTCAGCTTGAAAATTGGACTGCGAGCTGTGTCTTTGTATTAGAGAGGTTATGAAACCCCGGGTACATATGATAGCTTAGTCTCGCCATGTCGGAATATCGTCAAGGTGTCGGCAGAGAGCAACGAGTTTACTTCACCAACGGGCCGAACGAGAGGACAGAGGAGCTCATTCCCGCCTTGCAGGACAAGCCACGCAGCGACGTCGAGGAAACGACAAGGCGCATCCCTGGATATAACAAGGTTCTTTACAAAACTGCTAGAGGTAAGCGCCGACGCGCTGGCGCTTGCCACCGTTTTTTTATCTACATTTCCTGCAGTCCAGTGCGTCTCGATACTGCAATTTCCAAGGCCTGAATCATTGGTGCTTTGAATGGCAGACCGTTAAACGTCGAACTCGGAGGCTGTTTAGGGTAATAACACACGGAATGGACCTTTTTCCAGTAGCGATCTGCGCATGCGCGGGCTGCTGGTCCGCCATTCTTGGCAGTAGCCTCCGGCAAAATAAACAAAAGGGCGCCCCCCCAGCTTTCTGTTTGGGGAGAGGCTATGCTGTCCAGAGCTGCGCGTTTTTATTTTTTCTCTTTCAGCAGCTCGAAGTGGGTTCGTAAGTGCACACAAAAAGGGCTTTCTAGGGAAAGGGGCAAATACATTTGAGGCTGACACTGGAAGCACACACAAGCCAGTGGGGGAGTAACAAAAATGAAAAAAAGTAAAGAAAAAGGGGCGCTTCAACCACTGCGAATTAGTCACGGGAACCACGCCTGCTACGGTGACATTCCCGTGAAAGGCACGGGTGACCGGTTGGTGCGGAAGGGGCTACAGTACCAGGATATTTTTTGTGGACGAGTTCTACGAAAGCTCGACGTTTTGTGGGCGTGCATTGCTGCCAATTTTAGTTCGGCGTGGCGGCCGCTAGGAGGATCGGTACTGGAAAAAGGTCCATTAGGCGTATGACATCTCCGATTTACCTAGCATTTTGTTTCCTTCCTTCATAACTAGTAGCTACAGGTTTTGTTTGGAGAAAAATATGGAAGCGCAAGAGGGTTGCAACGGAGATCAGGGACGGTATTCTCGAATTTTGTCCCTTTTGCGTCCCTTTCAAAAGTGTCCCTTTTGGCAAGCCCTGATTGGCTAAAAGCAAACAACCGGAAGTGACGTAACGCAAGCGCGGTAAACCTACTGCCAACGCTCATTGCTTAACCGGAAGTACGTCACGAGGAAGGGTCGCAAAAGGGACGTTTTCAAAAGGGACAGTTACGAGAATACCGCCCCTGAACTCTCGAGTGCCTATGCACTTCCGTTTCTGCCGACTTCGATTGCGTATAACGTGTGAGATGCTCCGGAAATGTATAGTTACTGTGCAGTACGCGTATTTATTCCCGTAAATATTGTAATTACTGCCGTTCTTTTTTTTTCAATTTTGCAAACTTCGCGTAGGGATCTTTAACGTGCGCAGAAATCTCGAACATACGAGTGTTTTTGCGTTTCGCCTCCATCACAAGGGCGGATACAGTTAATTTCATTTCTCTATGCAGGTTTACGCGCATTTATGGTAAACGCTGCGCGTTTATCGTGTTTGTACTAGTAACGGCGGGTACCCTCGCCCTCTCCCCTAATTTGCATAGAAAAGTTACCTTGGGTTGGGCCCCCCCCCCCCCCCCCCGAAAAAAAATTCTGGGTACGTGCCTGCCTAACAGCGATCCTGCCATTTCTTAGTTTAAAGGAGCCATGAAGAGAAAACACAAGTTTGGTTCATTCAAAAGATTGCCTCGTTAGAATTATACTGACACCACTTTTAACGTAAACTTCGCTCAAATAAGCTACATAATTAGAAAAAAAGGGAATGGCCATGCGACCCACCAGCTCATTTTCCGCAACAGAACCTATGATGTCATTCGAGCCAGCTCAGCGATTGGGGGAAGCCGGCACAAGCAGACGCAAATTAGGTAGAGCTTAGAAGCTAGCCGAACGAGCGATTTGCGCTTAAATTTAGGGCACATTCTTTACAAAGCAATAAGAATGATGGGACAAACAGTGGAAGTTACGAAAGCACATGTAAACATAGAAGTACTGATGCGTACTGCTGTTCGTAGTGCGCACAACATGCTTGGTTTAGCTGCACAGCACTACGGGGCTTGGGGTTGTCTCAGACGACACTGGCCGATTGACGCAAGCAACAGTGTCTTACGTGACCATATTTGTCGAGCGAGCACTGTTTCAGGGAACGATTATTTTGTCCCAGAACAAAAACAAACCAGGTGTAAATACGGTCAAAAACAAACCAAAGGCTTGCCACGGTATGGTGGCGCCATCTAGGTTCAGGTAACGTAAAGAAACGCGGGAACGTACCAGCACCGCTGTACAGGGTGGAGACAACCTTTGAACGGTCCCGTGCCGCCGCAATTGGGCCAACGGGCTCAACGCGTTATTCTTTTCGTTTCCCACGAGACCTAGCAACGCGAAACAGACAATATGATTCAAACTTCTTCAGTAAACCGCGTTGCGGCGATAATTTTAGCGCGGTTTTGACACAATGACTTGCTTCGGCGGCGAGCGAGCAACCGAAAATGGCGGCGCCAGCGTATACGTGTCTCTACCCTGTACGGCGGATGCGTGAATGAAGGTACTCTAGGCTGCAGAGCGGTCGGTTCCTGTGATGTCATTTGGGACCACGAAAACGCACGATTGAGCGGGAAAATAAAAATTTTAACCAAAATTGTTTAATTTCTCAGTGAATAAAGCACCGTTTGTATCCGGACAAGCGCTGGGGGCACTATAAAACACGAAATCTTTCGAATAAAACAAACTTGCATTTTCTCTTCATGGCTCCTTTAACAAACTGTCTAAAATTGCATTGCAAAGATGCTCGCGACAGCAAGCCACTTTGCCACAATGAAAAGGTTTTTACGTCGGGATGACAAATACATGACTTTATCAAAGCGATCTGAGGGGCTAGTTGGTCTTTTGACGTAATAGGATATAATCCCCCCCCCCCCCCCAAAAAAAAAAAAAAGGAACGGCACGGACAGAATGAAGACGCCACACAGTGCAGACTAAGAGACTTGATTTATTTTGCACTTAGATCACCGTTAAGTGCAGCAAAGAAGACGAAGAACGTGCATGACAAGGACCGGTGATTTTCAACTGAATTTCATTATCAAGAAAGGGACATACAGTAAATAGAAAAATAACGTGCATCATCACGCCACTGTGCAGTCCAATGCGCACCCCGTCATACACTGATGTGTCAAGTGCATCCATCCGAGTCCAGCTCCTTTGAGGTCAAAGATGGGAGGTCGTGCTGATGCAATTACTAACCCGCTGCATTTCCGCAGCCTTAACAATCTCTCGCGTGTGCTGATAAACGTCCCGAACTATCACTGTACATCGCACAAAGGCTCACAGTCGCACTCTTGGCAATGATTAGCCAGGTTTCCTTCTTCTTCTGTACTTTGTTGAAATTGCTCTTCTACAAGCAAGGGGTAACTTGTACACGGCCACTTCTGGGCAATGCATGTGCTGGTTCGGGTGATTAACAAGGCATTTCTTCTTTTATTTTCTCATGGGGCACATTTGGCTGCAAAGCCTTGATACTTTTTCAGGGGCCGACATCACAACTTTTACACCGGCCCTTCGACCAATCATTTTAAGTTTGTGCGAAATGCTATGCTTATACCGGATGGCCGCTACTTTTTTGTCCTGTGGGTCATCTGATTATTGTCCTCTCTTGGACCAGTCAGCGCCTTTTTTTTCTTTCATGTGATTCGAGTCGGCCACAGCTAAATCGCATTCTCAGGTTAACCCGCCAATGTAGGGCAACGGGCTTGTGTGTCAAAACTGGTGTTCAAGAGGTGTTTGCAGGGTTTGTGATGCCTCTCTTCTCGAGTTTAGTGTGTGCAGACCCAAACGGCAATAGCACCGGTCCTTGTCTCGCTCGTCCTTCATCTTCTCTGCTGCAATTAACAGTGATCTAAATAAAGTACCAACAAGCTCGTACCTATACTTTGTTAAATTATTTTCCACGCACATATATACTACTATATTCTGTCAACATGTACGGAAAAAACAAAAGAAAAATCAGCAGAAGTTCAGATAATTGTCTATTAATCCAAGCATTCTTATGCCCCTTGTCTAGAGTGTGAGTTCTTTACAGACAAATTTTTTTGTTTTTCTAAATTCTGTCTGACCAATTATCTCCATTTACGCTATTATTACGATTAGTTACTTCCGCCAAAGCTGCATTTTTGTGTAAATGAAGGGCGTTCACGGTTCGCCATTTTCACTATTTTTTTATTGTTCTTATTTTTTGGTTTGTCAAAATTCTGTTTGACCAATTATCTCCATTTACGCTATTGTAACGATTAAAGGTGTAACGTTTGTGAAATCTGCATTATTGTAGAAATGCAGGTCGTTAGACGGTCCTAGCTGTGGGGATAGTCTGCAAAGAATGCTACGTATTGAAAACACAATCACTTTAAATTTAACACGCAAGCTTCTATGAAGCGGTCAGTCCTCTTCAAGAAGTGCGATTTCTTTACAAGATGAAGAGATCAAGGTAACACTTATGCACACATCACCTGAATGTGCAATTTCCTGTGTTTCTAGTACAGTGTTTTAGCTGACTGTTCTGACAGTCTGCTCCGGTACCAGCGGCCCGCTCAGCAGTACTGAAGCCAATGCTGTTCATGGCCAAGCGCACCACGCATGCGCAATGGCGCTCCCGCTTGCTATTGGAACGGAGCGTACCATAAAAAACAGTAATATAAAACTAGCTATTAGTATTCCCTAAGTGAGCAAGTCCTTGCTCTTGATGAGCACCTCGATTTTCTTCGAAATGGGAAAGCATGTGTAATCTCGGCAGTGTATGCCAGATCCCCATTATTAGAATTACTGATGTTATTATTATGTTCCTATACCTCTGCCAGTCTGACCAATTTATAATTTTTTGTAACACAGATGATCTTGTAAACCACTCTTTCCCTAAAGGCGATGAACCTGTTTTGGTGGTTCGCACCACACCCACACTCTTCTTTTTGTGCGCAGCTAACCTGCCGACAGAGCTTCGACGGCTTGTCAGGTGCAGAGAATGCAACATTGGCATGGAAACAGGTTAAGCGCCAGGCACAACAGGAGGAAGTAAAACAGACAGGAAAGGGGCGCTCCTGTCTGTTTTACGCCCCTTTCCTGTCTGTTTTACTTCCTCCAGTTGTGCCTGGCGCTTAACCTGTTTCCATGATGAAGTACCAACTAGCTCGCATCGACACATTAGTTCAGTTCATTGCAACATTGGCCTTTGCTCGCTTGGCGATGCATTTCAAGTTGTGGCTGAGCGTACGAATGGAATCACACAAACTTTTTGTTTGCAAGGTGGATTCACTGTACCTGCTGGGCTCACCATGCCTCGTGCTGCCAGCTTTGAGGACCTTTTCCGCAACAGACACAAGGTGTGCAGGACACCCAAAATGACGCTCAGGACTGCTCTGTCAGGCTTGCAGTTATCGCATGTGGGCAGGATTTGGGCGAGGCATTCGTGATGCACAGGGAAGCAATGGTTCTCTTGACCAGCGTCGAGTGTGCATACCCAAATGGAAAGAAGGGTTTGTTCGCCCTAGGAGCATAAGCCCAGCAGACATGATTGCTGGTGAAATAAAATACACTAAAGTGGCTATTTGGGCATGTTGGTTAAACATTACCAGGGGAAAGACAGCACAGCTGGCACACGAACAAAAAAGAAGAAAACGGCTGGACACGCAGGCACTGATGAAATGGAGATCCAGGTCTGAAAATCTAGTGTGAGCTTCATGAGTTAACTCTCTGGTAATAACTAATGGCTGGAGGTGCTCACTAAAAAGCGCAAAGACTTGCTCTGTGCGGCCTCCAAAGTTCTGGGGAATACACTCTTATACTAATGGGTAATATCATCAATGTAAAGGAACACTTTTCGCAATTTTTGATTTGTCAATTTTCCTGTCCAGGTGTGCAAGGTACTCAGACTGTTAGTCTGTACTGTGTGATGTCTTCTGTTTGTCCTATTCTTTTTTTACGCATTTCATCCTGACAAGTTTATTGCAGATATAGTTAGGGTAGATAATTAGTAAAGAAGAAAATGGGATGGCACCAGCTCAAGGCGCTTCCTCGCACTCGCCCGGTGATGATCCCAAGGCCCATTGATTATCCAATGGCTGCCAGGCACAGATAAAGCAGATGACAGGGAAGCCAGTAAAGGTGGAGGAGGTGGCGAGTGTGCCCACAAAACAAGCAAAACTGGAGGCTGCCTAAGATTGCATTTCTGACTTCAGTAGAGGTGTTGTCATGAACTTTCCCAAGCTTTTCTTTCTCCTAAGAGGGACGAGAATCTTTGGTTTAGTTTCATCTTGGTTGCCCGTCGTCGAAGGGCGCTGCAGTCTCCCCTTTCCGTATACAGTCAAACCTGAATGTAATGAGCCTCTATGTTACGAATTCCTGGATTTAATGAAGTTTTTCGATTCCCCATTGCCACCCTCATTGAAGCCCATGTGTTTGCGACCTCTGTGTAACGAACGCATTGCCGGGGCTAACCTCGATGTAATGAACGTGCTATGCTGAGTGATTGTTTTTTGAACTTTTTTCTGAAAAATCGGCTGTAGAAATGCACTAATTTACCAAATTTCGCCTGAACCGCAAACTACCATGCATTTACATGTGTAAGTGCGGTCTCTCTTAGGTGCTAAGCCTGCCTGCGGCGTTAGTCATGCATTCCACTGCCATCTGTGGTGTCGATTAGTCGGTGATGAGTAGCTGCTGTCAGAAAATAATTTTTTGTCTTTTCAAGACAAGCTCACAATTTTAAATGTCGTCTCTGCGGACGAGAAAAAAGAACGTTGCCTCCCGGTGTAGTATCCCAGGTAGCACCATCTCAACAATTTTGAGTGCGGCAAAGAGCATCGAGTTCGTGAAAAGGCGGCCTTTCAGCATAAGTGTGGTTCTCGAAATGCGTTAAAGGAGTCATGAAGAGAAAATGCAAGTTGGTTTTATTCGAAATATTTCGTGTTTTATAGTGCCCCCAGCGCTTGTCCGGATACAAACGGTGCTTTATTCACTGAGAAATTAAACAATTTAGGTTAAAATTTTGATTTTCCCGCTCAATCGTGCGTTTTCGTGGTCCCAAATGACATCACAGGAACCGACCGCTCTGCAGCCTAGAGTACCTTCATTCACGCATCCGCCGTACAGGGTAGAGACCCGTACGGTGTGGCGGCGGTGGCGGCAGGGAAGGTGATAACGCAACAAAGCTTGCATTGAAGCAGAGAGCCCAGCTATGTTAATAAAAGCGATTGAAAGAAATAAATAGATACCGTAAAAAAAATGTGTGATGTTCTTTAGCTCGACATCCGCCTTTCGCTCGCTTTTGGATCAACGTTACTCGATCGCCTCGTGGTGTTGGCGCCAAATTTGACCTCCAGAAATGTCTTTTTCTTGTCAGCCTCAGCTACCGTTTTAATTTTTATAGTACATGCCAAGTGTTTGTATATCTTTCTTGCACAATATTTGATACCTTGGTAGCGATCTTTATGAGTGACTCATCAAATTACACTGCATGTCGTCATAGCTATAGGTGCAGCACGTCACTGATTGCTTACGTCGTGCTTTCGCAAAAAAACATGGGCGAAATGCCGGCAATTTGTGCAGTCGAGAATAGGGCCCTCCACCTGTTATTCGCAAGTTTTCGGGCAGCTTTTGTCTCGATAAAAACAAAGGTGAGAGCGAAAAAATTAAAGCCGTTCCACTCAATGTGAAAGCTGTCGGAAGTGCAGAGCAGTGATTCGCCATAATGGGCTGCAGCGCCGTTATCCGCTCACTGCTGCATTTCAAATTTCCCGCCTTCGCAGTGCTCGCGCGCTCCCTGCCTGAAACTGCGCCAGCGGGAGTTCTGTTCTTTTAGCGCTTGCTTTAATTTTGAATACTGGAGCTCTTTTGCGTCATTTCGAATGCGTAATTTTTTTTCTTGCGCGGCTGGAGCCTTTCTGTAAGTGCCTAGCATAGGCAATTTACTTTCTGCGTCATGCTGCGTCATTTCTAATGCGCCTTTTCTTTCTTGCGCGGCCGCTTTTTTCGCTTACTATCGTAAAAAACTAGAGCCACTAAATAATGGCTCTAGTAAAAACCAACCCAACCAGCGTTCCTAACTAAATGAACGCGGCAGCTGCCGGTTATATACACAGATTTTGCCTGAAATGTACCTGCAGTTTTCTTTGCGCTAAGTAACGGGATGTAGGACAAGCGCCAGCGGTTCACGAGGTTTGAACGGTTGTGAATATTTAAACCGCGGGGTTTTCGAAGCCTCAGCGTAACTACCTGACCCCGGTACAGAAGGCTCTACTTGGGTCCGTTATCTCGCTGCGCCGCCTGATTCCGGCAGTCGCATCGACCGTTAGTGAGCTAAGACGACAAGGCGAGCCCATAAAGTGCTCTGCACTTTAAATGACAGAATTAAGAACGCCGCGCGGTGCTTGGGCTACACCCGCACACTCACCGCCTCCCAGCTTCCCCGTACTGTGCCGGCATTTTAATCACTTGCATGCTTGACTCAGGGTGCCTCGCTGATTCTTTAGCCGCCTTTGCAAATACTCTGCAGGATTTAGAAACGCAAGTGTATGGAGAAACGTCCGGGACTAAAAGCCGGGAAGCTGTTAAAAGTCCGCTTTTCTTTCAGAAATGCATAGTAAGTGTCACTGTACTAGCTAACCATCGCCCCATTTTGAACCTCTTCCTTAGTCTTTTTTTTCCATCCATTCATTCATTCATTCATTCATTCATTCATTCATTCATTCATTCATTCATTCATTCATTCATTCATTCATTCATTCATTCATCAGCCTATTTGTGTCCACTGCAGGGCGACGCCTCTCTCGACGTGGGAGAGACACAGAGATAAATAAAACTTTATTTGAAGCGACCCATGTCCGGGCTGCCGAAGATAGGGTTTTGGTTGGCCGGTAAGGCACCTAAACGGGCACACTCCGCAAGATTCAGGGCCCCGCACGTGGGGCTTTTGCCGAATACTGTATACCAGAGGGACCAATCTTCTTCTGGTGACTGGAGGCTGTTGTGTGTCCCAGGGAACCCTGCCAGTGTGGTTGCACCTATCCAGTGTAGCCTCCCAGATATATGTTATACCTTACTGGACCAGGCATAATTTTAGACCTGGGAATATAATGGAAGGTGGCACCTGCACCAGAGGTAAAGTTATTCGGGGATAAAGTGAAGCGCACCCTCCTTCGGTGCATCAATGGACATCAATGGGGAGCACCACGCTCTAAAAACTGCAGGAATGTAGAGGAGTGTCACGCCTAACGTGCAGCTTCCTCCCGGGAAGAGATGCGAACGAGAGTCCGCTGCATTTCATACGTCTTATTTCATTGGCTTGACACCCATTATTTTTCCTGGAGCGATTTATACCGGGAACTTTTCCAATTATAACCTCTGCCTCGAATCTTCCAATTTAGCAAGAAAGAAGCCGGTGAATATATTTTTAAAATTAATTTTCTTGTCGCATTCTGTGTTTCACCTAGTGCGCGCTTAGCCGTGTTGCAGTTGAAAACAATTAATTCTTGTAGTTCTGACAAATTTCTTTTGGCAAGTATAGTTGCAGCCAAAATGAAACACCCTTTATACTTCAGGGCAATAAATAGATCCCATATGCATGATTATGTTTTTCGTTCATAAAATGGGCAGTATGCATATGCACGCACATTAAATCCTCCAATGAGGAGTACTTTCGGTAATAATTACACACGAAATTCCGTTCCGAGGTAAGCACAAGCCAGGCGCATCCGGTGCGATGCAGAACCTTAATAAAACGTGTTGGCATGCTGCATGCTCAAGTAATTACAATTTCCGGGCAGTAAGGCACGCATATTTTTGTGTCTGCATGTTTTTTATTCCGCAGTTAAGTGGTTGATCAGATAGGAACAGTTAGAACCCGGGCCACGGTCGATGTCCCTTCACCAAATGGGCTTAAATACAAGTCACGCAGCAAAGCACAATTGATGAGAGAAACACTCATATTTGAGCTTGAAAATAATGGCCATCATACATCACACAATTCGCGTGCTTTGTCGAGGTTTTATTTTCACCCGTTTTGATCGGACAACGCACATCACAGCAACCATGTATCGTAGAGACGAGTCGTTGAATGTGATGAATGTGCATAGGCTGCGACGTATACATGATATGGTTGTGCTTTGTTGAGAAATACGAAACGGGATTTGTCATTGTGTAGGAAACCTGCAAGACTACTGTATATTGTGGAAATGAACTGCTTTCAGCACGCACTCATTCAAGAACCCGAAAACACTGACACAACTAAGCACCACTTATACAGAAAGGAATATACAAACAATATTTCTTCCACACACACACACAAAAACTTCAGTTGAATGCTTTGACATCCATAAATCTTTTCTGCAGTTCGGTATGGCATCTTCGTGAACGACCAAGGACTTGATATAGCTGTTTCTTCTTTTCAGCCCTACACAGTTCCTTTGGTGCCTCCAGTGTCCCGTCGGACGAACTAATCATGAAATCGTCTGCTTTTTTCTATTAATGAGTCAGACGTCTGCATCATTTTGAACCTACAGGGAATACAGTCATCCACACTTGTGTGAAAAAAAATATCTACAACACAGAAAGCGCGGCAACCTTTTCTTAAAAGGACACCACCAAAGTCACAAAGGAACTTGACGCTTTGGGTGTAATGCTAGAAATGCAGAAACTGCTGCCAATGTGGAAAATACGTCTGTTTGACCTCTTTGTTTTCGCAAGGCGGAAATGTGTAATTTGTTGCCAACCTTACTACAGGCATCTATCGTGTCATTCAAAAGTTAGGTATACGATTGCGACCGTATGTACCATACGCCAATAGAATCCGCAAATGGAACGCTTACACATTTAAAATCCCATTTTACAGTCTGTGATTACATGCATTTAGGCTAATTTACTTCTAGTGCGATAATTAATTTAGTTTTTAGCTTAATCGATTCTTCTTAATGAAACAAGAGTGCAGGCACAGCTGGTGTTCGGGCAGAAGTTCGTGCGGTAAAAAGGGGTATGTTAGGCAACGAACCTACAGCCCACTGCAGCGCCCGCTATTGTCCCTAAACATGTATTTGTTGGGCGTCATTGTTTACAAATATGAATAAATTTTCATCTGAATACCCGATTCTGCCTGTTAAAGATGAAGGTAGATTCCAAGGCCGGTAAACGCCACCGATTTCATGAGATGACTCGTGAGATCTCTCTCCAATCCATTAACAAAAATACAATTGACGGGGCCCCACGCAGAGCTAAGTAATTGGTCGTCACGCACTGTGCGCTAATAGATATCGGCGGACATTATACGAAGCGATAAGCTTATTAAATAGGTTAAATTTGTGAGTCGAGCTTCCCTTCTTAATTTCGTGCCTCGATCGGGTTGCAATGAAATTGATACAGATGATCTCAACTGTGACCGATTCCCTTTTGCCTATTCGAGAAGCGCATTTCCATTGCTAATAGCAAGGAACCTGCTTAATTTTAGGTTTATTAATTTCGTAAAGAAGGACTTGAAAAGCGCTTCGCCCGCTGGCTTGGGCTAGCGTATGGCACGGCTCTAGCAATCATGCGATTTGGTATCTACAGCGTAAACGGCGTTACCTTCCTTGCAGCTTCTGCATCGCTATTCGCACTTTGCAGGCACATGTGGCCGCGTATCAGCAGAACGAACTATACGCAGTGGCAGTAAGGTTAGTAGTTACCAGTTACAATTGTCGTTTTTGCTCTTATTAAAGACAATACGTGATTTCCTGGACACTAAACGCATCCTGCCCTTTTCTACATCGCAGATAAAGTTGAAAAAATAAATTGTCGTTTTAACGTAGATGTTCAATGGATCCCCTTCTTCCACTTTATGCATCACAGGTTCAAAAAATAAAGGGGTGATTATAATCGAGAAAATGCGGTATTTCAAATGTCTAAACCTTTCGCAGAAATATCTGTTTTTATAAACAAGGAACTAGTATTTTCCATATTTTAGATTAGCCACATTCCTTCCGCAGCAACATTATGACTGAACGGGAATCTTAAAAATTTTATTTGACGGATTACAGTCCACTACTATTGTTACAATGGCCATTTCGTCATATGACGCCCGCCGAGCTTCATCAGCTGGCAATAAAAGACGGCATTCAGTGACTCTTAGCAGACCTTCATCGCAGCTACCGTCAAACTTCATTCGCACACCAGGAATTTTCACTGGCGCAGCTTTGCTACGTTGCACCTGAATTATAATTCGCTGAGTCCAATGGATAAAATAGCACAAACAGCAAGGCTGGACATAAGATTTGAGTCGAAAAATGTGGTGCACGATGTGACACTACGCAGTGCAAAAACGACATGCTTACATTGCGTAATTTTTTCTTCGGCTCCTGACCACATCTTTCGGCTTTGATCGTATCCTGGCCTTTCATTGGCCGACTTGGCCCATTTGATCGCGATTATTGGCCATTCGGGTGCGTTTCGGGGACGCATACCCACGGGCGTTTTTTAGAGTGCATGGGGACCAATGTGTGAGAATTCTTACGTTGTTTTTTTTACGCGGCTACAGTTTTGTGCATAGAAAAGGAAACAAGCGTTCACCTCCATATTGATTCACCGCCGAAATTTCATTATCACATCTACACTTATTTTTTAGCAAAGTGAATGATGCAGCAACAATGAGCAACTACATATACAGGCGAAAATATGCAACTGGTTTACATATGGAATTAGCTGGTCCCAGCTGAGTAGGAGCTGTTTGTTTGTCTGGTCTTTGCACCGAAGCTTACCTCGTTGATAAAAAAATTGATGTTTTAAAAACGCTGTGTATGTTAACTCTTTGTTGTGAAGAGTTATCATAAAGTCATCAGTGCTAATCTTTCACAACCCTGAACGCATCGGGCGATGGGCATTGCTAAGACATTGACCTGATAAAAACTACGCCGGAAACTAATAATAATCACACGGACATTGACAATGAGATATCGAATGCGGGTCTTTTTTCGGTGTGATGTGCAGAAAAAGCATTTCACTGAAGTATCCACACTTTATAAAGTCATCAACATAGAGGGGTGGATGCTTTAGGGTACCAAAGCTAGATCAGAAAGGCGCTCAGTAGGGGAAGGGAGCGGTCCCACCCCTCCCGTTTTCTTTCGACACCTCTCGGATATGTCACTGTTAACATGAATCTTTTCATTTGTACCAATATTTAAGGTGATAATTATCTGCACCTATCCCGATGTCCTAACCTTTAACCTCAGTGACGATGGAATTCTTACTGGAATCAGGTACGATGAGGAGATCCTGTCTTTTTTAAAAGTGACAGGTCTCTTTCTGTCACCATAAGACAACCCCACCTCGTCACTCGTGTCACTCAGCAAAGGCTTCTCCGGTAAACCACCTGGAGGATCTGACGTAGACACTTCTTCCGATCCTTCAGCTTCTTCCGACGTACTGGAGGCCTCATCGGCTGAATGGGCAGTCTCACCATCATCGGAGGCATTGGAATCTGACAGTTCTTTGGCAGGTAAATCAGTTTCCGTGGGAGGTTGAGCTTCGAGTATGGGGGCCTTCTCCTCTTGCTGTTCCGAACTGTCTTCTGTTGACGCCAAAATGTCTGCAGGGACTGTCGTCACATCGCTTGGCTTATCTGTGCCTTGTGGTTGGATCTTTTTAACTACGGCGCCTTCAACTGCTACTTTTGGAACTTCTGGCTGTGCGACGTAGGCAGAGCTTTCTTCTGCAATGGCGCGGACCCCTATTGCAACTCTGTGTTCTTCAAAGGGGATGTCGACATACCCGTGTCCGCGAACACTTCGCAAGTCAATAGCTGGAAGCTTGTCACCTGCTTTTTTGTAAGTAGCGAGCAACTGCTCAAGGGTTTCAGGCTGTTTGCTTGGGACCGTTTCCAACAGGTCACTAGAGCTAGAAATCTTTAAGAATTCAGGCTTTGCCGCTGCCAATGTTTTGTTTCCTCGCGGCGGAAGGACGCGGCCCACCGCCGCCATCACACTTTTCGGCACTTTTTTTGGTTCTATTCTAGGCGGCTGGAAGGGCACCTTCTTAACTTCTTCTCTCTTGAAGCTTTCCTCGCCAGGGAGCTCTTCTCCTTCGTAATCCACTCCAGCCTGAGAAAAACTGACATGTTGCGCTTCCCCATTCAGAGACTGGCCTGCAGTTTGAAAATTTTGTCCACCGCCAAGCACACCACCCTGGCCACTTGCATGACCAGCAAACAGGGCCCTATCATTGCCGTATTGGTTTTGTGCTCTGTATGTATCTCCATTGCCAAATCCATTGCTTAAGCCATCAGATCCTAGTGCCCTACCATTTCCAATTTCGTCATCTGTTCCCTGTGCTCCTGTTCCACCATACTGATTGACTGGCCCATTGTCGTAAGGAACACGCTCTCCGCTTTCTTCTTGGGAGCCTTGCTCCTGGAAAGCTCCACTCCCTCCGTATCCATTCACTCCGGCGCTAAAGGATTCAGGTGTATTGTCATCTCCGTTTCCAGGCTGTCTTTTTGATTCATGACCCCGTTGACTGACTCGACCGTCAAAATTAGTTCCTTGATTGGCTTGAAATACTTGCCTTGATCTTTGCGCGCTGCTTTGTTTAGGGTTATTTGTATTCTTAATGAGGGGCTTCCACCCGCCTTTTGAGCAGAATTTCGGGGGCGTCAACCCACCCCCATTGCTATTTACTCTAGTCCGACCATTCGAAGGCTGGGTTCCAAAATTGCTCCCAGTGTCAAATTGTTGAGCTACAGATCTCCCTCCCTGCGATGTCTTCGAGAACCTGTGACTCTCTTGATTTCCATTACTTTGTTCATCTTCATTTTTGTTGATACCATACTGTCCCCCAGGACCCCCATTAGAGAGTCCTCCTTGAGCAAACGATCCTCCATTTTCATTGCCTTCAAAATTTCTAGAATTTGCATTACCAACAAGATAGCCACCACCATTCCTAAGGTTATTTATTCTTCCGTTTCCTTCTTGCCCATTAAAAGCCTTGGGATGTACCTTTGCTCTAAAGTCACCGTTACCGGCGTTACCAAAGCTCCCGTACTCGCCTCCATTGATATTTCCATTCACTTGTCTAGAAAATCCGCCTGAAAACTTTTCTGCGTCCCTATTTTTTTGAAAGTTGCCATTGCTAAATGAATTTTGTTGATTGCGATGGTATTTGGGGTACCCAAGATGAGAGCTTTTTCCTTGGAGATCATCATCATCTAGACCACCTGTTTCACCGTTAACAAAGGTCTGACCATTTTCGAACGAGTTTCTGAATCTCCCGTTGCCCAGTGATGCTCCTTGCTGTTGGGCAGGAAATTTAGCTTTGTATCGACTGTCCAAGATAGGCCTCCATCCTCCTCCGTTAGCGTGGGATCTCTGCCCGTAGCCCTTTCCGACAAATCCTGACTGCGTGGCCGCGTTAGTATTGCCGTTCTCACCGTCACTGGATAAGCCCCTGACTTTTGCGTACCTTTTTCCGTTGCTATTGAATTGCCTCTGCACAACGCTTTCTTGTGGCCCAGGTACGTCGAAAAAGTGATGGGATTGCCCTTCGATTCCGTCAGCTGGCTCCCCAGCATAGGCAAGTTCGGTGGGCTGTGCTTCTTTGTAGCCCTGTTTCTGCTTGAGACCTACTGACCGTCCTCGATATCTCGTCACTCCACTTGGAAAAGCGTGTTGTTGACGGCCTCCTCCGTTATGCTCTTGGTCTTGGAAGCCGCCGTTAGAAAAACCGTTAGTTCCCGAGCCCCCGTTGTAGAATCCGGAGTCGTCTTCGCCTGACTGGCTATTAGTACCTTGGTGTCCCCCATTCCCGAAGCCTTCCTGGTGTCTTGCTCCCCCATTGCCGTTCGTGCTACCTTGACTACCACTTCCCCCGGGAATATTTTTGTTTGCATAGCCTTCTTGTGGTCCTTCTTCGTCGTCAAATGTTGGCTGTTGAGATGGAGTGCCTCTGAAAGCTCCTTTTAACTGTCCTTTACCATAACCTTGAGAAAAGCCGTTACCGTTGCCACCATTAAACTGGCCTCCTTGGTGTCCACCATTATGAAAACCTCCACCATTCCCTCCGTAGCCTCCGTTGTCGCCGTTGTCGCCGTTGCCGCCGTTGCCACCATTGCCGCCGTTAAACTGGCCTCCTTCGAATCCACCACTGTGGAAACCTCCACCATGGCCTCCGTTGGCCCCGTTGCCGCCGTTGCCACCGCTGCCGCCGTTGCCGCCGTTAAATTGACCTCCTTCGAATCCACCACTGTGGAAACCTCCACCATGGCCTCCGTTGGCCCCGTTGCCGCCGTTAAGCTGACCTCCTTGGAATCCGCCATTGTGGAGACCTCCACCGTTGCCGCCATTGCCACCGTTTCCGCCGTTGCCGCCGTTTAAGTGACCTTCTTGAAATCCGCCACTGTGGGGACCCCCACCGTTGCCTCCATTGCCACCGTTGCCTCCGTTAAACTGTCCCTGGTATCCACCACTGCGAAAGCCTCCACCATTGCCTCCATTTCCACCGTTGTTTCCATTGCCACCGTTGAAGTTACCTCCCTGGAATCCACCACTGTGAGAACCTCCACCGTTGCCGCCGTTGCCATTGCTGAACTGACCTCCTTGGGATCCACCACTGTGGAGACCTCTTGCGGCACCGTTTCCATTGGTGTATTTGCCGCCTCCACCGCCGCCTGATTGTACCCCTTCAAATCCGCCATTCTGAACGTTTTCCCCTTCTCCGCTTCCGTAATTTGCCCCGTTCTGGGCACCGCCTCCGCTGAAGCCATTAGCCCGACCACCGGGCAAAGTTCCGCCACCATCATCGTAGTCTGGTGCAGCAGCACCGTTTGCGTTGTCCACCGGGTAAAGCGCGCCGTCGCCAGTGGCCGAATACACCGGTGTACCCAGCACTCCAACAGTTGCAGGTATTGACTTGAAATTGTGCATTACGTAATTAGGTACCTTTTGGACGAACAATGGCTCTTGCACTGATAGAAAGTCGTAACCACCGTGGTGCACCATAGAGAGAGATGGATAGTGCACCTTGGGCGGCACATGATGCTGTACAACCGCTGGCGATACAAGCTTGGGAGACAGGTTGTGCACCGCTAGCGGGACCTGCTGCACGTACGCGGCTTTCTTCGGAAGCACGCTCAAAGGTACCTTGTGCACGACTCGAACGACCGATGCTTTATCACCCGGCTTCACATGATTTGTCCGCAATGGAGCGTGTCCACCCGCACTTTTTATCTTTGTGACTGGAAGGCGCTGCGCAACAGCCGGGGCTTGGAACGGCACCGAAAGCACGGTAGCCTGGTCATATACCCCAGGGACCGCTGGTAAGATGGACGGTGCGAACTTCGTGACGGCTAACTTGGGTACCGTGGTCATGTAGCTTGGAACCTGGACACACAGAAAAAATAAAATGAGAAACATATTATTGCGTCGAAACATGCAACCATGCAAATTTGCGCGTAAGTTGTGCGAGAAAGAATTCAAACAGTTCTTCATTAGTTATGATTGATCGCTGTATTTTTTATTTATTGTCATCAGCTTAATAATGCAGGTGCAGCTCAGAGGGCCAAGTTCTCATTTCGGCTTGCAGTGGGCCTTACCGCAAACTTTCTCATTTGCCGATTTTCGATGACACGTGCAAGCAAACCTGTCGACTAATCCGAGTCACTCATATAAACGTACATTACAGGTATAGTTAGGGCTCAGTGTAGATACAAGAAACCACTGACGTACGCTGGGGTGTGTGTGTGTGTGTGTGGGGGGGGGGGGGGGTCGCCCCCTCTTTCTCGAGCTTTTCCAGTTCATGGTTGGGGACGATGAACGAGGCCACTAACTGTGCCTATAATCCAATAGCGGTAATCATTTTTCCGTCGCGGGCTACACACTAAACTCACGCGACTTCGAGGTCTAACCTCACCCCGACGATCAGCCATTTTGCAATATGCTGGAAGAAAAACAAAAATGAATGAATCAATCCGAAAATCACGTAAAGTACGCCTATACTGTATCCCGGAGGTACTTTCATGAGCGATTCCTTAATTGTTTGCACTTCGTTTGCTTAGTTTTTTATCGTTGTTGCTTTCTAGTTTTTCCTCCTTTAATGCTCTTCCTCTCTCTTCCTTCCTCCAGACTTCAGATTTCACTTTAACGATCATAAGGCTCATATTTCTGCAACCCGCGGCGGTGGCTCAGTGGCTAAGGCGTTGTGCTGTTGAGAACGAGGATGCGGGTTCGATTCCCGGCCGCGGCGGCCGCTTTTCTGATGGACGCGAAAAGCAAAAACGCCCGTGTGTACGAGATTTCGGCGCACGTTAAAGATCCCCAGGTGGTCAAAATTCATCCGGAGCCCTCCACTACGGCGCGCCTCATCACCTGCGTTGCGTCGGTGCGTTAAACCCGACAATTAATTAATTCAATCATATTTATGCACTACCTCACCTTCCATTATCAAAGCATGCAATATCGCGGGTCACACTTTTGACAATATCAAAGCCCCGATTCTCGAGTGTGGCTTTCGAACGCACCATGACAGGGAAGTTCGCGAGTCATTTTTAATCTTCAAATTTAACACAATCGCAAGCGGTCTGAATGAAAGTGCCCGAAAACTGAGTTGCTGCCCTGTGGACGCAATTGTTTTTTTTTTTTTGCGTGTGCTGACATTTGTAACGTTCCGTAGCGCATGTGTCGAACATATCATTAGCTTGCTTCTGGTTAGATTTCTGTAAAACGGGGCCCCGACTGTGTTATGTTTCTTGTCTTTTTCTTCTTTTTTGTTTTTTCTTGGGATTTATGCTTACACGTGGTTTGTGTAATCGCAACGAATGCCTTTATATACTGTACAACAACTGCCGCTACTGTTATTCTGATGGAGGCCGGTCCCCGGTCAAAACATCAAAACCATTCCTCTTTCGACGTGTGTCTCATTTTCTTCATAAAACAAACATGCACACACACACACACACACACACACACACACACACACACACACACACACACACACACACACACACACACACACACACACACACACACACACACACACACACACACACACACACACACACACACACACACACACACACACACACACACACACACACACACACGCGCGCGCGCACGCACACACACACAAACACGCACGCACGCACGCACACGCACACGCACACGCACACACACACTCACGCACACACACAAGAAAATTTCGAACAAGGTAGCGACCACGATTGTTGCCAACGTTTCAGCAGAGACTTGCCTTCGTCAGCGCGAACCCTCGCCTGGCTGGCACGCCTTATATAGGGGTAGTTCCCCAGGAGATAAAGGGAACGAAAGAGAAGGAATGGGCGTGCAGGAGCAGGATTGGTTCGGAAGTGTGAGGGGGCAGATATTGGGGAGGGAGAAAAGGTGCATATCTTTAGCTGCTGATATGGTAAGAGAAAAGTGAGGTTTCGTCGATTCATGGAAGGAGGGGGTGAGAAGGTGTTTATTGAAATACGGAAAGAACAGTGGAGAATCCAAAACAGCCAAGGTAACCAAAAAAGAGGCAAGGCAGATTTAAATGAATAAATAGAGAAAAAAAATGGAAGCTAAAACGTCGTTAGAGATGTACAGGGTCCAGAAATTGAACATCCGAAAGAAAAATTTCTACGATAATTTCCAGGGTGGTGCTTTGCTTTTTGAGGCTAGAGCAGGTTGCTTGCGAACTAAGAGCTTTGTGGGGAAGTATTCACAAAATGATGGGGTATGCGTGGTCTGCGGAAGAGAAACAGAAACTATGCGGCACATAGTGTTAGAGTGCGAGGGTATCCATCCAAATCTACATGAGGGAAATATTCGGCTTTCAGAAGCCCTAGGATTTAAGGGTAGCACAGAGGAAGTTAACTTCAAGGCTGTTGAGGCGACGAAAAGAAGATTAGAATGCTGGTGGACGAAAATCAGAGAGGGGAATATTGCCTAGGACAGTTACCACCTGTAACAGAAAAAAAAAGGATTTTGTGCCTAATAAGCTTTTCGTGCCTGCCTTGAGCAGCGTATAGTATTAAACCAAGAGTATAAAACATAGGTATATTAGTCCTTTTTGGTAAGATGACATGTCATCACCCCGCTACAAAGGGGAAACCAATAGCAATCATCATTATCATCAGCCACGTCACGAGGCCTAGATCACGGCTCTCGGAAACGCCGGAAGCCAAACAGGTGGTAGGGGAAGTCTTTGTCAGAAGGTGTTTGTAAGCTGGAGGTCAAAAAAGGAGCCGGTAGCTAGGTCAAGGAAAAAATAAAAACATACACACAACTGAAATTGCCCGTGCCACAAACAGCACCATTTTTGGAGAGAGCCTTTTCTGCTGTGCCAGCCAGGCGAGGGTTTGCCCTGACGAAGGCAAGCCTCTTTGCTGAAACATTGGCAACAATCGTGGTCGCTACCTTGTTCGAAGTTTTCTTTTGTTGTGTTCTCTAACATCTTTCAAGCTTTATTGCTCTCTATATACACGAGAAAAACATTAAAAAATAATATAGTCCTCTTTTTTTCTTTATTGAACTTTCTAAGTCCTCTTCCTGAAGCGTCAGTAAACTTTTACTATTTGTGAAATGTTTTTCTCGTGTGTCTCTGTCTTTACTTACCTTATTTTGCCGTGCTCTTTGTAAGTTCTTTTGTTTCCAAACTATATATATATATATATATATATATATATATATATATATATATATATATATATATATATATATATATATATATATATATATATATATATATATATTGTTACGGTGTAGCCTTCCTTAGCGAAGTGGTGAAGCCACTGCTACGGAGAGAAATCCCCCTGCACGCCATGAGGCCAATCATGGAGGACAAAGACGACGATCGGTGTGGCAGCACCCCGCAAGAGCTAGAGCGGTCATCTGCTGCGTCTCTTATTTTCCCCTTTTGTAAATAGCGTAAATACATATAATTCTAACCGCGTCTACCCCGTCTCAATATATATATATATATATATATATATATAGGACAGAAATAATGGCGCGTTCAAATACCAGCGCTTAATACCAATGGCGCGCATTTTTTATATTTGTAACACAACAGAAAAATCCTACAACAGGCACATAAATACTACAAATGAATTAGATTATTTGGTGACCCTGAATAATTTGTTAGCTGCCACCTTATCCAATGTGTTAGCCACACTTTTGTTAAAAGTAAGCTTTAGTTAACGCTCAGTCACTGCATTATTACTCTGACCACTGTAATTCCTTTTGCGATAGCTATACTGGATGTGTGTATTACAATCAGTATGTCATCGTACCGCCTGACCCCCGGCCATCGTTCCGTGTGCTACATTGAGGAATCTTATAACAGATCATGCTGTTACAAAATGAAAGGGAAATTTGACGCGCGGAATTCGAGATGGGACTTTTATGGATAGACGCTCTTTAATTCGTCCACAGCCGTACTCCCCTCCGGATCGAGTAGCAGTAGAAGTAATGTAGTGAGTTGGAAAGTCAGCACAAGAGCACCTTCGAAAAAAAGCAGATCTGAAAGAGACAAAACTGCAGAACAAGCAGAAAAGATGATCGCTGGACGAATGGGACAGTGTGAGGTACCGGCCTGCCTTTCTGCACGTGTCACAGTGGCGTAACTAGATGGGACGGCGCCCAGGGCAAATATATTTTCGCGCCAGTCATGATGATGATAGTAATTATGAATATGATAATATTTTAATTATTATCAGCTGTTGTAGAAGCCCTAAGTATGGTGTTGCCGGAAAAAGGCCAACAAAATGCCAACCACTCGTGAGCGCGTGCCTCGCGGCGACCTCAGAGTTCCGGCTCGCGCAGTCGTTTAACAAGAAAATTCCAGCGCTGTCGTCAAGTGCCAGCGTGCATGTACTGCTTGGCATGAGGAACACGAGGATATCGATTCATGTGACGATGACTACAAGCCCAGTGCGAAGTAATGACGGAGCATGTAAATAAATAATTTCAAACTTGTGCAAATATACGGTGATGTGTCCTTCAGTGCTCACGTAGAAATAAATCCTGCAGCTTTGCTATGGTTCAAGCCTTCCGCTGTTTAGTGCAAGCTTCGCCAGTTGAGCTGGCGGAAGTCTACAATGCTGTGGATGTCTTTGCATCCCCAACTCGCCGCGAACTTAGACGACTTCTTCGAAGCCTATGATGACGATTACTAGCACCGCATCTATGCAAAAAACAATGATACTGAACCTAACTATGTGTCCCGCATGGTTCACCTACAACAGCTTCGCCATTCAAGTCTTGCGCAAGAGTGCAAGCTTTCCTGAATTTTCAATATTAATGTAAGTGCAAAAAAAGGCCACCTGGCTGTTTTTAGAAAGCGAATTCTGAGCGCTTTCCAGAAAGTTTGGGAAATACGCTATCATTTCCATACCGTACGACAAATTTTGGAAGTTCTTCAGGTCTTGACACTGGCTGGTCACCCCGACGTTGAAGCAGCAATCGCCAATCTAAAATCTCTTCATAGAGGTCGTGCGCGTCAACGTCGGAACCGTAAAACTTGCCAAAGGTGTAGAAACCCAACCGCAAGCTCAATAGCAGAACGCCTTCCACTTTGAATTCGCGGCGGGTATTTTTTGATGAAACATGACTATAAAGCTTTCGTAGAGTAAACAAACCAGGGTCCCTGCCATCCCCTGCACGTGCCTCACCTTGAATCTTAAGAATTCCTGCAAAGGGTCAATAGGAACATACATAAAGATGCAAAGATGCAAATTTTAGCGACCCCCCCCCACACACTTACTGCTGGAATACAAACGAGAACAGATGAAAACATACATGCATGCAGCACACACGCACGCACACTGGATATCATCTGGGGGTTCGTCCTGGACTCCTTGATTCGGGCACACCTGAGTATTCACACATGGGTGGTGGCGCTGTACGACAAGGAGAGCAGTTGAACTGGTAGCTCGAGCAAAGCACATAACTGGTAGGCATCTACATTTGTTCTCCTTCGTCGTTTGTGCACTTTTTTGCGCTTTACTCGTCTACCATGAATACCCAATTGCCCAAAAGTTCGTCTTAATCCGTTTAGCTGCTTGAAGAGCGACAATGTAACAAAATAATACCGCTGAGGTAGACCAGAACGAAAAGAGGTGGACACACAGGGGGGGAAGGGGGGGGGGGGGCTACACCGGGGGATGCGAGGGGTGCTAGCTTCCCGCGTGTGCTAAATTCACTGGAACTTGGATAATTCCGTTTTTCTTTTCTCTCCACTGCCGCGTGAATCCCCGATTCAGTGGTCCGTCTCGGCCACGTGGTCGGCGGCGGCCACATTCCGTCCAACTACTCGATGATGCACATCGAACTTCATCATCGGTTTCGCGCGAACTTTTTTTTATTACAATACGTGCTACAACACATTGTAAAGGATAACTGAATTCCAGGGGCTGTGCTTTTGGCTGCAGCAACAGATGGTAGTCTGGAAAGGCACTTTTTTCGTTGCGTGTTGTCAAACGGAGTTGATTACGCAGCTTACTCAAGTTTTGTTCGAGGCACCGTGAAAAACCTTGCACCCATTTTACTTGTTTTGATAATCTCCATTCGTCCCCTGTCCTTTTTTGTATTCTGGACTTCCCACTACTTGACCCCGCCCCCTCCCCCCCCCCCCCCAAAAAAAAAAAAAAAAGCGAACGCATGATGTTGCGGTAAATATACCTCTTCAATTGACACTTTTAGATATCACTACGCTAAACCTCAGGGGCGGCATAATGAAAGGGGCTGCACATTCGAAGATCGGCAGAGCATAAGCCCCTCAATAATTCCAATGACTATAGACGATTTCCTGCCGCAACTACTTTACAAAACGCACGCTGGGGAAATCAAAAGACGGTTTGCATATTGCAGCTAGTGCTGATAGAATTTGTTTACTATTTAAATATAATTTGAGTAAGCTGGAACATACTGCGATGCTCGATAAACAAACTGTGCATACGCTCTGGCGGATTCACCATAATTATTTTGTTACGGGTGCGCGGATAATCGAGGTTATAAAGCTTCAATCAAGGTCACTGAGGTTGCCTATTAGGTATATAGCTGTTTTTAAGTTTTTGAACGTTAATAGTGATTTTTATTTTAAATGGTTTCATTTGCTCTTCTTGTGTTTGCCCATTGTTGTGAAAACCCTCTTCGCGCGAAACCAGGAAAGAAATTCAGTGTACAACACTTACGCGTACGGATAACCTTGATGTTCGCTGATATGCGTTACACGCACCACGGCATATTCGAAAACTGTGGTAAAAGTGGTGGGACAATAATCTTTGGCACTATTCGGTGAAAACAGCCAGCTTGTGAACTCTACGGCACACGAAGTTCCGGTGACTTTACGGCGCACGGGAAAGCGTGTTACTTGCCCTTGGCGGGAATATCGTTACCGTACAAAAACGAATACTGTTTTGTAGCCCGTTTCTTATTTTGTTCGTAAATTACATGAAATTCTCAAATAACGCCTCCGCCAGCAGTGCAATAGTTTTCACACTCGCGAGCGGCGATTTTTATGCGAAGCAGACGATGCCAATGTTTATAGATTATTTAAACGTTGGACTATAGTGCACAGAAAATATTCTAGGCACTATAGTTGGGTGACACGCCCGCAGCGGTTGACCTAATATGGCAACAAAACCACAATGTAGCCCGCGCGTCACCCGCTGATGGCAGTAGGTTCAGTGACTTTAGCCCCGGCACAGCGCCCCTTGTGTGTCCCCCCTCTTCGTTCTTGTCTTCCTCAGCGCTGTGCGTTTGTTACAATGTACCGACAAGTCCAAAATAGCACTTTTCTTAACGGCGACTTTTGCCGCTGCGCCGCCCCGCTGCGACTTTTCTCCGTCGGGCACCCATTGGGCGTACTCGGCTCGGCGCCCCCTCCCAAGCGGCGCCCGGGGCACTTGTACCCCCTTGCCCCCCCCCCCCCCCCCCCCTTTAGTTACGCCACTGACGTGTCACCTGCTTTATTACGGTTTCTGCTTCCAAGACAAGGTCGAGGGCTGCAGTTTCTTGCTAAGGGATTAAGTGCGCACCTTAACAGGTTTCTTTGACATATCTGTTCTTATTTGTATCTGCAAAAAACGGAACTTGTCCACTGTACTGTCCTCAAAAACTGATCACGGAACTAACTTCCTTCGCATTGATGACACGTTTGGTTGGCAGGGCAAAGAAAAATATAAAGCAATATCCACGTTCTCGTGCTTTTTTTTTTTACTTATTCGGTTTTACTTACTTTCTGCGTAATGTTTTAAAACGACGTGATTCGCCTTTTCTTTTTTGTTGTTGTCCGTGTAAGCACATTAAAAAAAACTGGCGCATTTGATACCCTGTGCTAATCTCTGCTCCGAGGCGCAGCTTATGTTGCAGGCCGGCAGACTTATTTTAACCAGCTGGTGTTATTAAACGTGGATCAAAATCTCGATACACGGACGTTCTCGATTTCCATCTACTTCAGAAAAACGGTCGTGGAAAAGGGAGATCGAGGCCACTTGTGGTCAGCAGCAAACGGCTTAGCCACTGAGCAGCTCCTGCGGCACACTTTTCAAGTATTAACAATTTGCAGATGTCGACCTTTTATATATACAAATTATGAAATGCAAAAAGTTTGCACACATCGGGTGTGGGCTTTCGCTGTTGTGCAGTGGAGAACTCCTGAAGCCTGATTGCTCCAATAAAGTCGCAGCCAGGGAAAGGCAATGTCGTTTAATATCCCCTCCAAGCTGTCGAGAATGACATTTCGTTTGGTCAGCTTGCACTACGCTCGCGCTTCCAGCAGCAACAGACCATCGCTACATCGGTGCTCATTCATTTCCCCTGTTGTTACATAGAGCGTGACAGTGTTCGATTGTCTGGAGGGGAAAGTGCGTGAGCGGGTACGAAGTAGATGGTACGTGTGAAAGAAATAAAGGCCTGAATTGCATTGACTGTGCAATATCAACAACGGAGGGTCGAACCATTTCGGCATGAACCTGTAACCATTATTTCTTTTTTCGGTTCAGTTCCGGTTTTCGCTTCGGTTCGGTTCCGGTTCGACAACGTGATATATATATATATATATATATATATATATATATATATATATATATATATATATATATATATATATATATATATATATATATATATATATATATATATATATATATATATATATATATATATATATATATATATATATATATATATATATATATATATATATATATATATATATATATATATATATAGGTCAAAACTTGGGTGCAGACACTTGGAAAACACTGAACAAGGGTTTTATTGTTCCCAACAGTTGCGAAAGGAGAACCTTTCTTCTTCAGGGGTTATGAAGAAGAAAGGTTCTCCTTTCGCAACTGTTGGGAACAATAAAACCCTTGTTCAGTGTTTTCCAAGTGTCTGCACCCAAGTTTTGACCTATTGCTACGGTAGTCCGGAACTTCTTACCTGCTATATATATATATACATATATAGAAAGGGAGTCCTCTCCCTGAAACGTCAGTAAACTTTTATTTTTATTTTTAATGTCCTTCTCGTGTGTCTGTCTCTACTAACCTTATTTTTTCGCGCTCTGTGTGAGTTTTTGTTTCCAGGCTCTATATATATATATATATATATATATATATATATATATATATATATATATATATATATATACACATATGTACATACATACATACATGCATACATACAGGGTGTTACAGGAAACACTTTAAGTATTTTAAACAAAATAGACTTTGTGAGAAAGAAATGGAAAAAAACTTTATTGCGTAACAGCCAGTAATCCTAGACGTCGGCCCTTGGGCTCTAGCAGCGTCTTCGGCCAGCTGAATGGCCCAGACCTGATCCGCTTGGTCGGATACAAGAGGCTATGGTCGGAGCTTAGCAATACGGTCTCCCATTGCTCTGCACTAGGGATGTTGCGACCTAACGTTGTCGCCTGTGGACAGGTCCACAGCATGTGTTATGCTCTTTTCTACACCGGTAGCACTTGCCAGAATATTGCCCGGGGTAACGTCACTGGGAGCTGTACACGTCACACGCCCGCCATGCTTTATCTTCGGCTCGAGGGGAAAGTGTTGCGCCGTGGCCGCCTTTTGCGTGCGAAGATAAAGCCGAAGATAAAGTGTGGTAGGCGTGTGACATGTACAGTTACGAGTGACATGAGCGCGTAGGCGTGGCTTTGCAGCGCTCAGCTGTCGCACGGAGCCCGTTGCGCTCATCTGGAGAGCTCAGGTTCTGAGAGCTGCAGCTCTGCACGCAATTCCGATTTCGCAAATCTAATGGCGATTATAGGTTTGACTGATGATCCTCTACAATTTCCTAATTGCAATCAAACACCTAACTAGAATAATTAAATAAAGGTAATTAACAAATTATTGTTCATTACTGCGATAAATAGCACTTGGAGCCCGTTTTATGGCGTCCGCCACGTTATCTGACCACTTCGCGGAAGAAAAAAAAATTTTACCTCTGGAAGCGTATTTTTTTAAATTACTTAAGTCTTCCCTGTAACACATTGTATATATACCTGAATGTGTTTGTATGTGTGTGTGTGCGTGTGTGTTTAAAAAGGGAGTTTGAGAAACAGCAAAAGGTGGGGCAGGGCACAGACGAGACGGCACGGCCCTCAGGAAACAGAACGGGCGAAAGGGAAGCTTACCTGGAAGCTGGTGAAAGGTGACTCTGCACCAAATCCGGCCGTGTCCTTAAAGAAGTAAGGTTGTCCCCCTGAGAAAGGTGTGGCAGCGTGATTGAAGGACACTCCCTCGGTGCCGCTCAGCAGGCCTTGGTAACCTCCGCCGCTGTACTTCAGTTGGCTGAATGGCTCCGAGGAATAGCCGCCATAGCCGCCGTAGCCGCTGTAGCCGCTGTAGCCGCTATAGCCGCCGTCGGCGCCGTAGCTGCTGTAGCCGCCTTTACCACCGTGTCCAGAGCCCAGAGGGCTCCACGGCTTCTTCGCGTACTCAGGGCCAAAACTCAGATGGTGGTAGCCGGGCTTTCGGCCATGTTTCTGTAGCGTCACATGGGCATGGAAAATGTGACGTGTGAGCACTTACGGTAACAAGCCTTCTTAAACGCATCTGAGCAACCTGAAAATCTGTGCTAAACCGAAAATTTTTGACAAAAAGGGGAAAGATGCTATGTAATTATCATCTACGGGTGATTTTATCGCTGGATGGCTTGAGCGTAGCTTCTGCAACTAACTGCTACCGTTACTCTGGCCGGGCGGCGAACATTACCACAGTCTGAATAATAGCGTAATCCAATGCTGAGACACGCTGCGCCGTACGTATTGCTAAATTCCCCTCACTCTTGCTCCTACCCCTTTTGCCCCACCCTCTTTAATGCCATAGCATTATTACTTGAACTTCACGCGATTATTTTAAATAGTCAAATGAAGGTCATATTGCTGGCGACGGCGCAACTCGGCTCCACATAGTAACGCTAAAGCCTAAGGAGTTACAGCGAAGACGCGGGTGTTCACCGCGTCCACACCGTGACTCTTGGTCCCGTCATTGCATCACAAATACTATAGAACCGATGATCAAAATGGGAGTGGTGCAGAACTCTAGAATCACTGGGTCATACTCGACGTTTGAGCACCGCACCTAGGCCGAAGTGAGGCGAAAGCTTTACCATCTTAAAGCTGAGTCCAACCAGGTGGCCATCGCTGGCCGTCAGTTGGGCCGACAGGAAGCCCCGCTTCGCCTCCAGCAGCCGGTGCGCCAGCCCCTTGATCCGCGTGTCCGGCAGCTCTATGCGAGCCAGCCCCAGGCGGCGCTGAAGCTGTGCTGCCTGCGAGGTCGACTGCTTAGCGCACATCGTGCCGCCCGTGGAGGAAAGACAGCTGGCGCCTCGGGAGAGCCGCCCTCGAGGACCAGCCGTCTGCGCATGGCGCCTTTGTGAAACGCGCAAACATTTTAGGCAGCACTTAGCTGTCTTGTAAGCGCGTGACCATTTCTACGTGGCCTCAACGAGGAAACCCACCTGTCCTTCTGTAATTATTGATGTAGCGCACTTTGGCCGCATACGAAAATGCTATAATTAAAAGACTCTATGACTTACTTACCTTGATATCGACTCCTTTTGTTGCCCCTAAAGGTGTCTTTCAAGCAAAGCGTATGTGTATAGTAGTAAAGCCTACTTTAATGGTGCCAAAAGTGCTTTGTGGGGATACATGGAGCCTCATGGAAGAATTTTATAGAAGGCCCGTTGGCTCTCATACTCTGTATCAGGCTCCTTACATTGCCCAAGAAAAAAAATGGCTCCGCAGCAATGCACAAGTGTATAGTAGTGAAGCCGGCTCTAAAGGGAGTCGGTGTTTGGCGCTGTACGAGGATACATGGGGTTTTATGGAGGTATTTAATATCGAACACCAGTACCTTCTTATTTTCACTCAAGATCACTTATTGCGCGTGAAAAAAATGTTTTCCTAGCAAAGCCCTTGCGTATAATAGTGAAGCAGACTTTAATTAAAGGAACTCGGTATATATGTTTTAAAGCAAAGCTTTCTACCTCTACCAGCCAGCGATTTCTTCGCGGCTTGCGGGACAAGAAACCCCAAGGAAAGGGGGAGAGAGGTTTTCACTACCGGAACACAGTGTAGATGTTGCGGCGATAGGAGCTATTACCCAGCGTTCCTCGCGCGCAGCTGCCTGCTCGCACAGGCGGGCGCGTTGGACCAACGGTTGGACGGACGGCTTTGCGTCTGCTTTAGCGACGGTTGTTTTAGGCCTATTCGGGCGTGCTTCGCGTCCATTGCGTGCTTCCTTCTCACGGCTTAACTTGTAACCCGAACCCGACAGAATTAAGTGGTTGTACGGCAAAGATAAGTTAAGAATTGGTTTGCAGGGCGGGAAAACAAAATGTAGAGACCATATAGAGACATCTTCCCGAAGAGAAACGCTACCTTTTGCGCAGTGCTTGCCACGAATGGGACTCCGTTTTCTAAATTGGTTATTCACAATTCGTTTGTTTTAACAAGTAGTACAAAGGGTGAAAGGAGCAACTGGCTCTGATAAATAGCGATAATAAAAGTTAAATCAGCTTTCTCGCAATTCTCAAACTTACTAAAGTAACTAGTTTAAATCGGTATAAATGGGAATCACTAAGCTCACATGCCGAATTGTTTCGGTGTGTTCGCTTGTGTCGCGCGGTGGTGTAGCCCCTAGCTAGCACATCAGGATGGCTAGGTTCCGCTGTCTCACCCTTCGAAAGACGCTCCTCTCCGTTTTCTGCCGACGCACGGCCGGGCTACAGCGGCGGCGTCTTCCGCCGCTCTATAGCCGGGCCGTGGCCCACGCTCCGGCGTTCAGGACGCCGCCCCCGCGAATTCCAGGTAACGGCTGGCAGAATCTCTGGTTTCGCTCTTTGAAGAGCCACGTGCGTGAATTCAAGTGACGTCGCATGGGCAAATGTTGTGGGTTTCGTTTAAAGCTTAGCTTTCCGGCCACCTTCACAGCGTGGATTGGAGCCATGTTTTTTTTTATATATAATTTTCTCTGTGAAATGGTTTTAACTTCATCGAGAGTTTATTTACTTAAGTTTGTTTAGCGGAGCTTGTTCGACATATTCATGGCATATATGTATAGAGTTTGCATGTGTTTGGGTACAACCAGTTCACAATGCTTAAGGTTAGGTAGGAACTTGCCGCTCATTTCTAGGGTATTTGCAAGATTGTTTCCCTGTCAATTCACCCGTCCCCTTGAACTCACCTGCTGACCTTCCTTTGCCTTGTTCGCCCTAGGAGTGGCCAGGGCTGCCACGGCAAGCCCGACGAGGATGAAAACCTGCAATAAACCAATAAGAAAACAAATAAATAAATAAGCAAATAAATTAATAAACTACCAAAAAACTAACGCCCCTTTGTCTAACGATAATGATGGTTGAAACGCTCAGCTTTCTCGAGAGGGGTTTGTTCGCTGTCGTTCGGGTTGTAGGGGTTCACAGAGTTTTGGTGACGGGACGGCCACCATCAGTGAGACCAAGAAAGCTTCGCTTTAAATCCAAACTGCTTCGGCCGTGTCGGGATGGTAGATTCGGATAGACGTCGGCTTCATCATGCGAGGGACCCCCGAAACGTTTTTTTTTTGTTTTTTTTTTTTGAGGCGCTTGGCGTGCCTTCGCTTATCAACACCATCGCTTTGGGAAACCCATTGTGTAAAGTTGGCTTTCCTGCAGTGCGTACTTGTGACGGGACGGTCGCCGTCGGTAAGGCACAGAAACTTTCGCTTTAATAAAGTCTTTTGTTGCCTTTGGGACGGCAGTTCTCATTCATTTTTGCTGCTAATTATGTGAAGAGCAAATGGCCTATTTGGGTCACGTTGAGCAATGTACAGAGAGCGTGGTTTGTCTGCTTGGTGTGTGCTTCGTAGCATCACACAAGCGACAATAAAGACGAGGAGGAAGAGGTGGAGGAGGAGCAAAACTTAATTTAACAGCGAAGTCGAGCTGGTTAGTGGGCAGGATCCCTAGAACAGGACTCCGTCGCTGCGGCCTGCCGTATTCGCCTTTCAGCGAGCCAAAGCTGCTTACTCAGGTCCGAGATAGCACTCTCACTTTCCCACTGCTTGACTGTTGGATTAGGGATTGGATCAACGTCTGGGTTTGGCTACCATGTCCAAATAATATGGCAGAGTGTATAGCTGGGCAGCTACAGCGCCGACACAAGAGGTCATATATTGTGAGGTGGATGGAGGTAGCCGCGTGGCTCATTTGGCTCCTTCCTACCGTGAATCCCCATCGTCCGTTTCGCTCTGCATACCCCAGGTGGCGCCGCCGTTCCAAGATCAGCCTGCCTGACTCGCAAATAAAATCGGCCGCCATTTGCCCGTAGGCGAAAATCGTCTTTATTCATTTTCAGAATAAACAGGTATGCACCGTCATTTTTTCTGGTGTCAAACAAAATAGACCACAAAATGTGACCTTCGTGTGAAGTTTGAGCGCGAACAGAGCGGCGGTTCGCTCAGGAAAAAAGTTTAAAGTGTTCGAATTATCGTCGCACCACCCTGTATGTCACGACGACACTCTTGAACTAATCTAGGTACAAATTAATTTTCACGCAGTAAAAACTATTATCGGCATATGTTACAGACCACCCGACAGCGACCAGTCTTCTTGCGACCTAGTCATCCAATCCCTAACTCGAATTACAAAAACTTCTCCCGACGCTCCTATCTTCCTATCCAGCGAATTCAATTCCGCATATTAATTGGCCTCAGTTCTCAGTTCTGAGCAGCTCTCCATCTAACGAAGGAAACCAATTCGTCAACCTATTACTTGATTTAAACCTAAATCAAATCATAATCTGTCTGAATAGAGGCTTTAACACGCTTTATTTGCTGTTAGCAACGTACCACGATGACGTTTTAAGCGTGACATCATTGCAGGGCTTCAGTGACCATAGTCTTTTACACATTTGCATACCTGTGTCACTAAGAAAGAAACTACCAAAGAAAAAAAGTTATGTTAAGAGGGAACTATGAAGCCATCAAGGATGAACTTGGCCGCTTTTACAAACAATTGAAAGACTCGCATTTAACCCGCATCGTAAACGAGAACTGGGAACTGTATAAAAATGAACTTCTTAGATTACAAAAGAAATACATCCCAACGTTAACCGTGACGTCTGACGGAAACAACCAGTGATTCAACAGACACCTCCAATCAATTCTTAACCGAAAGAAACGTCTCTACAGACTAGCAAATCGAAGTAACAAACCGGCCACATGGAAAAAATACCACGCGTGCGCTTAAGTTTACATTAAAGCAATAACGGAAGCAAAGGACACGTTTTTCCTCCGATTTATTGTGAATGCTTAAAGCGAATCCTAACAAATTTTGGCGAATACTATCTCTCAAGTTCAGAATAGAGCAACTTGAACTGACAAGCCCTGACCGGGAGCTGATTGAAATCAACCAATGCGAAACCGCTCTTAACTGTTTTGCCTCCGTGTTTGCATGTATAATTCCGACACTACCACATTACCGCGCTCTTTTTCATCCACCACTTTCCCGATATCCAGATTAGCCCTAAGAAAATATCCAACCTGATCCGTAGCCTTAGGCCATCATCATCATCAGGATGTGACCACAGTTGCAGTAATATGTGTTATTCTAGTCTGATTCTAAATATAATATTTATCCAGTTATTGCAATCAGGTTGCGGACGAGGCGACTGTAAGTTTGCTCAGATAGTGCCTATATTTAAAGCTGGTATTTGCTCACTAGTAACAAACTATAGCCCGATCTCCCTAACGAGTACTCCTGACAAACTGCTCTAACGCATCATAAGTTCAAGCTTAATGACTTACCTTGAATCAGTCAATTTTTTCATCCGCGCCAAAATGGCCTTCGTAAACGGTTCTCATGTCACACCGAGCTTGACGAATTCACACATGGCATATTACAGGAAATGGACAATAACCATCAAGTATACGCCATTTTCTTAGATTTTCCTAAAGCATTTAATCGTATCAGTCGCAACCATCTAATCGCAAAGCTATTATCACTAAACATTTCTTCTGACCTGATATCATGGTATATTACCTGATATCAAGTGTATGACAGCTGCATCTTACCGGTACTCACCTACGGGGCAGAAACTTGGAGGCTCACTAAGAGGGTTCAACTTAAATTGAAGACGACTCAGCGAGCAATAGAACGGAACATGATCGGTGTAACATTAAGGTACAAGGAGAGAGCGGAGTGGGTCAGGGAACAAACGCGGGTTAAGGACATTTTATTAGAAATTAAGAAGAAGAAATGGGTGTGGGCAGGGCATGTAATGCGAAGGCAAGATAACCGTTAGTCATTAAGAGTAACAGAGTGGATCCCTAGAGTAGGCAAGCGTGGCAGGGGGCGGCAGAAAGTTAGATGGGCAGATGAGATCAAGAAGTTTGCGGGGATAAATTGGTCGCAGATAGCACAGGACCGGGATTAATGGAGATCCATGGGAGAGGCCTTTGCCCTGCAGTGGGCGTAAATAGGCTGCTACTGCTGCTGCTGATGATGATGATTTCATGGGTAGAACACTTCTTAAAAGGACGTACGCAATTCACCTCTGCTAATGAGCACAAGTCCTGTCTAACCAGCGTAACACCTGGTGTCCCGCTGGGTTCAAGCCTATCGCCTCTATTCTTTTTAATATACATACATAAATGACTTGCCCATTAAGGTTATACAACTAAACTAAGACTCCTTGCAGATGACTGCGTTTTGGACCAAACTATTTACGCCAACGATGATCATTCTAACCCGCAATCTGACTGTCTGACAATACCTCTGCTACACTGGCGCCCGAATGTCATTCGAACCGAATGTCATTTGACCCAAATGAGGGGCTTCGAATGCTATTCAGAATCCGCCGTGCTCCACTACAATTTCGATGGCATTTGAAAGCTTTATTAATCGCTCACCGTGCTGCATTGCGCTGCTGCCGCCGAGTTCTCTTTGCACACATTAATGCAACAATCAAATTTAGCAGCAGCCTTTGGCAGTGAAATGAAATCAGATCATAAATAACGCAAGCTTCGACACTGTTTTTCTTAATTCTTAATAGCAATGAAGGTTTTTTTAATACTTTTGGGTGCATGTTTTGTGCGGTCTGGCCACATGGGTTTGTCGCTTGCGAGCACGGGTGATGAGAGTATAGAAATATTGCTTCTTGATATCATGATTTAAGTGAATGAAAAGTAAACAAAGTGCCAAAATTAAGAATATTTTGTTTGTTTTAAGTAGGGTAGTAATAGATTTGCTAATGCTGACTTAGAACGTTGTGCGCGAGAGTGCAAGAAATGACATTCAAGAGCGCCAAATGCCTCTCGGTGTGCTCATTCGACTCGAACGTCATTTGAGCTGAATACCATTTCAAAACCTAGTGGAGCAGCACAACTTTGCATTTGAGTCAAATGACATTGGGTTCGAATAACATTCGGATGCCAGTGCAGCAGGGGTATTAGACCGCATTTAATTTTGGTATCAAATGGCACATGTCAGAAATTAACAAAATGCAAATCACTCCTTTCCTTGGAAAGATGCCATATCTCAACGCACCTATCACGTCAACAATGTACTGATCAGCTAAGTCACACCATACAAATACCTCGGGAGGCATATGACCTTATCGCTATCTTGGGCAACGCATATCGATACCATTGCTCAGAAGCCTCTCGTACTCTCGGGTATCTTCACCATAATCTAAAACTTTCTTCTCAGGAAATTAAAAGGCTAGCCTATCTAACATTCGTAACCTCGAAACTGGAATATGTATCAGCCATCTGGCATCCATCACAAGCATATCTAACTGTACAAATTCAAATTATGAATTTCAAATTATTCAGTATTCAAATTATGTCAGCGTCACCACCCTAAAACTATCCCTCTCCCTCGACCCTTGAATCACGCCGCGTAATTGCTCGTCATGCCTCCTTCACAATTTCTACCAGTGGCCACAATCAAGACGCACGTTACTAAAGCCACCCCACAGGATATCACCCCGCTTGAATCACACATGCCCTGATAACTGGCGGAACGTCAGCATTTATCTTTTCCTAATACCATAATTCTATGAAACGCTTTGCCCGCCGACATCGACACGTGCATCGTAAACAAACATTTTAGAGATAAGCTTGAAAAGATATCCACATAATATACCAACCATGAAAGGCTACTGTTGTCTCTTGATGGTGCTATTGAAGCTTCAACTACTTTTTGTACCAAAGTTTTGTTCGCTTGGCTTCAGTGTTACTTTTAGATGCGACCCTCAGAGCATCTCTTGTCGGCGGCCCTGTCCTTCCTGCGTGCGTCCGTTGTTGTCCGCGTGCGTCCGTTGTTGTCCGCGTGCGTCCGTTGTTGTCCGCAGCCACACTCCCCCTCTCCTCTCCGATAGCGAACACTCTCTCGCGAGGGGCATTGGATTGGATTGGATTCGATTGGCTTGGCTTGGCTTGGCTTGGCTTGGCTTGGCTTGACTTGACTTGGATTGGATCGGATTTGGATTGGATTGGATTAAAGTGGATTGTGTTGGATTGTGTTGCGTCATAGCCGCGGCACAGTCTCTCTCCGCGGTCTCCCCTACTTCGGGCGCGCTGCGCATATAACCGGTGTGCCGCTCTCCTGCGGCCTTTCGGTCGACGGTTGCTCTCCGCTTGCGCTTGAACCCCCCTCAGCGTCGCATCACACCAGGGTTCCCGCGAGAGGAGGTGGGCGTAATTTTGTACATTTCTTGTGTAATGTTTAATTTGAGGTATTCGTTTGTATTTTTCAGCTCTTGGGTTTCATTCTTGTTTGTTGTTTTTTCTGTTCAATGGTACTCCCGGAAACCTTGTTATCTGATCGCCCCCCATTTAATACTTCCGGGCCTATAAAGCAGCCATGCAGACAAAATACAAGTTTGTTTTATTCGAAACATTCGGTGTTTTATAGTGCTCCCAGCACTTGTCCGGCAGCAAACGATGGTTTATTCACTGAGAAATACTATAATCAATTTTCCCCGCCAAATCGTGTTTCATGACGTCTGCGATGACGCAACCAGGACAGGGCTTCAAGCGAACGTTAGTACGCTGGTTAGTCTGCAGCGGACCGCGGAACGGCTTGCTCACCGTCAGTCCTCCTAGATGGCGCCACCATACTGCGCAGGACCGCTGTCCGCTCTCACTTTGTTTCTGACCGTATTTGCACCTGGCTTGTTTTTGTTACGGTTGGGAGTGATCATTTTGGGAAACATTGAGTATGCTCAACAAAGAGGGTCACGTAAGACAATGTCGCTTACGCCAATTGACCGTGTGACATAACCGCAAGACGCCGCACTGCTGTGCAGCTATAACAAGCATAGTGCGCGCAGTACCAACAGCAGTACGCGCTGGTACTTATATGTCAGCGTGTACTTTCGGAACTTCCGCTGTTTACCCCACTATTCTTACTGCCACAAAATGAATATGCACTAAAGCTAAGCGCAAATAGTTTTTTTTTTCAAGCTTATAAGCCCTGTTTAGTTTGCGTTGGGTTTCGCCGGCCGCAGCCAATTGCACAGCTGCCCATAATATGTCATACGTTCTCGTGCAGGAAATGAGCTAGTGTGACGCATGGCCATCCTCTTTTTTACTAATTATATACCTTATCTGAGTGAAGTTTGCGGTAAAAGTGGTGTCAGTGTTATTATAACCAGGCAATCTTTCGAATCAACCGAACTTGCATTTTGTATGCATGGCTCCTTTAAGGGTACAATAAATGAAATGAAATGAAAGAAAGGGCGCTCGCACTAGCTGTAACACAGACGAAAGTCATGACCATCATTACGGACTCACAGGCAGCGTGTCGAATGTACACGACCGGAAAATTTTCCAAGATAGCCGCATGATACTAAACAATTGCAAAACCCTCCGCAGAGATCGATCAGGATCATCTAGACGACTGCCCACTCATCCCTTCGCGGTAGGCAAGCGGCACGCGCTCACGACCTAGAACTTGCACGCCAAGCACCACAAGACGAGGACGAGAGGACCAGGCCCTCACTCCTCACATACATCGCCCAACACTACATTCTCACACGACGCACCTTCCCGCCGCCGGCCGACCAGTTAACAAGAAGCCACCCTCCAACATCAAACGGACACATCTCCAAACCCCTCGCGGCTACACGCCATCCACTGGCACTGCAGCAGCCCAGCTACACTCTCCCATATGGTCTGAGCGTGGCAGCCAAGCCCAGACCATATCCAATCCCTAGACCAGGAATCCAATCCCTAATCCAACACACGAGCCGTGGGAGAGTGCGTTTGCCAGCTCGGACCTGAGTAAGCAGCTTTGGCTTATGCTCGCAGGGAGAAGAGAGCGGTACGCACCAACGGAGTCCTGGACTGGGGATCCCACCCCCTAACCTGCTCGACTTCATTGTTAAAAACGTTTCGCTCCTCCACCTCACGGGCTCCGAAGTAGAAGTCATAACCCCTCCGACACAAATCTTATCTGCTAAGAAGTCGATGAGGAAGATAACTATATAGTTTATTATGTTTTGTAGAATTTGCTCAGTTGGAACATCATCATCATCACCAGCCTATCTGCGCCCACTGCAGGGCAAAGGCCTCTCCCATTAATCTCCAATTATCCCGGTTCTGTGCTAACTGTGACCAATTTATCTCCGCAAACTTCTTGATCTCATCTGTCCATATAACTTTCTGCCGCCGCCTGCTACGCTTACCTTCTCTACGGATCCACTCTGTTACCCTTAATGACAAACGGTTATCTTGCCTTCGAATTACATACCCTGCCCATGTCCATCTTTTCTTCTTAATTTCTACTAATATGTCCTTAACACGCGTTTGTTCCCTGACCCACTCCGCTCTCTCCTTGTCCCTTAATGTTACACCTATCATCTTCCGTTCTATTGCGCGCTGAGTCGTCCTCAATTTAAGTTGAACCCTCTTAGTGAGCCTCCAAGTTTCTGCCCCGTAGGTGAGTACCGGTAAGATGCACCTGTCATACACTTTCTTCTTCAGGGACAATGGTAGGCTGCCATTCATTATCTGAGAATGTCTGCTGTATGCGCTCCACCCCATTCTTATCCTTCGAATTATCTCTGCCTCATGGTTGGGATCCGGGGTCACAACTTGCTTTAAGTAGATATATTTGCTTACTACTTCTACGGCCTCGGCACCTATCTCAAACCGCTCTGCTGTCCCCAGGTTATTGATCATTACTTTAGTTTTTTGCATATCAATTTTCAGGCACGCGGTTCTACTCTGTTTGTCCAGTGCGGTAAGCATGCTTTGCAATTTATCCTCCGAGTTACTTAACAAGGCAACGTCATCTGATGTTACTCAGGTATTCTGTATTAACCCTTACTCCCACCTGTTCCCAATCTAATGTTCTGAATACTTCTTGTAAACATGCTGTGAATAACATTGGGGAGATTGTGTCTCCTTGTCTAATGCCCTTCCTGATAGGTATTTTACTGCTCTCCTTATGGAGGATGATGGTAGCTCTGGACCCATTGTAGATATCCTCTAGTATTCTTACATAATGCTCATCTACACCCTGGTTGCCTGAATGCCTGAATGACTGCTGAGGTTTTGATCGAGTCAAATGCTTTCTCATAATCTATGAAGGTTATATATAGGGGTTCAGTATACTCAGCGCACTTGTCTATCACCTGATTGATCGTGTGAATATGGTTCATTGTTGAATAGCCTTTACGGAAACCTGCTTGTTCTTTAGGTTGACTGTAATCTAAGTTGGAGAAGTTCTGTTAGTGATCACCTTGGTAAGTACCTTGTAGAAGACTTACAGTACGCTGAGCGGCCTGTAATTTTTCAAGTCCTTCATGTCACCTTTCTTATGGATTAAGATGATGTTTGCGTTCTTCCAAGATTCCGGTACACTCGCGGTCATTAGGCATCGCGTGTACAGGTTTCCCAGTTTTACTAGTACAATTTGCTCACTATCCTTCAAGAGGTCTGCTGTTATCTGATCTTCACCAGGTGCTTTGTCCCCTTTCATTTCTTTCAAAGCCTTCCTCACTTTTCTTTCAAAGCCTTCCTCACTTTTGCTCACTATCCTTCAAGAGGTCTGCTGTTATCTGATCTTCACCAGGTGCTTTGTCCCCTTTCATTTCTTTCAAAGCCTTCCTCACTTTTTCTGTCGTTACTGGTGGGATGTCTATCTCCTCTGAACTACTTTATCTTTCAGCATTATCCTGAATGTCCCGGCTACTGTAAAGATCTCTATAGAACTCCTCGACTACTATGACTATTTTGGGCTACTATGACTATCAGTTGGAACAAAAAACGGCAAAAATACAGGCCCGTAGGGTAAACTGGTGCCAAGGAGAAAAGCTGGCCCACGCCCATACCAACGTATGGCAAGCATCCATGCGGGGCCACCCAGCCAGTTCTGGATGGTCTTGTGGATTAAGAAAATGAAACAACGATAAACACGGTTACCAGCCTACCAACACCTGGCAAATGCCTGCGCCGGGAATTGATTGACGATGCATTAAATCTGCGTGCCACGTGGTGGTGGTGTGGCTTTGTTGGATCAGGCGGTGTAGCCTGGAAAGATGTGCCGGCAATTGCTCCGTCCGAACGCCACCTAATGGGTCAGTACTATGGTCCCTTCATCACGAATCCACCGGTTCCGTCTGCAGAAGGAAGCTAAGAAGTACACGTGGCACTCCCCTGCGCAATATCCGATGTCCCCTCAGGAAGACGACCCTGCAGTAAAGCTTCTACAACAACATGCATAGTCGAGTGCATTGAATACGCTCAAGTAGCCCATCGTAGCTCATCGTGACCACGATAGTAAACTTTTCAAGTAGAAAGCGGTACGAATCTCCAATTCGGAGACGCTCATTTGTGGGCTTGCTCGTGAGGAAAGAGCGCAATCGCAGTCGCCACCGGGCAGAATTAGCCGCACCCCGTGCCTTCAGCGTCAGTTCCTCGATCCCAGACCGCCGGCGACAGAAGGCGGCTCCTTTGCGCGAAAGTGGCACATCGCGATCTATGCAAGGGCCGCGCCTTCGGGCAGTATTTAAAGCTCGCTCGTGCGGCCGCTGGATTCAGAAACGTGAGAAGAGCCGGTGACGGCGCCGGCGACGCCCGAGGCCGACGAGCTTCCGCGGCCCCGAAATGTCGCGTGCACAGAAAGGAGCCCGCGCTTTTCTTTCTGCGCCCTTTTGTGATGTCGATTAGTTTCTTACACGTGGCACATACATCGAATGCAGAAATCGGCCGCCGGTTGAGGTGATTTTTGTCTCGTTCCTGCTCCATTTCGACAGCCGGTGTTTAATCCTCTTCGGTGTGGGAAAAACATGCAAAGTGTCGCGTGTTCCGTACCATCTGCAGTTGTGAAGCTGATATCTCATTGGGGCTCCTTTGCAATTTTTTGTGAGGGCTCCATTGAATCAACACAGAGCGGAAAGCCGAAGAACTCCAGGGAGGGCATAAGGGAAGCACGTTATTCTTTCATGTCGAAATAGACGATATTTTGAAATGCTTGAAAGAAAGAGAGAAAGGGGAGAAAAACATTTATAGTTCCACACCAAAACATGACGAATTGTTCTGCTGCTATGCCCTCCTTGGCGTTCTTGATGGCTGGCTTTCCTCCCTGTGCTTTTCCAAGGAGCCACTCATTTCTAATTATATTAAGCTATATGCACAACGAGGGCCTCGGTTCTGGAAGCCTTGATGCCGAAGGTAACAAAAGAGAGTTTTCCGCCTTTTGACTTCTCTTGAAAGGCTGTAGACTCTCGAGTCCCGGCCCGAAGTTAAAAGAAGGCTCCCACACTCTGAGAATCATCGGAGAGGCTCTACCTACCACCCCCAAGCGTAGGATACATTTACGTAAACAGAAATATTCGACATAGTGGCGGAAAATACAGCCCCCTGGCCGCGGACCTCCACTTTCTTTTTTCTTTCTTTCTTTCCTTCTTTCTTTCTTTATTTCTTTCTTTCTTTCTTTCTTTCTTATTTCTTAATTCTGATTTTCCTTTTTTCTTTCAAACATTTCAAACATTTATATTTCTGCACAAAACAATTTTCGGAGCATTTAAGTCTGCTTCCGTGCCTTGAAGGCGAAAGCCGAGCGGTTATCAAAGCGGTTACTGCTACACCGTGTTTTCGCCTCTTTCTTCCCTTTTGCATCTTCGTCTTTTGGAGTTGATAACTTGAAGGAGCAGGCCGGCCGCACTTCACGCGACAGCTTTCCCTGAAAGAAAGCACTGCGTGGCTGACGGGAACTTGTTCTGCTCACCTGCCGTCACGTTCACCTGTCACGCGCTACGCACCAGGCTAACCCTTGTTTTTCTTTTGGCAGGGTGCCGAGTTACTGAACTCGGTCGCTTACTGAAGCGCCCGGGATCGTTAGGCGCTGCTCCAACAGATGGCGGGCGATCAAGAGAGGAAAGCTTTCACCGCGCTCGCCGGCGCCGTACAAATAAAGGAGCGTTTTGTCATGACAATATCGTTACTGTGTCCCTCAAAAGCATGGCAAGCGAATCATACACGCCGATGCGAAAGGGGTCCGACAACGCTATCGCGTTCCGCGCTGAAAGGCGAAGCCGAAGCGTTCTCCAATTGACAACAGCATTCATTACAGGTATATGCAACGATATCTACAATAACTATTTAAGAATCACAGCGCTCATAAAGTGTGGCGGAAAAGCCGGAATTACGCCACAAAATTTAACAGTGACACTAATAATTTCTAGTTCGGAAGCAAAATTGTAAATCCAATTAGTACAGTGTGCCAATGAACTATATAGGTCTGTAAATATTGTGGCCATAGTGACCAATTCCAGCGGATATGCTGCCGGCGTTTTATTTTACTGTCTTCGTTTCTGTGCACTGGCTCTACTCAAGAAGAGTAACCCTTCAGATGAATTGTCACCCGAATGAAGTGTGACTTCGAGGATATCATCGCTTCAGCGTGCCTGTGCAACAGGCTGGTGTTCCGTGAATTATTTAGGGTATTCAGAAAGAGAGTTCGTAAGGCGCATTATCGCGGGGAGTTACATGATACCGCATTCTGTTTGGCGCCAAGCTAAAATGCTTTTGGAGCGTCCTTTGAAGGATGCGCCATAACAACGTAGAATCTTTGCAGTCAAGTAAATGCTCAGTCGTTTCTGGTACACCTCAAAAGAGACCATTCACAGAAGACACAAAAATATTTCTACTGTACCGCCATATCTTAACAGGCATTGTATATTTTACGGAGCAAATCGCTCTCAGAGCTATCACTGCCAATTGTTTCTGATGATACCCGGATAACTAAATGCAGCTATCGTTTGAATATATTTGTAAATTATCTGGCCTGCAGATCTTCTTTTAGCGCTCGAGGGAAGCCGGAAATTGCCACTTAATGTGGCATGTGGCATGAATATAAGGCAACTCACCCCTGAAACACCCCTATTGAGATACAAGCCTATCTTACTTCGTTTGGGATCGGCCCTCTCTGAGAAAAAACTTGTTTTGTTTTGTTCCGTGGGAGACAACAGAAAGCAACACGCCTTGAATTAACACCAGGGGGCATAAAAATCCATCAGGCTACTCGTACCAAGTTTCTCGCTGTCACGTTGGACTATATACCATTATGGTAGCGGGCCGTGGAATCGCTCATGGTGTCCTTGAATTGCTGGAACCCACTGGGGTAGCCTGCCTTTACCTATGCTTCGGCTCCACGCAACGCCCATCCGAAATCATGTATTTTACCAGCTGCCCTTACTTCTCGACGAGTCGCAGTTTACACCTCGCTTGATGGCGACACAGAGGCTGCTGTTGCAACCTGTCAGTCTGGGAGAGTCTGATGGCGGGACCGAGAACACTAGGTTCTGGCGCACAATAAACCTTTGTTATCAGGTGGATGTCGCGTTTTCAAGTGTCACTGGGGCTGCGAGGACGAGCGCGAGGGGATCAATACTTTTCAGGGGAACCATGCATATCGCGGCGCTCAACACTTTGGGTGTTATCTACCCGTAAGGGCAAAAGAAATGGCAGCATGCGAAACCGTCTTCGTCTTTCGAGAGTTTGGAGTGCGTTGCGATTGAGGCGGCATTAAAAAACTACCTCGCTCCGAGTACGGCGTGTGGGCATTCTAACGGACTCCAAGCCAGCCCCACAGCTTTTGCAGCTTAGAGTTCACTTTGGGTATATTTCAATGCTACGGACGTCTCGTGCAGCAACTCAATGAAAGCGGTCTTGGTGATCACGTCCTGTGGCTCCCTTGACACGCAGGAGTGCTAGGAAACGAAGCCGATGACAAGCTGACGTAAGAAGCACTTTCATATACTCGCTTATTGAAAGTGGGGCCAGGTGCCCGCACCCGGCCTATTCATTTTAGGTCCCTTTGGCAAGGAATGAAAAGGGCAGAGGCGTCGTTGCTGTTGCACATCCGGACGGATAAGTTGAACCTTACCTCATCGCTGCACTACATGACGTCAGACATTTTTTTGTGGACTGTAAAGCCGCCAAGAACACGCGATGGAACGGTAAACTTTGTTTAAGAAAACTTCGAAGAAAAACAGATCCGCTTGCCTCTTTGGGGGATGTCTTATTCCCAAATGTCAAATTAGGGCAGACCAAGTTAAAGAGTCCTCTAGACGCGGGCTGAAATAGCATTTCCAGCAAATTCATGTAAGACGTTTTCCGCGACATTGCGAATAAATAGTCAGGAAGATAGTCAGGAAGATAGTCAGTAGAAAAGCAGCAATGAAAACCCTAGGGGAGAGCATACCTCGTGCATGAATCATCACAAACATGGACACAAAGAAAGATTGGAAGAATACATACCACTAGGAAGGACATGTACAAGGTTTACTGCACAAAAATATTTAACAATAAGACGAGCCACAAGATGGAGGCGAAAAGCAAAAACGCCCGTGTGTACGAGATTTCGGCGCACGTTAAAGATCCCCAGGTGGTCAAAATTAATCCGTAGCCCTCCACTACGGCGCGCCTCATCGCCTGCGTTGCGTCGGCGCGTTAAACCCTACAATCAAATCAAATCAAAGACGAGCCACAAAAAAAGCTTAAAAAAAACGTGACACTAGTCGCGGCCAAATGGAGTTCTGTGAGCACTAGTACCTCTGCCCAGACGGGCCTAAGGAGATTATCTCATTTCGTTGGCTCCGTATAAGAAGACTAGAAATGTCGCGAAGGTCTTGTGGAATCGCTGACTGAGAAGCCATGCACAGCGTAAAATTTGTAAAACATATAGTAACTTTGTAGCCAGAAGCTTGTTGCACCGTAGCTTTACCAAATATAGAAAGCTTGTACGGCATAAAACTCCAAGGGTAACGGCACGGTGCGTCTGCCTTATAGCGCAGGCTGCTATTGTAGCAATTAATGGAATGTCGAGGTAATTATGACGGCCTGCAGGACCGTACGAGCATACCGTCAGAACTATTTTTGGAAGTCAGCTTTGGTCCCTGAGACAACACCGAATTCGTCAGTCAACAAAAGAACCTTATCAGTACGAGGCACGTCAGCCAATAAAAAGGCCAAGATATCAGAGCCTTCAGTATACGCTCACCAAAACATTCAAACTACGAACACTACGACACTTAAAAAAGAGCGAAAGAGACAAACGTTTTATTGACATGGTGAGCTGGAGGTTGTTGTTAGGCCTCTGCCCCCTATTAAATCCTACGTAGGGTTCCACTCGGCGACATGCATGGTCATCGCAGTTAAGCCATTAAACCAGGAATAAATTAAACTTGCTGCAGCAATTGTGACAAAAATTGCATACATAAATCAAAATAAGAACTAAGGACGACCAAAAATTGTCATGTCATATACGGTGCTAAGCTAATGCTGTCATTCATAACATAAACATGCAAAATATGCTCACGTCAACAGCCTTATGTGCCATCTCGGGAAAATTTTTTTTCATGTACTAACAAGTATTCATCACTTGATTTTACCCTTTAGAAACTTTACTGTACGCGCTAAGTATTATTTCTCGATTTGTACACGAGCGCGCTTAACGTTAACTGCCACGCGTATGCGATTTTCCCGTCCACTTCATGCGCCATATGGCAGTTTCAGCTTGTTTGTTTATATAGCCACAAGTTAGCAGACACCGAACAGGCAACCACTGATAACGTGGAACAGGTATACAAAGCTGGCCACGCCAGCTGCATGTAAGTCAGCTGGCAATTAACACTGAGCGCAGCGCCTTTTTTATCGCACGTCAGAACATGAAGACTGGGTCAAGGAGAAACATACAACTTCCGCTCATATGCAGGGTTTATTTTTATATTCACACTCCTTCATATTCATAACATCGTGGGTCCACAGCCAACCACTTTAGCGTAGGCTGGAAAGGAAAGCCTTCAAAACAAGCTTGCCGAATTGTGTCATATTACGTTATGTTGCAGCCCTTAGGCTTTGTTGCTCTAAGAGAGTGCGTTGAAAATAAAAACTAAGGCTGTTGGAAAGCTTCATGGTGGACGAAACGCGTGAACAGGAAACTAGGCGTCGGAAGTCAATCAAAGTAGCGCTTAAATAGCCTTTATTTGGTATTTTCGTGGCTAAGTAATCTCTGAAGCTTGGCACACCTACCTAGTTGTGCGCAAAGTCCCCATTCATAGTAGGACAAGGCACGCCGGCGCTTGCCGACGCGCACGGAACCAGCGAAGGCCACGGCGAGAAGCGCGTTCTAAAAGGCCATCAATGGCGAATGTCGTTATATTGGTTATATCGTCAAGCGGGACATTACTATAGTGCAGTGCCCTTAGTTCGCCCAATTTATCAGTGGACCGTATTAGTTTTGTGCATTTTCTGGTTGTGTGCGTTGTTTGTACCGCCTTTATAGTTGCCTGGTCACGCCTTGTGTTTTTTCTACTTTTCTTTCTCTCATTTTCTCCTTTAATATGTACCGCTGTCCTTTCTTTCCCTTTCATTTCCCGTATCCCCTCCCCCCTGAGTAGGGTAGCCAACCGGACAGTATTCTGGTTAACCTCCCTGCCTTTCCTGTACTATTCCTTCCTTCCTTCCATGGTCGCGCCAAGGCAGAACCACCCAGGGCGCCGTGCTGTAACTGGTTACTTCTCACATGCATAAAAGGTTCCGATTAGGGGGGAAAGAAAGGGTTTGTTGGCCCTCCCATACCAGGTGGTATACACCGGGTGCTAGCTAAAGGGCAGAAGTTACAGGTAGCGGGACATGGAGTGCGGCACGTAGCGTGTAGCATGATGTTATTGGAATGGGGGTGTAGGTTTTAGGCGCCGGAATGTGCACCTTCGTCGCAGGTTGCGAATGAGGTGGTGGGAAGCGACGGCGGGAGTATTTGTAGTGCACTAGCATTTCGGTGTAGCTACGTGCGGAGTTCGCTTTGAGGTTTCTCAGTCGCGGCGTTCTTCTGACGAAGTAGCCCTTTGCGAATGAGCACGACTCGTGGAACTCGTGGTCTGGTGACCAGATAATGCGAAGCTCCAGTAGTGCTTTTTGTTTGTCGGAAAAGGCTCAATGCTGGTTGTGAGATGCGGCCATTTAAGAAGTTTCTACAGACAATCTGAGAGTTTGTCGCGATAGTCATCAGTGCCTTGCCCATTGTGGCAGAAAGAGCGATGGCAGTTTTCCCAGCCGTGTCAATGGAATGGGTACCCGCCGCGGTGGCTCAGTGGGGCGTTGTGCTGCTGAGCACGAGGACGCGGGTTCGATTCCAGGCCGTGGCGGCCGCTTTACTGATGGAGGTGAAAGGCAAATGCGTCCGTGTGTACGAGATTTCGGCGCACGTTAAAGATCCCCAGGTGGTCAAAATTAATCGGGAGCCCTCCACTACGGCGCGCCTCATCACCTGCGTTGCGTCGGCGCGTTAAACCCTACAATGAATCAATGGAATGGGCGAGGAGAGTTATTTACGTCAGCTCTGCGCCTTATACGTTGACGACGCCCGACTTACACGCACAGTGGCTTCATATAAAGGGTGAAGAACACAAGGCATAGAGGCCACTCCTGTTTACGGAAGACTGTATACGCACAGACTTGGAGAGCTGCCCAGTAACAATTAATCTAGTTGGAAAAAAATGTCATAAGAAAGGCGGACCCTTTCAAAACAGGTGAACCGAGCTTTGCATGCTGCAGGGGGGAAACAAAAGACGAGGCGCGCGCGGTCGAACGCCTTAGAAAGGTGAGTCTATAATAGAGAAGAGCAAACTGCTCATACCTACCGGAATTGAACAACTCCAGGGCTGTACGAATGATCTGCAGATTTTCTGTATAGAACGTCCACGCAAGCCACATTTTTGATGTGGGCATATGAGCACATTTAAAACTGAAGCCGATTGAAGAGCCCCTTCGCAAAGGTCATGTAGTCGGCGTCAGGGAGCGTCATTTGCCTATATCCACGTTAAAAGCAATTACTACAGTCTTCGGAATTAAAACAGTATGACTGAGTATACGATAGGGCAAAGGAATTTATATAAAGGCCATAAGCAAAAAATCAACTACCCCTCTGTCGAAACTTCAACGGTGGGTGAACGCGAAGTTTTCCAAAGTCAAGTCCAACACCCCAACACCCCCTCCCTTTATGTGAACACCTGTTTCTTATCAGGACGGTTTACTGCAATGCGATTGTGCCGTCTAGTGCTTTACTGATACGGGCGTTCCATGGCTGCCCCTAGCGTTCAAGTATCGTCGTTGCTAGACGGAGGGATGCATTTTCTGGCTAATTTTGCACGTCCATGCACCCTTCTCCAAATCCAAACTGCTTCCACCATGCCGGAATGCCGCAACCAGTTAGGCGTCACCTTCATGACGCGAGGGACCCAAGTTCGATTCCGATCACGGCAAGCGTTTTAATTTTTCTTCAGTTCCCCCACGATCATCACCATCGTCAAAGAAAGTTGGCCTTTCCTGCAATGCGTTTTGGGTGCACTACCGACGACAGCAGTGAGAGGCCGAAAGCTTCGCTTTAAATTTTTTTTTTTCATATTACGGGTCAGAATAGGCACTTGTTAGAATGACCGGGCCCTGTTCATAACTAAGATTTCGTTTGGCGCGAAACGATGTTTGCATTACGGACGAATTTTCATTTAAATGGGCGTACTGAAAACTACCGGCTCTTAAAACAGGCTCATGACGCACCGAAAGTTCTTGTGACGTGCATCGTCAGGCAGTCAAAAAACAGGCAGTCAGAACGCTGACTCACCCGAATGATTCTAGTACAAAAGGAAACAAAAGTCGGGCTTTCATCGTTGAACTGGCTATACTTGTAGAGCGTTTCACCGATGTAATAGCATGACCAAGGATGCCTTGCTCCAAGCTCATGTTTGCACGGGCATCTGGCTATAATTGGACAAGTTGAGCCGAACTGGACACTCAGTGTTCCAGTTAGAAGACCGGCGCTGATTTTCTGATATTAGTTCCGATTTTGACACCGCATAGTTGGAATATAGTGCGAGCGACAAAACTGAGCGGCACTCGTAGCACTGAAAAACCCAGGCAATGCAGCAGCTAAGATATGTTGATTAGGAGCTTTATACCTTCAAATTGAACTTACGAAGCTTACCTGAGGAATTACTGCCACTCGCGATTACTTTAAACAACTTTCTACTGGAGCTAACAGAGCACACTGCCTGAATCGTCTCCACGATCGGGCTTTTCGAGTTCACTTCGCCGCAGCGTTATTTGGCACCTATACTATACGTGGCTCTGATCAGGAATATTTGCAACGCGACATCATACGACTGCAAGTTGGGTCTATAGAAAACAGCACGAGATGCTTATGGACGAGGGGGTAATCAAAAAAAAAAATGCGGATGAATGCATAAGAGCTGCAGCTAAACTACAAAATTTATTTTATATAATCTTCTTCCTGTCTGCGTAGCTACTTGGACCGGAAGCTCCTTTAATTAAAAAATAGAAATGACAGTTTTATGTCTTAACAATTTAAAAATGATGTCTATGTATTTGGGAGGGGGGGGGGGGTCTAATAATTACAGCGCTTGGGACGCGGCACATTGGGGCTTGAGAGTGGGCACTGACTTCCACCACCAAATGACTTCTCTTCGTTGAGGACGAGCGAAGAGAAATCTTCAGGGCTAAAGAAGATAGCCTTGTATTAATGTGTTATTTCTCGAGTGTAAGAAATGGGGTATTATAGTAGTACTCCGTTATTCTAAACAGGCCTAGGCCAAAGGTGCTGGCTCTAGTGGGATGTTTGTTCGTAAATTTCATGCGTATTGTTTGAACCGTTGAAGGCCATCTTGGAGGCTTTTATGACTGAGGTGAAAAACAATAACGCTGGTGTTATCTAAATTTCAGTGCATGTTACAAGGAGCCCCAGTTAGTCCAAAAACTAACCCCTAGGCCTGCCGTACGGCAGAAGTGATGGGCCATGTATTACCTCAGCACACCCTCACTTTGGAGTGTACCATTCCTCGGGTTCCTTTTTTTTTCTAGCCACATTCACAAATGAATGGCTCGTGCAATATGTGTGTTCGCAACGTCTTATGTTACACGGACTACAACGAGACTCCACTTGGTCTGTGCGCGAGTGCATTTAAAGTCCCTTCCTAAGTTCAAAAAGAATCCATTCCTAAATGCCAAGTGGGCATTTAGAAATGTGGATTCCTAAATACCATTCCTAAATGCCCTTTGAGAATTTATAAAAGGAATTTAAATATTTCTTTAGAGACGAAAATGGTGGTATTCGCTGAAAATAATGAGAGAGAATGAAAGCGTTGCATAAATATCACCAGTCGACACCTAAAGTGAAATCACTAAAAGGCCTTATAAAAGTGAGCAAAAGAGCGCTGGAAACAGGGACTCATTTGCATCACCTTCGCGATTTTACTCTCAAGGGCCTTCTACCGCCGTTACGTAGCTGCAGCTCCTTAAACTGCAATATCATTCCGCCCAACAGCCCCAACACCAACATATATGTTTCGTTTTCGCGGAATTATCTAGTGCACATCAAGTTGGCGCCTCCCCGTCGCGAGGGGCAGCGCTGGTGGAGGCTGCAGATATTGGTGGTCACTCACACGCAACACTTGCATCCCGAGGGTGAGCGGCGGCGCCTGCAAGCTCGAGGGCGCTCGCCGGCGGGAGTCAGAGCCCACTCGCGGGCGCACGCGCAGGGTGGGAACACTCGTTGCGCAACGCCGCGATGCTGGCCGCGGCGGCGTACTCCAGTCGGCCGGGCACGTGCCACGTCGGTCGCGCTCGCGCGAAAGAGCGGCCACAATGCAGGCAGGCAGCAAACTCTTGCGCTTCGGAAGGCATCGGAGTTTTATACCGGGCCAACGCCCTTTGCGGCAGCGGCTGTGTGGCGAACAGTCGCTTATTAGGGCTGAAACCGAAAGGGAAGCAAGTGAGAGACGAAGAAGAAGAAAGAAAGAAAAAAAGCGGCTTTATTAACGGCTGCGCCTCGCCACCCTTGCGAGCCTCGTGCAAGTGCGCATATGCGCGTTCCTGCTAAACGAGGAACCCAGAGATCGGATGAGGAAGAGTGCCAAGCGGAGGGAAGGGAGACCCAGAGGAGAAGTCCAGGCGGCGTCCACAAGGAAAGGGCGGCTGCCCAGCTGTCGTGGTCACCCCCCCCCTTATGCACCCCCGGAAGCCTGGCACGGTCGTTTGCTTTCAGGCACGCCGAGAGGGAACATTTTCTGATTCTCTGGATGATTAGGTCTCGCGACGCGAGTTCTTATCGCCGCGTCAACGCTCGTACATGTGCCGGCGCTCAACGGTAACAATGAGAAGTCTCTCGGACGCAACTCGGCGGCTGGACTTCACAGGCCTGATGCGGCAAGCTTTCCCTATGCAGAAAACGCATAACCTACAAATATGCAGCAGGCGATATCGGGTCATGCGCATCCCCAGCACTGGGCAGATGTGGCGAGCTTACATGTAGCCACTCCTGAGCTTTGCATAACCGGCTTTTATTTAGACTTTGCCCCGGAAATACTTGCACTAGAAAGAAAAACAGCTCGCGAAGAAAAAAAAACACTTACGCTGGCTTTCTTTTCCGAGTCTTCCATCATGAAGATAAAGTTTGCTCTCTTCGCAGAAAAACAAACAAAAAAAAACAAATAAAGCCAGCTTGCACAATGGTGCAAGCCTGATGTCACAGCAGAGCTGTGTTCGTTTCACCTAAAATCGACGAGTGTCATGCAAATCACAGAGAACGATTTACCCTGTACACATGGCGCTCGTCAGCAGAAGACCAAATAAAACGCAAAGTGAAGTATATAAGTGCTTTATTTCTTCAGCCTTCGTATATTTCATCGTCCGCCGCCGCAAAGTCTTCGTAGCGCGCTCTCTCGACGTTGAAGACCTGCACTACTTCTTCTTGTTCTTCTGGATGATTGCATTCTCACCTCGGCGTGCGGATCTTCTTTGGTCACTCCATCCCCCGTGTGCGCAGTACAGAGTCGGAGAGAGTTCTGGCGCCGCACCCGCCGCGGTGGCTCAGTGGCTAAGGCGTTGCGCTGCTGAGCACGAGGTCACGGGTTCGATTCCAGGCCGCGGCGGCCGCTTTTCTGATGGAGGCGGAAAGCAAAAACGCCCGTGTGTACGAGATTTCGGCGCACGTTAAAGATCCTCGGGTGGTCAAAATTAATCCGGAGCCCTCCACTACGGCGCGCCTCATCGCCTGCGTAGCGTCGGCGCGCTACCCTACAATCAATCAACCAAGGCGTTCCGGGTTGTATGGGCGTAGGTAATTGCCCCTAGCAACGCGGGGCGAGTGGCTCCTTCTTCCTGATCGATGCCTGTGTTGTATTATTTAAAACTTTTCCTTTTTCGCGGTTTTCAAGTAGCTGTTTTGACGCAATAGATGCCCGGTTCCAGAGAGAGAGAGAGAGAGAGAGAGAGAGAGAGAGAGAGAGAGAGAGAGAGAGAGAGAGAGATAGACTTAATTTGTGGTCTCCGGTTTCACGCACGCGCCATGTGTCCAGAGATCTTATCAGAGCTTTTCGGTCGAGAAACCGCTCTATGGGGAAACGCATCAGTTTGTGACAGAACGCCATCGGTCCCACTAAGAAAGTTTTCGCTTTAAAACGGGGCAGTGTCACACTGCCCCTTTTTGCATATTAAGTAGCGGGATCTCACTACCTATTATAGTATTTGCATGTTAGCATGTTTTAACGGTTTGTTCTTGGGCGACGCGAGATAAAGGAGATATTATGCTGATGGCTGCTTTTTCCGTTTCGTTGCAGCCTGTCGCGTGCTTTCTTGCTATCTGCTTTGCGTACCGTCGTACCAGCGCCATTAGTAGCTGTAAATAACTCACAGGCATGTCGCGCGGAGATTTCTCACATGTACACGCACTCGAAATGCATACTTGAATGATTTCAAGTGAATTTACAGCATTGAGCCCTATTGCCACGGTACCAACGCGAGAGATGAGAGGCCAGCGTCACGAAACACAGTGAACAGTTTTGCATTCACCAAAGGAAAGTCGCCATCGTTTCCACGTTGACCTCCATTTCGCTTGTTTATTGCCCTGGCATTACCACAGCACAATCCGTTCAATACAAGACATCATTTATGACCCCCCCCCCCCCCCCCATTTAAAGTGACAGAACCATATCGTGACGGGAGCCCTGGTAAAAAAAAGAAGTATGGTCAGGCAGTTTGTCTCCATGAACGAGACACCTAGATGCATTAGGACCTCATAAAAAGTTTGAAATGAGACCTTCCTACCTGAATAGTGGCGATGCTCCAACTTTCAAGCCGACGGCTAAGGCTTCAGTAATCAGGTACGTTTGTACCCTGGCGCAAAGGCCACGTGCACAGAAACACAGTAATCAAACCTCGAACACGTTTGGCACAACTGAAGGAGAGGGCCGCACATTCGTATCGAAGCAAAGCACGGAATCGCACTGCTGAGAGCTGTCAAAGCACTCGCAAACAAAGGCGCTGCTGGAACCGGAACTGTTAGAAAACAAACGCCCTTTGGCAGCTGCGTCTTCTGTGTTGTCGTATATAATATCTAATGTAATCGTATATCACAACTGCCGACTACCGTAGTAGAGCGTGGAGGTAGAAAGCCCAGTAGCACATCCGAAGCTCACTTCTTACGATTATGGCGGGTGCCGGGCACGCAGGGCCCTCATCCACAATTTTCTTTTTGCTGCCTTGGTTTTGATTTGCTGGAGCCCTGGGGCCCCGCTGCAACAGACGGACAGACAGGCGACAGGTTGGCGCCGCATTCCCTGGAGATGCCTACCAGGTAGGCTTACAAGCTACCGCGCTCTGCACTGCGCGCCGGGTACGAAGGGTGGGAGGAAAACGCCGAGCAGACTCGTTGTTTCATGTTTCATGCGCGAACGCTTTATTTGGTAGCTCCAAGATTTCGCAGTATAAGCTTGCGCTGATAAACACCGCGGCTTCGGATGCGTGGCATTCGGCATCCCCACCCCCGGTTTCTGGATGCTACTCCCCGCCTGCTGGCCTGGGCACACGGCCCCTGCCACTGAGACGCCCGTCTGCTATCGGCGCCACGGACAGTTGTACAGAGAAAGATATGCCTCAACAAACCTGCCAAAGCACGAATAGCCGACCAGCGGCGCCACCGGCCAGACGGGGTGATTCACGCCGAAAGGACAAAAACCCGTGTTTATTTCTTGGAGGCATTTTGTCTTGGGCAGCCAGTGGTCCACGGCATGGACAGACTTCGCCCCAGCGACTTGGAGCTCCGCGTGGCATCAGCAATTGCTACTACAACCTGCAAAACTACAGTAAATCGTTTTAAAACCACGTGTGGAGCTAAATTTACTCACAAGGTATAAACATATTCCCTCACAGGCCAAGTGTACGTCCAGTGACTTCACGCTTTTTTTTTTTAGTTACCGAAGCAGAATAATAAAAATGGGCGGTTGCACAATGTGGGAAGTCAGAAAATGGGTGAAAATGAGATTCAGTGAATCTCACTCAACGAATTAGTCTCATTCAGTACGTGCTTCAGATGATGGATCAATTCTCTGACAGCGTTGTTGATTGATTGTTGGGTTTAACGCGCCGACGCAACGCAGGCGATGAGGCGCGCCGTAGTGGAGGGCTCCGGATTAATTTTGACCACCTGGGGATCTTTCTCGTGCGCCGAAATCTCGTACACACGGGCGTTTTTGCTTTTCGCCTCCATCAGAAAGGCGGCCGCCGCGGCCGGGAATCGAACCCGCGACCTCGTGCTCAGCAGCGCAACGCCTTAGCCACTGAGCCACCGCGGCGGGTCTCTGACAGCGTTGTACTAAATGCCGTAGGCAGCCAGAAGGGTAAAACAACAATATGAAAGGACTGGGGCTCGATGAACCACTAACTTCTAACATTTTTTCTGGTCTAGCTTCAACACTTGTCTTCCAAAACCCCTGTTCCTTCGCGCCCACTTTCATCTGCATGCGTGGGAGCCACTGTGAGCAACAAAACACCTTTTTGTACAGGGCAAAGTGCCATAAGAATGGAGAAAAAGGTGTAGGGGGGCTAAGTAAAACCCTGAAAAATATCCCGGGCAATCTCCACTAACGTGAAACCTGGTGAGGGGCGAAGGATGCAGTGTATAAGAGTATTCTTGACGCCAACGGGTATGAAACCGTCGGGCGGTAGAGGTATGCATGTTTGCTGTAAAAGTCTCTTCTCTTTGAAGCACGAAGCTCTCTAACGCGAGGCGTAAACGAGCGCCCCGGTGTTTCTTTTTTTTTTTTTAGTACGCGTTGCGAAGCGCTCCAGCCCGAGGCGTAAACGAGTGTACCGGGTTTTTTTTTTAGTACGCGTTGTTTTCTAGCGCGAGGATTAAACGACTGTCCCGGAGTCTTAGTTCCGTGACTACATGAGACGAACGACAATTACGATGACGAGGACGACGACAGGAGACACCAACAGCCCCAGCCCCTAAGGGGCTTCGCCCGTAACACTGTTTAGAATTTGGAGTATGAACAAGCTTCTAAAATGCAACCTTACACTTGTGGATATGGGTTTAGTGTCTCCACTCGAAGCGACTTACAGCAACTGCCCCTTGCGGGTTATGTATACACAGTCGACTCTGGTAAAGGAATGCGCGCATTGCGCGCTTGCGGCGCTCGAAGTTCACTTTCGGCTGCGCGGACTCGGTTACCCGAGAAGCCGGGTGTGCGTTATAGTTTTCGTCGCCGGTGCTCCCTTTGAGATATACCGACGCAGTCGTCGCCAATGACTAATAAAGTAACCGGAAGGCGCCAGGGTTGGTGACACTGTCGTCTAAAAATCACCATTCCATTCCGGGCAAAAGGCGCTTAATTCCATTCTCATTCCATTCCTCCAAGCATTGTACCCATTCCATTCCCGTTCCATTCCGGAATATCGAAAAAGTGGAAGGAATCCGGAGTCCTTCTTATACAGGGGTGGTATACCCGTAACACTGTTCTAATCACAATGCTACGTAACCGACTTTCGGCTACGGAGGCCATAGGCAGGTAGAGAGAGAGAGAGAGAGAGAGAGAGAGAGAGAGAGAGAGAGGAGAGAGAGAGAGAGAGAGAGAGAGAGAGAGAGAGAGAGAGAGAGAGAGAGAGAGAGAGAGAGAGAGAGAGAGAGAGAGAGAGAGAGAGAGAGAGAGGGGAAATACCTTTTATTTCCAACCGTCTAAAATGACGAGGGAGAGGCCATTAGCCTAGACCCACATTCATGCACCGAACCGTCGGCCGGAATCGCTTGGGAGGCGGTGGTCAGGGCGAGACCGATAACTTTGCGTTGCTCTTCTGCTTTGTGGTTGAGTAATAAGGTTTCCCAAGATTTTACATTTCTGTTTGGATTGTTATAGGTAGGGTAAAAACGTTCGTGAACTCGAAATCGAGGTGGCGTAATTGATCCGCAGCTCTCCCAAACAGCGCGGCTTACAACCCGTGTAGCTTCGGTCCGTAAAACGCCGATGAGAACTGGGAGTGCAGGGCCGAACATGGGTGGGAGGAGGCCCGTCATGCATTGTGCCTTACAGGATGAAGGCAGCTAATACCTTGCGTGCGTGGAAGGCAGCTAATTACCTTGGTATATTAGCTACCTTTATACTACAGGGTGAAGGCAGCTAATGCCAAACCGAACGGAAGGCACTTTGCAGGAGTACGTCCCTCTCCTTCCGCTCAACTGGATATTGTATCAGCCGAGAAGAAAATAAATTCCTCCGAGCAGCGCAGTACGCCAGGCATTCCGGCAATAATTACACTTGCGTGGTTTTCTATTATCCATCAGTTGCACGCAAGCACCATCTGGGCATGTCGCTGCTGGAAAAGCGGTTAACCTCGATTGCCATTGCTTCCGTGGCAACAGGAACAACGGCCATGTGAAGGAGCGGTTCAATACGGCCCAATGGAATCCCTAGGAATAATTTGCAATCTCCATATTTCACTGGCTCTAGCATCACGTTGCTGCATAAAAAATAAGCAGTTAGGTCTGAATTTTTGCATAGCAATGTTTTATTGTTACGGTTTCGCATATTGTCTCAATGGGACTGGTACCCGACATGAAACACCTGCTCTACAGAATGAAATTAACTTTTAATCACGAAATGCTGTCAACGGAACCAGACGCATATTATGCCATCGTGGGCGCGTGGATATCCGCGTAAATAATATAAAATGAAAATTCCCAAGGTACGCGCTCCATGGTTTCCGAAGCGGGAACAGTAATCAGTTCAATTCAATTCAATTCAATTCACTTTATTCAGCAAAAAGTAACGAAAACATTCGCATAACACGGTTTTTTTTCTTTGTGTTATTTTTCGAACTGAAGATACAAACTGATTTGCCCAAGAACTAGTACTTAGAAGTCATTGCTGTTTACTATTACATTGCTGATTTCGAACTTCGTGTTTTGTGTATAGGCTCTTAACAGGTGGGTGTCCGGCGTAATATTTCGCCTCTGTTTAATGGGGAGGAACAGGGCCCAAACAAAGCACTGAATCACGTGCGAAAGCCTAATTACTTCAGGCACAGTATGAATATATAGCATTGCGGTCAGTACACAAAATGAAGGAGGAAAATCGATAATGAAACTAGATCAGGAAGAGGGAATAATTATTTGTCAGGTGTGGCGTTGAATGCTGTTACGTTAAACAGCAACTTTGACCACTCAGCCCAAAAGGTTATCTTCCTTTTTAGGTACGAATAGAAGGGATGCTGGCACAGTGAGAAGCGGCGTGCGCCATCTGTTTTGTATCGATTATTAATGGGGGAGCATTAATTAACTCGGCGTGTCGAAAATCCGGCGTCGTAGGGGGATAAGATTGCACGCGATGTGGCCGACGGCGCAAAGAACAGAAAAAATTACGCCCATCTTCCCGCGAGGGAACCCTGGTGTGATGCGACGCATCGGGGGGTTCAATTGGTGTTTCCGTTGGGTTGATTCTCTAAATCGGGTGAGACGTGTTGTGAACGCGTATGATGCATTTCCATCACATGCGAGTGTTCTCATACGCGGGAAGATGGGCGTAATTTTACTTTAGCGTTTGGAGTGACGCTGGTATTGGATTGTGTCACACCACTCGCTGAAGGGACCGTCGCTTCCATCACGTCTTCATCGGAAGAATCAAGTCAAGCACGCCGTCGTCAAGCAAAGTGACGCGAGGTCGAACGAGAGCGAGCGCTGGCTGAACCGCTGCAGCGCGCTACCCGCTTTATATTCACAGCGCCTGAAGGAGAGGAGACAGCGGAGGAGAGTCGCGCATGCGCGCACTTGCGCAACGGGAGCGGAGCGAAGCGAGCGAAGCGCGCGCACGCAGCTCTTGTTTATGATAATGAGACGGAGTGAGAGTGTTGCGCACAGCTGTCGGAGAGAAGAGCGGAGGAGAGTCGCGCATGCGCAGGTGGCGTGCGGACGCCGCCGACGCCGACGCAGGAGGTACATGCCTCAGAGCAAGAGATGCGTCGCATCTAAAAAAAGCATGTGAAAAGAATGCTCGGATTGCCGCCAAATTTCCCACGAAAAGGCCTGAAAAACAAGTAAAATATATTAGTTGAAAGCTACGAAAGTTTGGGTCTGGGTGGCAGTAGAACTCAGGTCCACTGTAATGTGAGACAAGCGTGCATCCCCCCCCTCACCAGTACTGTAGTAATCTAGTAATGAGTAATCTAAGCGTGTCAATTACAGAAGCGCAGTTAGGCGAGCGGCAAAGTTCCTTAAAACAGCTTCGATATAACCCTGCAAAGGTGATTCACCAATCACCAATAACGGAGGGTAAAATAAAAACACGCAAAGGGAAAATTATTTGCGTGTTCGACAATTGTTGGACACAAATGTTTCGCATTTACTACAGCATAAAATGCGCTTAGGTGTGTCCTCGTAATTTTTTCGCCTATACTAAGCGATGACACATGTGCGAACGATAACCTGCATCCTACGTCTGCATACAGTTCAGGGGGCCACTCGCAATCTTGAAACATTGCATACGCATCTATAGAAGTAACGAAAAAACAGTCTTTCAGTGACCTCATTTGTCTCTCCGCACATCATACAAAACATTTTACGCAAAGGAGTAAACCAGGGTTGCTTCTGGTGTGCCGTTAGCGGCGGTGGTTCGTGAAAAGAATAGGTGCTTGCTCTCCCTTCAACGGGGAAGCGTAAGCTTGCGCATGTCGCCCTTACGCCTATCGGGTGAGAACGAATACTGGTTATTTTGCAAAAAATTCTGCACCCATAAAAAGTTTCCTTCCGTAGTATATATCACCTTCATTTTTTAACTTGAAAGAACCAGCTGAGCTTGTATTCTTATGAGGCTTGCTTTCCAACAAATGCTTGAAGTTATTGGAAGCCCGAATTATTCGAGCTACAGACTGTCATGCTACTCAATTCAAAACCCCTAAGAACTTATACTCATATAACAATTCCTATTGCATTAGGTATTCGTAATCATCCCTTCTAAGAAACACAATTACAGTCAATGCTTACCGCTGTGTGCGGCGAGTTCTACGAACACTGAGCCTTGCCTGTAATTTAAATGGCTAATTACGTAGTAGTTTTGCCTCAAATTGCGTGATTTAACGACACTAAGAACTACAAACGTATCTAGGGGGGTCTTTTGTACTCCCTTATCGTTCCTTCTTGATACTTTTTAGGGGGTGGTTTTTCGGAGTCGATGTAATTTTCTCCCAGAATGATAGCTATGCGTCCCAAACACAATAAATAAATTGCCTGCGCACGGGCTCGCGACGGGCATGCTACTGCATGGTGCCTATACAAAAGTTGTTAGAAGGGCCGCACAAAACGCAGGCTGGCTCTGCCTTCCAAAATAGCTGGGGTTTGTTTGTCTTTGGTTTTTTGCCTATTACTGGTCACAGTAACGCTATGCCCCAGAACATCTTTATAGGAGCCGTGACGACAAATTACAAGGTTAGTTCATTAAAATGAGTGCTTTGTCCCAATAACAATGATAGCAATTGTATTGCAAACTTCAATCAAAGAATCGAGATATTAAAATAACATATGAAGGGGTGGTGACTACCCAGCTCCTTTCTGGCGATTTTCCTATGACGTCACAGAACCTTGTTTGCGCGATTGGAGGCCGGCGACTTAAGCCACTGCCAAGAAACATGGCTGGGTGATTGTATTGAGGAAACTAGAAAGTTACACGATCAAGTGTAACTAGCAAGTTGCACTTGATCGTATCACTTCAATTGTAACGTGCAGTTAACGCACTGGTAACTGCGTTTGAAAGCGAAGCTTTAGTGTCCTCACTGATGCCGTTGTTCACCAATACGCCCTGCAGGGAAGCCAACTTTCTCTGACGATGATGATGATGATTGATGGTGGGTGAAGTGAAAGAAAGAAAAATGCTTCCCGTGGCCAGAACCGAACCTGGGCCCCCCGCGTTATCAAGCCGGCGTCTTGCTGTCCGATTGCTCCATTTCGACACGGTCGAAGCGGTTTGGAAAACTCAGACGACAACCAAAGAATCCTTCACGAGATGAATGGCGTTGCTCTGCGTGCCGTAAGGCTGTCAGACACAAGACGTTAGGCCTAAATTCCCATTTTGAGGTTTAGGACGTTAGGCCTAACGTCACATCTTAGGGTTTAACACCTCAAACCAGCATGCACTAAAAAAATCTGTGGAAATTCAGAGAATTAGCCAAAATTCGTAGCATTTTTTGCCGCTTGTCTATAGGGTGAGTTGTTTACAGCCAAAATTTTTGGTTTATCTAAATTCTGTTCGACCAATGCTCTCTATTTACGCTATTATAACGATTACCGGTGGGACTCCCGCTAAATCCGCATTTTTCTGGAAATGCAGGGCGTTACACGGCTCGCCACATTTCTCCCATGTTTTTTTTTGTATTTTTCTTGTTCTTTGGTTTTTCAAAATTCTGTTCGACCAATCATCTCCATTAACGCCATTATAGCGATTACAGGTTGAACTTCCGCGATATGTGCATTTTTGCTGCAAATGCAGGGCGTTACACGGTCCTGGCTGTGGGGGTACACGGCAAAGAATGCTACGCATTAAAATTGCTCACTGAACGCCAAGCAGCCGGTACCAATTCGCGCAGTACTCTCCAAACCCAAACGTTAGGCCTACGGAGGGCACACCCGAGAGTTGCTGTGGGTATTCTAGAAAAGCGGTGCGTAGCTCCAGAGTAGCACATACTCTCAGTGTGGGATTGGACAACCAAAGAATTCATTACGGGAAAGCTTCGCATTCCACCATCGTCGTCGTTAGACGGAGGGGTGCATGATTTTTAATGTTGACCCATATTACGTCATTCCTGTCAACTGCAACACGAAACTTGAAAGTTTTCTCAAAATATTAGCTTTGTTTTGGTTAAAAAACATTTTTCGTGGCTTGAATGGAGCTGAGTGAGTTACTAAAGGCTAGTACTTTCAAATTGAACAAAGTTGTATTTCGGCTTCATGGTCCCTTTAATAGTTCTGTTTTTCCTCATTCTAGTTCTGTTTTCATCATTCTGCATATTCCCCGCATCACTCACCAGGCACGATTCTAAGCATTCATCATTTTTGCATATTCTACACTGCGTTGTCAAGTCAAAACAAGCGCCGCTCGGAGGCGGATACTTCAGCTGGCCGGAGTAAACACTGCAGTTTTCCCGCTAACAGGAGCAGTTCCGGGCCACCAGAACGTCTTTGTTGTTGCGTTTCTTGTTTTGACTCTTATCTTCGAAGGAACAGGAACCGCGAAATTCGTGGATGGCGCGCCGCCTATACAGGCACATCAGTTAGCTGCATCCAGGTCGTTGGCGTAGTCTGCGTCCGGAACCGAGTTTTAAGACGTGATGCTATCAGTCGCCTTTTTCAGACACTGCGGCCATTTGGTTCTGCTGCCGTTATTCTGGGGTTTCATTTCTGCGGCAACTTAGTTAGGCAGGCTCTCTCACTGACGCTTCGGACAAAGGGGTTGGCGCTAGAAGCGGCGCTACGTGGTGTGGGACGGTGAGTGGTCCCGCTCGTGGGTGATTAAAGTGCGAGAACAGCAAGCCGCCCCGTGCGTGTATTTCTGCCGGCGCACGACAAGCTGGTCCGGTAGCACGTGTGCCGGTCGTCCCGCAGCGCCGCCTTCGAAGAGCGACGACGCGCCTCTCTTTTTGGGTCAGGCCATCGACCGCACCATTGAGCGGGCTCTCGGCGCCTCCTCACCACACTTAATGTGGTGTATGTGTCGTTTCGCCGTGCGCTAGTAGCATTGGCGCTGCTATAACAAGACAAGCGCACCACCCAAGGGCACCCGCCAGCTCATGCATATTTCTGCCTATGCGTCTGCCCGCCTGTGCACACGTGTTCACATATCAATAGGGCAAACCGAAAAAAAAAATACCGGTTCGGTAACGGTTCAGTTTCAGGTGAATTCATTTCGTTCCGGTTCGCGAACCGGTTCGCAAGCTTGAACCGATTCGCGGAGCGGTTAGGGGGATTAAATTATTAGCGAAGTGCGAAAAAAATGTTTTGCAGTTTAAAACGACCATTAAAGCTAAATGCAGTTCTGGTGCATTAAAAAAACTGCCTTTTCCCAATAAAAGTTGCTTAATTTTAAGAGCAACAGGGAGCAATTAGGCAGGATATTAAAAAAAAACCCGATGAAGTAGTGGCGATTTACCTGCTACTTTCCCGCCCAGCCCTTATGCAGTCCTAGTAACTACTTAATACCAACAAGGGTCATAACTGTCTGTGGGATACTCTTTCTCCAGCTTCCTTGTTTGTTGAAATTGCAATCTTCTCCCCGGAATCATCCCTCACCCTGAACGTCAAACCCCTAGAGTTAAGCCTGGGTACAGTCGAGTCCCCTCCATACATTAGGAGGGGACGTGTTTATATTCCAGCAGTGTTCTTTTTTTCCGCCACTTGTAGCGTAAGAAAAAAATTCACCATCTTCCCGTAGGGGAACCCTGAGTAGTATGCGAAGCAGCCATAGGGTCGACTCAAGTTCCCATTAGTTTTCAGTTCGATCGCGGCGTTGCGGGAGGAGGATGAGGGAAGCGAAACGCGCGCGCGCGTCATTTATACCGCGGAGTTACAGTGGCGCCCCCAGCGGAGTATGCAGCGGCTACCGTCGCGTCTCTAACCCTAAGCTGCTTCGCATTATCGCGCGCGGAGTCGCAGGTGTTGCCATTCGTTGCGCAATCCCGGAGAGGAGAGGAGCGTCGGAGAGGAGAGGAGGTATGCCTCGCATACTACTCAGGGATGCTCCGTGACTCAGGGTTCCCCTACGGGAAGATGACGACGGTGGTTGAACGCGAAGCTATCTCGTGATGGATTCTTTGCTTGGCGAATCCATGGATTTCAGCCAGCTTCCATGTCAAAGGCAAGCTGCCTTTGACATGGAAGCTGGCTGAAATACCGGACACCTTCTGCCTCGTATATGCAGACGATGTGGTTGTGTGGTCTCTGCACAATCAACTGCACCGGCAACAGGCAGGTCTACAGACTGCCTTGGACATTACTTCATGGTGGTGCTCAATGATTGGATTGAATCGGTCCCCTTCAAAGACTACATACATGTCAGTCACCAATCGTAGGGGCCGACGCCGGTAGTCGCAGACACCAATATGCCTGCCCTTGAACGGGGAACCCCTGGATACTGTTGCTCATATTCGTGTATTGGGGTTAGAAATAAGCGCAGCAGGTTCGGCAGCTTCATGGGTCCGTTCCACTCGACAAAAAGCTGCCAGCATGCTACACTTATTCCGGCGCATCGGCCAGAAGTCGGGGGTGCCTGCTCACGTGTGTTGCGTGTATTAGTGCGGGCAGTCTTTCAGACTCGTATCGTCTACCAAGCCCAGTTTCAGCATCTCACTTTGCGCGACTGGGATAGTTTAGAAACCGCAAACAGGGATGCAATGCGAGTGATCGCTCCGACTGTAGTGTATAGCGAGGACATCCGGTATTTCTAGGAGCTATCGCTCTCCAAGCTTCCTCAAAAAATAAAAAGGAGAAAGACCCTCCACAAGAAGCCCACCCAAAGTAGCAGACATACGCTGAAAATACATGCACTCACGCGCTGTTTTTCGCGTTTCGCGCTCCACTGGAGGGGCACCGTGTAGGTTTTCTTTCTTCCCCCTTTGGGCAGGAGAGATTACGTGGTAGCGAAAATGAATCAAGCGGAGAAAGACAGGCTGGCAATTACACGACCAGCCGCAGCATCGGCGATTAGAAAAAAGGCAGGCGGCGGACGGCTCGTTCAGATCCGGAAGCTAAATCCTTTCACTTCCGGAAGTAAACGCGTCGCCACCGGCAAAGGCAGAATTTGGTTAGAAGGGAACGAGGCAGCTGGGCGGTTACTGCAGAATGATTTCGCGCGAGTGGGCTCGGCACCATTTGCGTTCCTGTCGGGCCGCGAGTGAGATCGGTATCAGCCCTGTGTGGTCATAGCACGCGTATGATCCCGATACGAT